>NC_056527.1:75512653-75562928 GCF_019175285.1 Sceloporus undulatus | reverse complement strand
GTTGTGACCACATCACTATAGCTAATATTAAAGCTGATCCTGATCCTTTCCTCCACTCCTCAGCTGGTACAGTGTAAACTGTTATATAACTACAGACTCAAGCTGGTTGCAACACAGAGGCCATCCTGCACTGGGAAAGAAAATCATAGTCCTCTCTATGGTGTGATTTAGGTAGGGTTCCTCTCTGCTTTAAAAGGACCTAAACTTGTCAATTTACATTGGGGAGCTTTAATAATATCAGTCAGAATTTTAAAAAATGGTGTGGACAGCAAGAAATCTAGAACACCCCCAATCCAATAAATGTCTTTTTGTTTGGAGACATCTTATTTTTAAGTCCAAGGACATCCATGACACACTATCTTAGTCTGTAGAAACTTTTGCAACTGTTCATACTGCTGAGTCAGAATAACTGTCCTTTATATCTTACCTGATTCATAAGAAATGTTCAGCCCATTGACTCCCAATATTTCTTTTCCTTATGTGGGGAAAAAGTGCTGAATTTAAGTAAAGATGCTTTGTCATGCCTTGATGATTGCTTCTGTCATTGAGCATAAATCCTTCTGTTAAGTAGCAGAGTAAGAAAATCCAAAAGCATGCTCATGAAGCATAAAAATGATATTCCTAGCCTAAAAATGATTTTTAAAGCACTAGAGGTATTAGAAACTTTCTGACTTTGAATAACTTCCACTGTAGGTGAAAGGCAGCAATCAAAGTGCAACATATCATTTTCAAATAAATTTCCAAAGGATTTTGAAGATACATAGCTAATAAACTTGAGCTCACTGCAAGCCCAGAAGCTGAAGAATATAATCACTTGCTAACTTATTCATTGTAGGGTATCCATCTGCAATTAATCACTATGCAACCAGATCCTCTAATGTTTACACAGATCCAAATTCCATTCTGTTCCTCAGAGGTTACTCCTAGATAGGAATGCACACAACTGCTGTCTTAAACTTTCGTTGATTTTAGATGAAGAGATTTAAGCACATGTTTAGTAACTTTAGTATCAAAACCAATAGGAATTAAAAGATGCTTTATTTTTGCTTGATTTGTCATGTGTGTGTTCAATTGCACATCTTCTGAGGGAGCAGAAGACAGACAAGGTAGCCTCACTATCTGGTATGTTGCCAGACTGAAATCTGCAGAGAGATCCTATACCTTTAACATTTGCATAGCAAAGGGAATCTCAGCAGCAGTTGCTTGTCACGCAACTAAGACGAATTTTTCCTCTTCTACACAAGAACCCTTTCCAGTTTTCACTCTGGAAACCCTACAATTTCCTCCTAGAAAGCTAAAATCTGTATTTAGACCAAGATTGCAAAATACAATGCAAGCTTTCAAATTCTTTTGGACTTCTTCATTGTTCTCAATTATATATATGAAGCAGAACAGAGGAGGGAGAAGGGGCAAAGTGACCAATCTTTAAGCTATGTTGTCTGCAACCGATTATGTTCATAAGATGGCAAGTGAAATTTGAGCTGGACTACGATTCTACTGTATTCCCCATCATCATGTATGGATGTAAAAACTGAACAGTGACAAAAGGTGATAGGGAAAAAAATCAACTCATCTGAGATGTGATGCTGGAGAAGAGTATTGAGGATACAGTGGATGCCCAAGAAAACAAACAAATTGATTATTGAACAAGTCAAGCCCGAATTATCACTGGAAGGCATAATGACTAAATGGAGGCTGTCATACTATGGACATATTATGGGGGGAAATGAATAATTAGAAAAGACAATGATGCAAGGAATGGTGGAAGGCAATAAAAGAGAGGATGACCACATGCCACATGCTTACACTCAATCGGGGAAGACATGGGCTTGGGCCTATAGGACCTGAGCAGAGAGGTTGAGGACAGAAGGTCTTGGAGATGTCTCATCCCCTGGATCACCATGAGTCAAAGTCAATTCAAGGGCAGTTAACAATAACATCACAACAAGGACTCCTGGCCCTCTACTAATTTAGGGGCATATTTGTGGCACCATATGAATGTAGGACAGAGAGGAGAAGACAGCAAATGGAGTTCTTCTACCAACTCTGCATCCAGCTGCACTGATGGAAAGTGCATCTAGGAAATTCTTATAAGTCCAATCAGCAGTCATGGCTGGTCCTTGGGGAAACGACTTGAGAGATTATCACACAAGGCTAAAAAGTGGAATTGAAGCAGGATAGTCACATCTATGGCAGAATCTTATCAACTGAGTCGTAGCTGGACTGTCTTTCACCTGTGATTGTTTCACACTTTTTTAAAATGTCTGTCAATAGCTGCTGTGACATTAGGTCTGTGTGCAATAAGCTTCCATCAGCATTCCTGGCATTGTCATGCGATCTCAGTCTTTTCCTCTACCCACTTCCTCCCTCCGCTATCCTAAGTCAGGCTGGTTTTATTTTTTATGTTTTACTTTTTATGTTTTACTTTCTTTTCTCTATGTCCCCTCCCCAAGTTCCCATGCCACAATACCCAAATTATGTTAAAAAAAGATAACTAAAAATTAAAAAAAACAAAGGCATACTGGGTAGACCAATAAGGTAGGGAGGCAGAAACAAAATGGAAATCATAAGAAAAGGGGGGGATGCTTTGAAAGGGGAAACATAGGGAAGCCATACTTGCCCATAGAGGATCATTGGAGAATACTTGTGCACAGAGAATATAGAGGCTGGGTTGCTAAAACATTCAACACCAAAAAAGGAATTCATAAATGATCCTCTATGGGCAAGTATTCTCCTATTCTTCTCTATGGCAAATATTCCCCAATGATCCTCTATGGGGATGTATTATGCTATTATTCTCTATGGGCGAGTATTACCCAATGATCCTCTATGGGCAAGTGCTGTCATTTGTTTGAGTAGGTCTCATGTTTGAAGAGCAGTGGTGTCACCCTCCCCCCCTTAGGGTGTCACCTGGTGCACTCTTCACCCTCCGCATCCCGTAATGACATCACTGGCAGGAAGGAAACTCCTTTATTTATAAATATAAATTATACGTAGGGCAACCTACTTATTTTCCAAGGGGGAAAAAATCACAAGAAAATCTTCAGAAATATGTGGCCCAACGGTCAGAGTTTTCATCTGGTAGCTAAATTCTTGATGCTATCATACCTCAAATCAGGTTATCAAAAATTCTTCTCAAAGCCCAGTTTTAAGCAAATTCAATAGACCATGGTATGCAGGATGAAGTTCAACAGAGGTATTTTGTGGCACTGGGGTAAAAAAAAACGTGTTAGGTAAAGGTAAAGGTATTCCCTGTTGACAATGTTGTCAAGTCATGTCTGACCATAGGTGCCAGTTCTCATCTCCGTTATTAAACCGAAGAGCCAGCGTTGTCAGAGACTACTCTGTGATCATGTGGCCAACATGATTGCACAGAATGCTGTATACCTTCCCACTGGAGTGGTACCTATTTATCTGCTTTCATTTGCATGCTTTTAACTGCTAAGTTGACAGAAAATGAGACCAGTGATTGGAAATCACCCCATTATGCGGCACCTGGGCCTCAAACTGCCAACCTACCGATCTTGCAATCAACAGAGTCAGCATCTTAACTACTTTTATGTTATTTTCTTATTATGGTATTATACCCCGCCCTTCAGCCCCAAAGGCTATCAGAGCAGCTTTACTTTAGCCATCACCCAATTTTCAACCAGTACATTTTAGGGCTAGAACAGGACTTTGATCTCTGTTAACTTCCTATTATTAAAACGGGCCTCTTCTGGACCTAAATTACCCCCTCTCACACATTTAAAGGGTTTGTGGGCATTTCGTGCAATTTGGGGTGTGTGGGGGAAGCAGCAACTCTTCAGCTGACAGCCCCTGCTATAGACAATAATTTTGTCATACATATGAAAAAGGAAATGTATTACCACCCCAATATCTTCTCAGAGTTCTTCAGAGTTAATGCAACTACAAGTCTTTGTCTGATGATTATTGGATATTTGTAGTATATACTTAATACCTTGTAACATTAGATAATGAATGGTAGTCGAGAGTTTGCATGCTTTATTATTAGTATTTAATAAATTTATGAGGCTGAGGACTCAAACAGATGACCCAAAAGAGATGCCACCAGGCCAGTCTGGAGGAAGGGTGTGTGCATGATGCACACAGCCCTGGATCATGCAGAAGCCATGCTGGGGCTGCCAAACGCAATCTAAAACCAGCCACGAAAGGAGTCATTTCTTACCGCTGCTGAAGCCCTGCATCAGTCCCATGGTGATTTGGGATGGAGTGGGCTCTGGCCACTCCTACTGCCCTGTCTGCTTCACCCTATAGAGGACATATCTGAAAAGCAAGGCAAAACAATCAAGGTAATGAATTGCACTCAGACTTGACATTTAAAATGTGAATGTATACATACATTAAAAATAAAGTGCTTTTTATTTTTAAAATATAGCAATATTTGGTTTCAGATTAGTCACTGATGTCCGCGAACTTGTGTCCCTGTAAATACAAGCTCACATCCCTCAAGTTGCTACTAAGAAACTAATGGATCATCTAACTCTAAAAAAAAATTATATTCCATAGAAAATTATTCCTAGATTTAAGGACTTACTGTGACATCGTGTTTAAATCTATAATAAAGACAATTAATTTCTTCATGGCTGATTCTAAGAGTGTTAGAATAGTGATATGGTGGTAGAAGAGTTAAAGTTAAGCATGTTTCCAGTTATAATAAATATTTAAATTAATTTAATTATAGTAATTTGTGCTGTATGGAGAGAAAGAGAGAGAGTTGGAATTTCCAAAGTAAATAAAATACTTTTTTAAAATAATGTAAACATTCCTGAAAGTGTTACTGACATCACTCCCAAAGTCTTCATTTGAAAACACTTCTTTCAGATATACCTGCAATTCTCTAGCTTTCATAAAGTTTTTATACAAAAAGGTAATTTGCCTTTCTTAAAGTAGGAGGGGAACAGTAACAAAGTTGGTAGAAGGTGCATTGATTTTTTTAGATCAATAGACATGCTGCAATAAATGCTTTTACAGCTTAGAAATACAACTTAAATTCAGTTTTCACATGAACAGGCTTCATTTGTCAGTTGAATTCATTGTTTTACAAGTCTTGGAATCTTTTATCGTTCAACAATGTTGAAGTACCATTCCAGTGTGTTCCGGAGTAATGACAGTCAAGCAGGAATCAGAAGGCAATCTCATTGATACTTCTAATGGTTATCTGCTATCTGCATGGTCACGGGTTCATGAAATAAAATATAGGACTAATGAGTGTACCATGTTGGCTTTCATGTCACCTAATTTGCACATACGAGTCTGGACAAAAGATATTGCTTTTGGTCCCACCACCACCTCCATCCCAGACTTTTACTCTTGACACTTCATAGTAGCCCTGGTGGCGCAGTGGTTAAATGCCTGTACTGCAGCCATTCACTCAAAACCACAAGGTTGCGAGTTCAAGACCAACAAAAGGGCCCAAGCTCAACTCAGGCTTGCATCCTTCTGAGGTCGCTAAAATGAGTACCCAGACTGTTGGGGGCAAATTAGCTTACTTGCTAATTAGCTTACTTGCTGTTCACCGCTATGATCTTTGGAATAGCGGTATATAAATAAAACATATTATTATTATTATTATTATTATTAAAATCAACAGTTTAGATACCTTTCACAATTCTGAGCTTTGTATTTCTGCTCTGAAGACAACTGCTTCTACTTCCAGTATTCTAATATTTGCCGAATACTTGAAAATAACCAGCTAACGGGTATTTTAAAACAGTAGTATATCTTTTGTCTCTGATGTTAGTTAGTTGAAATAAGTACCAGCTGGCACTGATAAAGAAATATTTATAACAATACCTATATTATGAGAACAGACCTCTCTCCATGCAGACAGCTATTTGAGGTTCTCTGCAATATCTTGCAGGATCCTGCATTATGCTCAACTGAAGAATGTTGCTGTAAAACCGACATAATAGCTATTCCCCTGGAGAACTCATGAAGATGAAATATAGTTATCATAACGTAGTCCCAATAAATAAAAGAGAACTGTGGTACAAAGAGACTCTTCCTTGCCTTCAGCTAATGGAAGTGTGAACTTTAAACCAACAGTTAGTATTTTTTTTAAAAAAATGGAAAATACACCATACATTCAGTTCCAGCATTTTAAATGAAGCAAGTTGGGGGGGGGGGGGTTTATCCTGTGATTTTTTAAAAAAAAAATACTGGGTTTTGCTTTCTCATATAGGCTCACACCCAACAAAACCAAGGAACTGAAGAATGCTTTGACAGATGTGTCAGATGATCAAGAATTATATGAAATGTGAGGATTTCTTTACCAGTACTCCATCTCCGCTTTCTCGTGAGACAATACAAAGCCAGGACTAGCTCTAGGTATTCCATCCTCCTCATCTGGATTTGGAGATAAGAATGCATAATTTGTGACATTGTACAATTGTATTCTTGATCACAGGATGCATTTGTTACTGTATCTGCCAAATGCCCTCAACAGACTGGCAAGAAACTTTGGCTTGAGGACAGAGTGGGGCCATGGTGACTGCATGCTCCCTGCCCCCATGCCAGTGTCATGCCGGCGTCAAACCACACACCCCACCACACGGCGGGCAGTGCCATGCCATATCTTTGGTGCACCATCTTCACCATCCCCAGGGTCCACATGGGCTCTTGCGAAGAAGATCCCCCAGACAGTGGCCAGGCCATGTGGCTCAGCACCTCAGATGTGGGTAAGTGCTGCAGCCTCATATGTGGTATCTTTGACTCTTCAGATATCAGCTAACAACACCTAGCTATACTTAACAATCACCCTACTAAAAATGTGATTCTTTTTGTATGCCCCCAGATCTTTATTGGACCGTGCAGTCATATTTTTAAGCAAATGTCCTAAAAATGAAAGCCACTTTGCTTCTTTATGGATCAGTTGCTGATTGATGATCTTAAAAGCTATTTTACTGAAACCAGATAAAGTGGCCTTAAAGATAATGAAATATGTTACTAAATAGCATTTGCCAGCTGCATAAAGCTTAACAGATACTAGAGAAGGAAAGCATTCTGTTCATTTTGACTCCACTACAGTCTTTTATGGCAAGTGTTTCTATTCACTTCCATAAACTATCACTGGTAATAGAACTCACAATCAAGTTCTTGTGATTAAATCTATGATGAATACACAATTTAATATAAAAATACAATTATTTTTTTTCCTGTACAAGAAATCCATAATGCATTTGTGTAAACCTTGCAACTTTGGTCCTTGGTAAATCTATCTCCTTCTACTGTAGTTTCACCCAACATGGATGGATGGATGGATGGATGGATGGATGAATTTGGAGCTAAATCCAATTATTAATCCCAACAAGAATGGATCCATTTAATGTTTTCTGTTTCAAATATTCTTACATACTTATCAATAATCAGGAATTATTCTAAAACTGAAGTTAATTGCACTTTAGTCTGTTTCACAGTAATGGTGCCCAGAAGCCTTGGGGTAATGAAAATTGGTTAAAATATGTTGAACTATTAAAACCATCCCAGGGCACATTTGTAATGAAATCTCTAGATGTTTTAAGAGCGGAAGGTAAAGTGATTAGTTGGTTTCTATATTTTCAACTCAAGGAGAGACTCAAAGCTGATCTTAAATCATGTGGGGTATGGAGCGACAGATCTGAATTTGAAGATACTATATGGTCAAAAATGAGTGTCTCGATATCAACTATGTATAAACTGTTGTTAAAATATTACACAGAGGATGAAACTGTAAAAGCAAAAATGGTGTCTTGGGCGCAAGACATAGGAAGAAATTTGGACTTAAAACAGTGGGAAATCACATGGACGAAAAGAGTGAAATATACTTTATGCCAGGACATAAGGGAAAATTATTATAAACTATGTTACTGATGGTACTTGACACCCACAAAAATCTGTAAAATCTATGGGAACTTCAGCAATAAATGCTGGAAGTGCACTAAAAAAAAAGGGATCACTATACCAGCTATGGGGGAAATGAAAAAAAGCATCACAATATTGGTTAAACGTTCATAAATGGATTAATAAGATACTGAATATTAATTTGGAGTTTAAGCCCGAAATATTTTTGTTAAAAATGATCAATGATGATTTAGAAAAAAAATATGGGTGTGTTTTATTTTATATGATTTCTTCAGCCAGAATTGTATACGCGAGGTATTGGAAAAGTAAGAATGTCCCGAACTTTGAAGAGTGGGTTTTAAAATTGTACAAAGTACTTGAGTTAGATAAATTAACAAGAAGACTAAGAGATGAAAAATCAGATGATTTCTTGGATAAGAAAGTGTTAGATTATCTAGGGGAAAATGGGGTCACCAGATAACTTTTTTTTAAAGGATTAAAAACATCTGTGGCTTAAAAAAAAGGAGTTACGCAGAAAAGATCCTTAGTTATATACATTTTATCCATATATATTTATACATTGTCTTTTCTTTATTTAAACTGTACAAAATTAAACTATAAGATTTAACAGTGAAATAGCAAGGTTAGCAAATGTTGCAGTTGTTGAAGATTGAATATATCTTTTTATTATTATTAGTTTGACCATTGTTATAATGTAAAGGGTTTGTTTAAAATGACAAAATAATACTATCAAATTTGACGTTGGAAATGGATTAATTGCAGTAACAGGAAGGAAAACTTTTCTTGATTGTAGGTTAGTAACTAAGTTGAATACTTTTGAAATACAAATATAAATTTAAAAAAATATTCTTAACCCTGTAATCAAGATTCCATCTTTTGATATTTTTAAGGATTTCTATATTTGTAAGTTCTGTATGTTGTTGTTTTTTCTCTTTTTCTTCTTTGTTTCATTTTTCATGTATGAAATCTATGTTGTGTTTTTATATGTTATGTAAAACTTAATAATAATAATAATAATAATAATAATAATAATAATAATAATAATGGTGCCCAGAAGCCTGACCTGGATTTCTTTCTAATTTTTTCCACACTAGATCCAATGCTTTTAGAAATCTTCCATCACACTATTTTCCCGCCAAAATCTGACAGAGGTGCAGGGCTCCACCAGATGGGGCAAGTGTTGCAGCATTTGTACCTACACTTCTCTCATATATATATATATATATATATATATATATATATATATATAATATTTCTTTTTTTTCTGTCTATTTTTTGACAATTCCCAGCATGAGCTGCAATATCTCATACTCCTACACTTGAGGGATTTCTTTTTAATTGCCAGACATATCAGAACAAAAAATTGTACTTTACTCCTCCCTCTCTCTCTCTCTTTCCTTCTGTTTTAATTTAGAGGTACAGTAGATCAGTGGACCAGTGAAATTGCACTTTTGCACTGTAGCATTAAAGCTATTTTAAAAATTAAAAATCAGAGAGGAGACAATTTCCCCTATACAAATTTGTACATCTCATATAGGACCACTTCAGCCACCTTCAGGCCACTTTTTAAAAGTCTTTGTAAGAGGGTGCAGATACAAACAGCACCCTTCCTCCTGCCCAAAAATTTTGATTCTTCTCTGCCGTGCATCCCCCAGATCCAGACCACAGCTAAGGCATGTAGATTCTTTTTATACACTATTGCCAAAATCTAACCATATCTCTCCGCCTCTACACCCAAGATTCTGGTCCATGCCCTAGTGGTATCACAGCTTGATTTCTGTTACATCCTTCTGGCTGGGCTTCCTCTTTCTCATCCCCGTCCTTTAATTTCTGTCCAGCATTCAGCTGCATCCATTATTACATCCGCCCACCGCTCCAACCATATCTCTCCTTTGTTGTCATCCCTTCACTGGCTCCCCTTCTCTTTCCGTATTCAGTATAAGCTCCTGTTGTTGACTTTTAAAGCCTTTCATAGGCTGCCCCTCCTTATTTATCAGACCTTATTTCTCCACTAGGGCCCTCCGTTCTGGTAGTCAAGGTCTGCTGTATCAGCCCAGGATTTCCTCTGCCCCATCTTGGATTCGTCCCTTTTCACTTGCTGCCCCTCACTCCTGGAACCTCCTTCCCCCACGAACACAGGTCATCACTTCTTTAACCAGTTTCAAAACTGAGTTGAAGACCATCCTGTTCAGAGAAGAGTTCCCAGGCATTGCATGACTATTATTTGCTATTTGACGTTTTCAATTCATTGCCTGTTTTATTTGCCCACGGTTCCAACCATATCTCTCCTTTGTTGTCATCCCTTCACTGGCTCCCCCTCCCTTTCCATATTCAGTATAAGCTCCTGTTGTTGACTTGCCTGTATTGTTACGTATTATTAATATGTATTATGCTACTATTTCTTACATTGTACACCATGGGCAGTTTTCTCGTATCTATTTTATTGTTTGTATGTACAGCCCTGTGCAAATCTACAATGCTATATAAATAAACAGAAGAAGAAGAAGAAGAAGAAGAAGAAGAAGAAGAAGAAGAAGAGACAGCGGCGGCGGCGGAAGCAGCAGCCACAGCAGCAGCAGCATGCAGTAGGTGGATGCACTAACTAAACCCAAGGGGGAAAAAACAAGAATCATGAGATGTCAAGTTTCTTTAGATCAATGTGGAAGTGCCCCTGTGTCTTCCCAAATTGGTGCAGCTTTCATTTGTGTGCATTTGTTCCCTACTCAGGGGGTAGTGAAAAATGCTAGTTTATGGCAAGGTGCCATTTCATCATCTGTGAAGTTCATCCCAGAACTTCACTAGAAAGGCAATGCCAGTATCACAGAGCCCAAGACCTTTAATCCTTTCTTGTTTCCTACTAATGTATTTATAGTGAGCCAGATTTTCTGGACTTGTCGAAATCAATATTCATGTTGATAGGACTAGGACCATGGGAATGAATTTTTTTAATCACCAGTTTTTTTAAAAAAAATAACTGACACCTTTATTGCTATATTACCAAGTTCCCAGAGTGACATTAACTGTTACATCCATTCCTCTATATATTTTCCAATATTTTCTCTTTCAGTTCATATACTTAATGTACTGAAGTAAGCAAAATCCCTTTCTTGGGATTACAACAGAGTCTTCTTGAATATATAGACTCATTCCTCAACCTATTGTTGAGAAAAAGAATGTAACTGAAACTACAGAATACCATTAATCCATACAGTATGCACACAATCCAAACCTTTCCTGGAGAGGGCGTGTAAAGCACATATATTCCCACATACCAATTCCTGTGCAAGGTAAGATGGAATTAAAAGTAAAGGAATTCACATACACAGACACATAACTTGTCTGCACATCCTATCTGTCATGCATTTAAAAACATCATACTAGAACTTTCCCTAGTTTCCTTTGTTAGGGATATGCCAAGTACATTTATCTATTCACTTAATATAATGTTCTCCCACCTTTTTTACTTTTCAGCTCGTGTCTTTAGGTATGTAATGACATTTTACATGAATATTGCATATTTATACTTCTTAAGATTACAACTCCTGCTTCTTAAGAATGAAGTAAAAGGTAGCAGCTGGTGGCTTCCATGTCAGTGAGTGTCAAGAGCCGCATATCCACCTTGCTTGCCATAAAAAAAGAGCATTTGTTCTGTTGGGTTATATAGTAAAAAAAGGCTCTTGTAAAGATGTGGTCGTCTCAAACACAAGTGTGGAAATAACAACCAACGAGAGGCAAGCATGAGTCAAGTCTGTTCACGGTTGGTTCAATAAAAGGAATCTGGTGGCAGTAGCATGGAAGGGCTGATATGGGAATGAGAGGGGGAAATGTGTTTATTAGTTGTAATGAGTAAGAATTAAGCCCACCTGATGTTTGAAATTGTGTACAATTTAATTAGGCAATGTTAACACTTGATGGTCAGTTCTGACAATAAACATCACTGAACTGGAACTATAGTTTCTTAATAAAGGTTTTCTGATTTTTATAGCAATAGCAAGTACATTTTAACTATCGAACCCTGGTTTTTCTGAACTTGAAATTGGGACAGTGAATCCATTCAATGATTTACTCTGAACGGGAGCTATCTTAGTGTAGGTCAGAAAATGGTCAAATTAACAATTTGTAACCCTCTCTGGGAGCTTTTTGTTGTTGCTGCTGCTGAAAGGCAGGGTAAAAATGCTCTACATAACTAAATAACTAAATAAAGTGCTGCTTATTTTGGAAATAGGGTTCAGAAACTTGGAAACCCTTTAGAGTTTGGACTTCACCACTTCACTGACATAGAAGCACAGTCACTGGTGGTAGGTTTCATTAAAGGTTGATACATATTGATAGAATGTTTATGCTTGTGCTGCATATCCCTTTTGCTTGCTTTCTGCCGGCATGGCATGTCACTTTGCAAGTGGCATTTTTAAAATTATTTTTGTGTGTGTGTGACAAAATATGTGAATGCTTGTGCTACATATGCTTCTCTTTCAATTTGACAAATTGATACAATGTGTGAATGCTTGTGTTACATATGTGTGGGAAACGGAGGGAAAGCAGAGGATGTAAAGGAGGGGAGAAGGAGAGGTGGCATCCTGGGATGGCAAATGGAGGAAAAGCAGAGGATGCAAAAGAGGAGAGAAGGAGAGATTGCATTCTGGGATGGCAAACGGAGGAAAAGAAGAGGATGCCAAGGGGAGGGAATCTGAAATGACCTGAAGGCACACAACACATGCACATACACACACAAGTTGACAGAATATGTGAACGCTGCCACCCGTTTTGTTTTGTTTTAAAAGGAGGGGGGAAAGCACCCATTCCATTGCCCAATGGTTGTAGGACATGTCACCTTTGACGAAAGCAGAAGTGAATTTTATTGACAACAAAGGAGGCTCCATTTTAAAGCGGTACTTCAAATGTGAACTTCAGAGGGGCAAATTGCATCGATCAAGATAAAGGGTAGTGGGAACTTCTTTCCGGGTAGATTTGATACCGGCTAGGCAAATCCGGACCAGATCTACCCAGGGCAAGTGAGCTAGTGGGAATGGGGCCTGAGTCTCTCAGCTAATGTACCTGGCAGCAGAACAAAAGAAAATTGGCATTCTACTGCCTCCTACATACATCCTACATTCTGGGCATGACACATCGGTCTAAAGGCCCCTGTCTCTGGGAAAACTTTCCATGTCCTTGTGGAGTAATTCACTAAAAGCAGAAGGTTAGGAGATATTGGTAGAAGTGCATATGCAAGAGACTCCAGTACCTCATGGAGACCCCAGTAATTAGACTTCTACAATTAATTGTGTAACTAATGCAAAGCAACATGACAAGCTCTATTGCTTTCAAAGAAAGTAAAAGCTCCATATTTCTCTGCACATACATGTTTCCTTATTAAACCATATGCCCATGGCTTTTTCTCCAAAACTTGCAGAATAATAAGAACTGCAGGAACACACAAAGAGTTTGGCTTGGCAGAAGGAATAAATCTTCATTAGAGGCTTAGGTTTAATAAATATATATCATCTGCAAAAGCAGCTAATAGAAGGACATTAACAACTAATCAAGGTGTCCTTGGTTGACTTACACCCTGGTATTTCACCTAATGAGGACTTTGACAAACTTTGAGTTCCCAAACATGTTATATAACTCGCCCTTGCCATTTGCCAAGGTTAATGTTAATCATTCCAATCCAAAGCCATTAACTTTGAAAAGTTTAAGACCTGAAATGAGTGCCCTGTTGAACTCAACAAATACTAAGAAGTATAACAGAAGCATTGTATTCTGCTGAATTGACTGCTGTGGTTCTGTCCATGTTAAGTTCACCAATAGTCATTAGACAACTCTGTTCTATTTCTACTACAACAAAACATTACACTCTCAGGCAGGTGCAGGAAGCAGGCAGCCCTCCAGATGGTATTGGACTGTGACTTCCACCAATTGTAAGTCAGATAGTCCATGGTGAAGGCTGCTGCAAGTTGCAGTCCAGCCTCTGCAGAACCACATAATTTCTACCATGCTCAAAGTTGGCCAAGCAATGAAACTGAAGAGAGAGCAATGCAGATAATTGGACTTGCTTCTTTATATTACCCATTTTGTTCTATGGGATAAAATTAATGGATTTCAGTTGGTGACAGAATGGTGAGAGAGACAGATGAGTTCTCTACTCTGGCCAGAGATTTTATATCAACTTGCCACCTGAACATGTTGCTACCCAACACATCAGGATATCCATCCCTCATCTGCTTGCATGCTCAACTCTACTGCTCTCCCTTGGGAGCATGGGATTGGTACAATGGGTCTGGAAAATGGACAAAACCCTCTTTGTAAAAAGAATCTTACTTTGTGAAGGTGAAGGCTTTCATGGCCAACATTCATAGTTTTTTGTGGGTTTTTTGGGCTATGTAGCCATGTTCTCGAAGAGTTTATTCATGACATTTCGCTTGTATCTGTGGCATCTTCATCAACTCTCATGGAACAGAGTTGTGTGTGTATACACATGCATGCACACACACAAACACACACTGTGTGACCCTGGGTTGGGAGGAGTGGTTTCCATGTTGATCGGTGTACTGTTCTGTTGTTGATGCCAAGGCCTCGGGGTGGGAGGATATGCAAAGAGGATTAGTATCCACAGACAATGATCACTAATTAAGCAGACACTAATCCTCTTTGCATATCCTCCCACCCTGAGGCCTTACAAGAGATACACAGGCCAGAATACTCTGGGAACAGATTGGAGTACTCTGGCCCTGGAGCTGCCCAATTTCTAACTGTTCACATGCATGTCCTGCTGTGCTACCCAGCGTGGGCACCACCACAGCAAATTGCTCACTCTGACTTCAAAATAAGGTGCCCAGCATCAATCGCATGACAGGCTCTCAGAACACATGACATCCAGCAACTGTGGTGGCACCAAGTGGCACAGTGAGGCATGAAGATTCAGAGCAAAATGTGAGTTTTTAAAAAACACTTTACATGGAATATAAGCATGACATAGTGGTTTGGGTGTTGGGTGATGACTCTGGAGTCCATGGTTCTCCACTCAGCCATGAAACCCATTGGGTGAACTTGGGCAAGTCACATGTCCTTAGCTTCTGGAGAAAGCAATGGCAAACCTGCCATGAAAACTCTAAGATAGGGTCGCCTTAGGGTCGCCATAAATCAGAAATGACTAGAAGACATGCAACAATAACAACAAACAGAAAATTGAGTGCTGAACTGGCCAGATGTTATCCAGAGAGTTCACACCAAAACCCGGGATTAAGCCTTGCATTGTCCAGACTCCTGGCCATGTGAACCAGGGGAGAATGTTTTATTTGGCCCATGCAGACAGAGCCTCAGATACAGGCAGGAAACTGTGACCAAACAGTGTGTACAGTATGTACGTGATAAGAATATTCCTTCTGCCTGTGAGCACAGTGGTTAAATGCCTGTACTGCATCCACTCACTCACAAACCATAAGGTTGCGAGTTCAGTACTAACCAAGGGCTCAAGCTCGACTCAGGCCTGCATCCTTCCAAGATCACTAAAATGAGTACCCAGCTTGTTGGGGGCAATTAGCTTAGAATTGTAAACCATTTAGAGACTGCTTAGGCAGCATGAAATGGTATATAAATGAAGTTGCTATCGCTATTGCCTGTAATAAGACAAGAGAATGGTCATGAAAGTCATTAGTTTACTACCTGGGATGGATAGGGACTGCCAATTTCATCAACTTTTAAAACTTTAAAAAATATTCCCAAACTGATATGAGTAACCCTCTTTTTAAGATTTGATTAAATTAACTACCACCTTCCTTTCAAAGCACGGAACAATGCAAAAATGGAGCAGGTGGAATTGTGAGTTCTACTAGGTTTTGTAAATACATTACTGTGAATTTCCACATGACTTTATTAATGTCACTTTTCCCCCCAAACATCATTTATTTCTTGAACATGAAAGAAGCAAAGTCTGAAATATATACATAAACCCAAAAAAAAAAGAGGGCACATTTCTATGGGAATGGCTCTTGGGATAGTGAGGATTAAGCTACTGGGCCAGAAAGCATTTGAAAATAACATACAGCCAAAAAGGATTGCAACACAAAAGGAACAGATCTGAAAACCTATAAGTATTCTGACCTATGAAAATAGACATGTCTCCTCTTGAACAAACTGAATGAAATGCAATGAGCCTTATCTGGACACATGAAGGGGCTGTGCAGAATGCCCCTAAGGGGCAGCCTGCAGCCGCCTCCATTTTCACTAGATCAGGGCTGCAGCAACCACTTACAATAACGGCTCCTTTTTTGCGCCCTGCAAAGGGCATGATAGTCATGCCACCGCAGCTTTATAGTGCTCCTTCAGTATTGCACGCTGCGGATGCAGCGCCAGAGGAGCACTGTGACACTGTGCACGGTGTGGAGTGATGCATGGCATCATGCCGCCCTGGGGACAGAGTCGGGGCGTGCGTCATGTGGACACTATGCCCCAACTCCTCCCCCAAGCCAGCTTTTAAGGCCTGTCTGCAGAGGGCCAAAGAGATTTTAAAATGTTACCACCACCTTAGAAAATAGCTGTCTGTCATTCTGACAAATATGCTTTGTTTTGTTTTTTTGTATTGAAATGGAAATTAATAAATTGATAAAATCCAGAATCCTGTACCCTGCTCTCCTTTCAGACTCCTTTCCTGTTCCCAGTGGTGCGAACAACATAGTGATTCCCTTCTCTGTTTTTAATTCCACGCCACCAAGGAGACACTTGCTGTCACCCAGACACAAAATGTCATTCTTTTTTAACATTCCCTAGAGTCAAATGGGTAAATACATTTTACACTTCACATCACCTTTGTAAACTACCCAAGGTTATTGCCAGATCTGAAAGGAGACAATTTTAACTCTATAAACTGCTTGTCTCACAGATCCAGAGACTACTGGGAAGGCTCCACTCTCAGTGATTAGATCTTTTCCATTAAGGCAACAGAACACATTGTTTTGTGAATAGTTTCTCACAAATATTTTATGTTCAACAATATGGCTGCAAAGGCATTGCATATGATGGTGCCACACACTTACCTCTGACTAATCTATTTTATAAAGTAGTATGCTTTCTTTCAAAAGCTATTAAGTTAGATTCATACCAACTAACAGGAAACATGAACTTGTACCAGAGCCTCTGTAAACTAGATAATTTCTGGTTTCTCCTTGTTTCTCCTACTTTCCAAATTTGGGAGAGTTAAGACTTATTTCTCCTTGAATTCCTGTTGGTAAACTTGACAACTACAGTGGAATACACTTCCTCGGAGTGTAGTGGAGTCTCCCTCCTTGGAGGAACTGATAAGAATATTCCTTCTGCCTTGTAGCACAGTGGTTAAATGCCTGTACTGCAGCCACTCACTCACAAACCATAAGGTTGCGAGTTCAATACTAGCCAAGGGCTCAGACTCGACTCAGGCCTGCATCCTTCCGAGATCGCTAAAATGAGTACCCAGCTTGTTGTGGACAATTAGCTTACAGTTGTAAACCACTTAGAGACTGCTTAGGCAGTATGAAGTGGCATATAAATTAAGCTGCTATTGCTAGTGTGTGTGTGTGTGTGTGTGTGTGCATGCACATGCATGTATGCATGTATTTTAAGTGGTCTATCACCTGATGGGCACTCTGTGAATGTCTCTCTCTCTCCTTCCCTCTCTCCCTCCCTCCCGCCTGCCTGCCTGCCTGGCTGGTGTGAGCTGTCAAGAGAGGAAAAAAATGTCAGGAGGGAGAGGATATGATAACAACCTTTTGATGACCCAAGGAGGCAATGAGGAATCCTGGCTCCATTTCTCTTTAGTGACTTCTCCCTGCTTGGGGATAGCAAGTGGGAGAGAAAAAACACAATGCTCACTCACACCAAATGGCTGCCACAATATTGCAATTACAGTGTAATGAAACAATTGCATTAGAAACAACAGGGCTCAGTAGCAATGTTGCACTCATGAACAGATTTTTCCCATCAATGAAAAAATGCAAACCAATAACGATCAAACAAAATGAAACTACAAGAGAAACATACCACTATGGGATAAGTCCTTACCAAAGACGCTGTTGCCTTGCTGTTATTGCGATTTACTACCTCATGTGATAAAGTCTTCAGTGTAATTTAAAATTATCTTTAAATTATCTTTCTACAAAGTTTTTTTTTTCACACCTTAAAGGCTAACATATTTTGTTTGGCATAAACTTTCCTGGACTGGGCTGAAGAACATGAACACTTACGCCAAAAAATGTGTTAATCTTTAAGGTGCTGAAAGTCTCTTCTTTCTTTTCTTTTCTGCTGCACCAGACTAGCATTGTTACCTCTCATCAAAGTAAAGTGACTAAATTTTGAACAAAAAACACAACATGTGTTCAAAGTGATGTCTTTTTTGTTTGCCAAATACTTTATCTGTTGCTTGTGGGGGGAAATTCCCTTTGTTGTTGAGCTGTGGTAAGAAACAGATGGCTGCCTACATCTCAGAATTCCCAGCAGGAAATGCTAACAGATGTCTCTGACCAGGAATAGAATAACCCTTTTCTATAGGACTGTACTCTGGCAATAAAGCAGATAAGATTTATTTTTGCTTTTGATTTTTATTTTAAATCTGTCCAGGTCCAGAGCCACTGAGTGAACAGTAATATTGGCCTGATACAGACAGGCCAAAATAAAGCTGCTTCGAGTCACTTTGCAAGTATGCTGTTTAAATGATACATGCATCCTAAGAGTCCAGAAGCCACACCAAAGCCACGCTCCAGTCCTAAGGACTGGAGTACAGCTTTGGTGCAGCTTCCAGACTCTTAGGACACATGCATTATTGAAACACATACCTCCAAAGTGACCTGAAGCAGCTTTATTTTGGCCTGTCTGTATAGGGTCATTGTGTCCCTTTACTTGTGGACTTGAAAATGAAAAAGGGGCTCGTCTTTAGTGAAGGCAAAGCACTCCTAAAGAACAGAGCAAAATCTAAGCACCATTAGTAGCTAATCATCAAAGTAGCCAAGTACCTTTCCCAGGAACCTCCAGGAGCTCCCAATGTCTTTCTCAGATTTTCAATTTTTATTATACAAGGTAACTTTGAATTTACATGAAATAATGGTAAGTGAAGCATTATGGGGAAGGGATCCCTTCTGCAAACTGCAACTACCACATTGTTCATAATGGCAATGACTTGTAATTAATACTATATGATATTGTTATAGCTGTTGATTGCTCTGGGGATGCCCTCATTTCATTATAGCATTATTATTTATGTTTCATGTGTTTTAACTGAATTGAATTATAAATTCTTTATATGCAAGATTTTTATGCTATTTATTTTATGTACGTAATGCTTTTATAATGCTGTTCTTACGTGTTGTTTTATATTTTAACACTTCCCCATGAATGGTTTACTACTGGAGCATTCCTAGATCTTCACGGGTTAAGTCCTAGATAAGCGCAATATGTCTGAACATCATCAGCACGATCACATGACTTTGCTGGGAGCATGCCTTTTACTCCTGGCTTTTTTCCCCATCTGAAAATCTCCTAAGAATAGAGGAAGACTGCATGCCAGAGGAATAGACTCAATCAGGCAGGTCATGAGCCTGAATTTGCAAAACCTGAGCAGAGCAGTGAAGGACAGAGGGTCTTGAAGATGTCTCATCCACAGGGTCACCATGAGTTGAAACAGATTCAAGGGCAGTTAACAACAACAAAAGCTATACGATAATAACTATGTGATATTATGCAGCTAATAATCTGCCGTGTTAGGAAGAATATGGCACATCATGCTCATACAGGACTGTGATGGACATTGTGCACCAGACAAATAAACTTGATGATGATGATGCTCATTCAGGATATAGTCTCAGAACTATTGGAGCATACATAAAATCAAATGCATTAAGAAATACAGACACTACAGTCTTAGACAAGTGTTTTGTGACTGAATTTAATGAACACATGAGTAAATAGAGAGAAGAGATTAGCACATTATTCCACCCACACCCTGTTGCTATCCTCATTACCCTCCTTATGTTGAGAGTGAACTTCTATAGTGAAGAGCATTTTGTATTTGCATGGTTGGAAAAATCCCTGCTGCAGAATTTGCCCTTAACATAAGGAGGTTAACAAGAATGGCAGTGAAAGGGAGGTTGAGCTATAAACACTCCTTCAGAGAAAAGAGGGAGAAACAGAACTAGAATTCACACCTTCTGTCCTACAGAGTATCTTCCTAACCACAGAGTCACATAGGTTTGTGCTCACAATGCTTTCAAAAAGGTTAAAATGGAAGTGTAACCTCCAGGAAGTTATTCTAGAGGTTTGGGGTAATAGTTGTAAAGAATCTGTTCTACTCCAGAGCTATTCTACTCACATCTTATAGATCCACCGAGGAAAATATGCTTTCTGAAGGCTGCTTTACTTTTTAAAGATATACACCTAATATGTTTTAAATATACTTCTAAAACTGAAAAGAATGAATGCAGAAAAATAAGTATTTTTTTAAAAAAAAGTATATCATGTTGGTACCTCTTCTACATAATTGGTTCATAACTGGTACAAAAATATGTGAAGCTTCTCCCCTATTATAACGTGTTCCTCAAATAAAGAGGAACCCTCACATATCCTAGATCCTATATAATTTTATCTGTACCTGATATGAGCCATCTTGAGTTCCACTTGTGGAGGAAAGGTAGGATATACCATATATACTCATTTATAAGTTGATCTCATGTATAAGTCAAGGGCAACTTTTGGGCCAAAGTTATTAATTTTTGTATAACTCGTGGATAATTCGAGGGTAAAACTTTGAGGCTCCTCAGATCCATGGTGACTCTTCTGCATTTCACCAGCAATGGACAGAGGCTGTTTCTCTGCTGAAGTGAAAAAGCACCAAAGATCCTCAGTTGCAGCCATTTTTTTCCCTGGAGTGGAGTTAAACAGTCATAGAGACCATTTGCCCCTTCAGTCCCACCAAGAAATCTACTTTTACAGTAGACTCTCCCTAGAATAGAAGCTCTTTACTGCTGGCCCATCCACAGTTGTCTGCAGTGGCTAGCTTGTCTTCTCACAGAGGGTGAGGAGGAGGCAGGGGTGAAGAATCAGTTTGGGGAGCTAACTGCAAATGTAAAAGGAGCTAAGGCAGGGAGGGAGACAAAGTGTGTGGGTGTGTGCATGCACACATGTTGGACTAGGAAGAGTGGGGAGGAATGAGCATGTGTATGTTTGTGACTGAATCAGCTGTTGCTCCCAAAGAAATAAAAATCACCCTGCACTCTCTTTGCTTCCAGCAGCCAATTCCAGGCACGAAGGGAAAGTTGGTACGAAGGTGTATGTGTTTGTCACTGAATGAACTGCCATCATTGGCATTACCATATTGACCCGTATATAAGTCGACCCAGGATTTTGGGCATAAATTTCTCGACATAGATGAGTATATATGGTAAGTGTATCAGTGAAAAATAACTTTGAGGTCTGACCATGTTGGACATCTCTAAAAGTTTACTACTTATAATGAGGCAGAGGCATATATAGACACACACACACACACACACACACACACATATATATATATATCCTGTAGTGGTCACAGAACTGCAACTCCCACCATACCTCAGCACTGACTATATACTATATTCTCTAAGGCTTCTGGAAGTTGCAGTCCAAAATCCCTAGAAAGCTGCATGATCCCTACCCCATCTTCCATTCTCTGGAAGATTGTGTTCTTTTTCTACCCATGGTAGTATGTGGCAGTAAAGCAATGGGTCTCTAGATACACCTGGCAAAAGTTATAGCATTCCTTTGGAGGTACAATAAACAAACAAACAAATAATGGTAAACAATGAACAAAAAATTTATTTTCCCTCCATTCATTTATATTACTTGTGATACTTCAGTCCTTGTTGCTGGACACACATGGGCCTTTCACTCTTACCTTTTTAACTACTTCTCAGCTGTTTTTCCTCTGCTCCTTTCATCTGCTCCTCCCTGTTACTCACAATCATTCTGTTCCTCATTGGTCAGCACAGCTCTTAATCTCATCTCTCAATTGAGATGATGGATAAAACTATACCTTTCTCCCATAACCTGCCTCTTCCGATCTTTATTCTCTTCTCTCAACCAGGGACATAGCCAGGATTTTAGGAAGGGGGGGGGGGGGGGACACTCAGTGCCCCCATTATAATAGGGCTTGGGTGCAGTGGCGCAGCAGCACATACCCTTTTTTTTTTTAAAGGGAGGGGGGGGCCCAGCCCCCAAATCCCCCCCCCCCCTTGGCTACGTCCCTGTCTCAACCCATATTCTTTGCAATCACCTTTTTAAAAAACACACCTATATCTCAACTTTTTGTTCCTACTAGCAAATACTCCTTATCACAACTGCTGCAACCTCTCCTTTTTCCAGTATTCCATTCTTTTGGGCAATGTTACTAATGTCCCCTATTTATCCTGTACTACAAGTCAGTCTGACTCATGGGAAGGGAAGATCATTGGCATTTAATGCCTTAATTTCTTGCCTAACACTACATAAAACTTAATGCACAAGCCTGTAGCAGAAGATCTACAACTGTCAAAGGGACTGTTCAGTGTCACAAAGCCATAACAAAAGTTCATTGTATGAGAAAGGGGAAAAAATCAGACATCTGGCGAGACATTCCTTGGAGACTACTGAATGGGCAAACAACTAAGTTCTACTTCTTTTCTCCCTGTGAGACTGGAGCTTTGATTTTCTCCTACATTTGACTTGGGGGGGGGGGGGATGTTTCTGCTTTTACCGGTAAAGCTTATGAATTCAATATTTGGTTACAATCCTCACAAACCATTAAAGTTATAAACAACTTTACATGATGAACACAGGGCCAACAGTACCACTGTTCTGTCTCTTCATGGAACATCAAAGGATACTAGAAGAGAGAATTATCTGCTCTGCCAAGTTCACTCCATTAGTGAAACAAGTACCCTAGGCAGTCGGGCACTAGAAGTTGCATATAGTAATATAACAATTATTCATCATGCTTTGCTAAATACATTAATAGTGGATTTCTTGGCCCCTTTAATTGCTTCCTGTACGAGCCGAGAAATTTGCCACCTAATCACCTAGGTGTGAGAATTTACAGATGGTTCACTTGAAAATGAAGTAACATCTTCCTTTTGAAATGGAACTCCAAGGAAATTATAGTGGAACTCCAATTTGAAATGGCACTCCAAGGAATCCAAGGAATTCCACTCCAAATAAATTCCTTTTGAAGCTCATTTTTCCAAACATCAGTGATTTACAGCATCAAGTAATAAAACCACAAGGGTGCAAGAGGGTGTGAATTTTCACACACTAGTGAAGGTAAAACTGTCTTGCCAATGAGGTTGTGTGCCTTCAAGGCATTTCTGATTCATGGTGACCCTAAGGCAGTGACCCTATCAAGGGGTTCTCTTGGCAAGGCCAGTGTGACTTGCCCAAGGTTTCCCCATGAGTTTACATGAACAAGATGGTACCACCAATAGGATCATTGCCTTAGGGTCGCCATGAGTTAGAAACGCTTTGAAGGCACACAACTGCAACAATAGTCTTAGATTAGTCATACACTCTCAGCCTCAGGGGAAGGGAAAGGCAAACACTCTCTGATGAAGCCTTGTAAGAAAACCCTATGATTGATTTGTTTTAGGGTTGTCTTGAGGCAAAAAATAACTTGAAGGCATGCAGCAACAGACTTCAAAGTCACACTCTCTCATGGCGATCCTAAGGCAAACCTATCATGGGGTTTTCTTGGAAGGAGAGCTCATAATGTCCCTGAGGTTGAGACAATGTGGCATGCCCAAGATCATCCAGTGAGTTTACATGGCTGAGCTGGGATTAAAACCCTAGCCTCCCACTCCTCAGTCTTTTTCTGCCTAGTCATTTTAACTAATGGCTGAGCCAACAGAAAATCATTAACTACAGTTGACTCTCCTTATCCAGGGATTTTTTTATCCATTGATTTGAGCATCCATGGCTTGAAAATATTCCAAAAAAGTAGATATTCCAAATAGCAAAGCTTGATTTTCCATTTTATATAAAGGACACCATTTTGTTGTGTCATTATGTATAATGGGACTTAAGCATCCACGGATTTTGTTATCCACGGGAGGACCTGGAATGAAACTCCAGCGGATAAAAAGGGCCCACTGTATTTCAATGTTTTTGTTACCTGCTCTAAAGTTATGTAAATCTTCTGTGGTCATTATTTTTGTTTTGTTAATGTTTGGCTGTAACTGGACTTTTGCTCTTTCTTTCTCAACTTTCATCATTCGTTTTTCCCAGACTTAACATTTTTCTGCTAGTTAAATGGTGTCATCAGTATATCTTAAAATGTTGATGATCCTTCCACCAGTTTCTACACTGAGTCTAATTCCACTTTCCATATGAAATATTCTACACATGAATTAAATAGTTTATAAAATGCAGCCTTCTCAAGGCAGCTGCCTTGAGTCCTTGCACCAGGAGGAAGGCAAGATATAAACAAATATAATAAGTATGAAGATGAAAGTAATATGGGACACGATGAAGGCGGTGATAAGAGGATTTATAATGAAGAAAAGTTCAGAAAAGAAAAGAGAGAGAAATAGAGAAAGCATAATAATATCGGAAAAGTTCCAAGAATTAGAGAAAGAACTAATAGAATCCAAGGGAGAAAATAAAAAGCTGAAGAAAAAACTGACAATTTTGAAAAAACAATTGGATAGTAAGTGCAATGAAGAAATAAGTAAGAATATGAAATTACTAAAACAAAGACATTTCAAGTTTGGGAATAAGATAGGTAGATATCTGGCTAAGAAAGTGAGAAAGAAAAAGGAAAAAAGCATGATATATGAAATAAAAGAAGACCAAGAGAGATACACAGAATTAAGAGAAATCAAAAGAATTTTTCTGAAATACTTTCAACAATTGTATAAAAGACAACTAGAAAGTAATGAGATAGAGAAAAAGATTCAGATATATCTGGAAGATATTGAAAAAATTAAATATAACGGAAGAAATGAGAGAACAACTAAATAAGAAAATAACTAAGACAGAAATTAAACAAGCAAGCAATAAAATGAAAAATGGGAAATCGCCCGGCCCTGACGGCTTTTCAGCTGGGTTTTACAAAACATTCAGTCAAGGCTTAGAGGATCTCTTACAAAAGACACTAAATAACGTAAGAGAGGAGGGAATCCCAGACACGTGGAAGGAAACTAATATGTTGTTAATCCCAAAAGAAGATAAAGATAGGACAAATAAACAAAACTATAGACTGATATCCCTGCTAAATTGTGATTATAAAATTTTTGCAAGTATAATAGCGGAACGGATTAAAAACATACTTAGAAATTGGATACATCCAAATCAATGTGGATTCCTCCCGAAAAGACATACAAAACAGCATATGAGAACAATTATTAATCTGATTGAATTCTATGAAAAAAGCCCAGGAAAAGAAGCGACGATTCTCTTTGCAGATGCCGAAAAGGCTTTCGACAATCTAAATTGGACATTTTTATTAGGACTTCTTAAAAAATTAGACTGGGGAGAGAATATTTTGTCATGGATAAAACAAATATACAAGGACCAAAAAGCAAAAATAATAATAAATGGAAGTAAAACAGAGGAATTCAAAATAGAAAAGGGAACAAGACAGGGATGCCCTCTCTCTCCCTTACTCTTTATCATGTGTTTGGAGATTCTATGCAAGAAAATAAGGATGGAAAACCAAATAAGAGTTGCACGAATAAAAGGAAATGAAATTAAGATCTTGGCGTATGCAGATGACATTGCCCTAATTACAGAAGAGAATCTGCCTGAGAATTCTAAATACTCCTCCTTAAAACTGCAAATCCCACAATGCAACAGGAGGCAGCTAGAGGAGTCAAAGTGGAATAGTAGCACTTTAAGAGCATAGTGTGATAAACATCAAAGTGTTGGAGATGTAGAAAGGAACATGGGTCTTTGTTTCATATGTGGTGGACATGCCCTATTATTAAATTTTTTTGGAGGGAAGTACATAATATCATAAGAGAAATATACGATTTAAATGTTATATTAACACCAGAAACATACCTATTGAATATGATTGAGGATAAGGAGATAAGGAAATACTTGAAACCGGTATTATATCTTATTACAACGGCAAGAATAGTAATTGCTAAGAACTGGAAGAAGCAGGGAGATATTGAAGTGGATGATTGGTTAATAAAGGCAATAGATGTAATTGAGATGGATATGATTACAATGAGGCTAAGAGACGAAGATGAATATGAAAGCAATATTGAAAAAATTTGGACACCATTGCTAAAGTTTTGTGAAAAAAGATGGTTTTAATAAGTTACATAAAAGAATAATAAGATTATATTTATACCTCGTATATATCTAAACCTCAGTTCTTTAGAACATATTGGATAAATACAAAAGTACAAAACTGAAATGGAAATAAAGGAAACACAGGGTGAGGACAACTCCGTAAATAAATAAAAAGAAAATTACGTTGTTATTAGACATTAGAAAAGTAATACATAGTCTGGGACAATCAAAGCAAAAAATCTGGGAAAACAATGTGGAGAGATGAAGTTGGATAAAATGATACATGGAACGGGGAATGTAACACAGAAGAGCCGGAAATATAGTAATCCTATATGATATAGTAGAGGGAGGTGGTACCGGAAGACAAAGACTGCAAAAAAGATATTCACATGTAAGATATTATCATACTCAGTCTGAATATTGTGTTTACGAAGAAATATAACACAGTATATGTAATAAGTAAATATCTTGGGAGATGGGAAAGAGGTATATGTGAGAATATGTTTAAGCTTCGGGGTTTTTTTTTGTTTGTTTGTTTGTTTTTTGTTTTGTTTTGTTTTTTGGTTATGTATGAATATATATTGTAAAGATTATTCTTTTTAAAAATAAAATAATAATAATAATAATAATTCTCTGATCACTTGCCAACTGCAAACCATTCTGTTTATCCACGTTCTGTCCTGACAGTGGCCTCTTATACACAGTATAGGTCACACTTCAGCACAATCAGATGTTACGGTATTCTCATTTCTTTTAAAACAATCATTTTTAATGAGCTACATAATCAAAGGCTTTGCTGTTATCTATAAAGCACAGACTAAATTCCCTTTGAAATTATTAGGTGTACTGTAATTGCCAACATAGGTTTGCAACTGATCTCTAGTAGTTTTTTTCTTTTTCAAAATAAATATGAAAATCTGGCATTTCTAATTCTCTATGTGGTAAGAGTATTTCTCATAAAATCCTGAGCATCACTTTGCTTGCATGGGAGATATGTACAGTTTCCTCAGTGTTTACTACCTGCTCTGGTACCCTTTCTTGGAAATTGGAAACATTGTTTTGGAAACAGTCTGTGGAAATAGTGCTTTATTTCCTGCTTGCTGGCAGATTTTTGTTAGAATCTGCATGGATTCTGTCTTCATCGCACAGAACGGTTCCATTGATGGCATCTGTTCCTTGTGATTTATTTCTTCCAAGTGCTTTTAAAGAGGCTTCCACTTCCCCTTCTCAAAATGAATCCTTGAATGAATCTGACATACTTTCATCTTTTTTAAATAGTTCTTCATCATATTGCTTCCATTGTCTTATTTCATCCAGCTCACATAATTTTTTTCTTTTGTTGGCTGTATAGCATTCCCACTCTTGATATAAATTTTCTTTTAGTTTCTCAGATGTTGCAGAAGAGGTCTCTTCTTCTGCCTTTTGTTGTTGCTGTTGTCATCTATTTATTTGCATTGGTTATCATAAAAATTCTCTTTGTTTCTATGCAAAAGTAGATGAACAGTTAGGTTTCAGTAAGTATATTTTCTCTCACCTTTTACTTTTTCTTCTCATCTGTTCTTAAACACTGAAGAGTGTCTTGGACACCACTTCCGCGTTTGAAAAGGAGTGCCATTTTGGCGTTCCTTTTTCGCTGCGCCGGGAAGCCTCGCAGTCTGGTCGCCGGGACTTCCCTCCGCAGAGAATGGAGAACATCCGCTTGAGGGCGGTCTGTAACCCGCCTATGATTGATTTAGTGTACTTTCTCTGTGTTATTCTCTCTCTCTCTCTCTATATATATATATATATATATATATATATCCACACACACACACACACACATGTATGTATGTATGCGCACACACATATGTACACATATTAACAGTTTGTAGTCTGTTCCATAGTTTGCTCTTTGTATTGTTTACAGAAAGAAAGGAGCTTTTCTATCTTCTTCAGTCTTCCTCTTCCAATAATGTAATCTATTTGATTTTTATTTTGGCTGCTTGATGATGTCTACATATGCAGCCATCTGTCTGGTTGCCTGAAGAATGTTTCCAATCAAGAGACTGTTGAACTCACAACATTTGATAAGTTGCTCCCCTGTTTCAGTTCTCAATCCTAGGCCCAGGTTATCAATATTCTGCCCGTTTCCTATTTTTGTAGTGTAATTGGATATGATTATACTATCTGTCTGTCTGTCTGTCTGTCTGTCTGTCTGTCTATCTATCTATCTATCTATCTATCTATCTATCTATCTATCCTGTTTTGATGTGCAATCAATTTCTTCCCACGTAATTGGTTGACTGGCCAAATCCAAAGGGTGCTCAACAATGGCTCCTTTTCATCCTGGAGACAGGTGACCAGTGGGGTCCCACAAGGCTCTGTCCTAGGCCGAGTGCTATTCAATTTCTTTAACAATGACTTGGAAGACAGAATTGGGGGCATATTTATCAAATTTGCAAATGACACCAAATTAGGAGGTATAGCTAATACTCCAGAGGACAGGATCAAAATTCAAAATGCCCTGAATAGACTAGAAAGCTGGGCCAAAGCTAAGAAAATGAAATTCAGCATGGAGAAATGTAAGGTACTTCACTTAGGGTGGAAAAATGAAATGCACAGATATAGGATGGGCGACACCTGGCTGAATGAAACTATATGTCAGGGGTAGGCAACCTTTTTGAGCCGGGGGCCAGGTTGCTATCCCTCAGACAACTGGGGGGCCGAAGGCAAAAAATAAATAAATAATTTTTTAAAATTTTAAATTAATAAATAAACCGGGAGAAATGTAGGACAAAATTTTCAAATGGTGGACACTTTTTTTAAAAAAGTGGAGAACACGCAAAAAAATTTGCTGATTTTTTTTAAAAATGTTAACATAAATGCATGTTTCTGAGGCTTCTATAGACAATTGCCCCTGCGTGCGAGAGGCCAAAGGCCTCAGCGGCAATCGGCGGCAGGACCGGGCTAGGGCCGGTCCCAAGGCCTTGCCGGGCCGCATCCGGCCCACAGGCCGTAGGTTGCCTACCCCTGCTATATGTGAACAGGATCTAGGAGTCCAAATAGAGCACAAGTTGAACATGAGTCAACAGTGCGATGCGTCAGCTAAAAAGGCCAATGCAATTTTAGGTTGCATCAATAAAAGTATAGTGTCTAGATCAAGAGAAGTAATAGTGCCACTATATTCTGCTCTGGTCAGGCCCCACCTGGAATATTGTGTCCAGTTTTGGGCACCACAATTCAAAAAGGACATTGAGAAACTGGAGCATGTCCAAAGGAGGGCGACTAAAATGGTAAAGGGTCTGGAAACCATGTCCTATGAAGAACAACTTAAGGAGCTGGTGATGTTTAGCCTGGAGAAGAGAAGGTTAAGAGGTGACATGATAGCCCTATTTAAATACTTTAACAGATGTCATATTGAGGGGGGAGCAAGCTTGTTTTCTGTTGATCCAGAGACTAGGACCCAAAGCAATAAATGCAAGCTACCGCAAAAGAGATTCCACCTCAACATTAGGAGGAACCTCCTGACAATAAGGGCTGTTTGATGGTGGAACACACTCCATTAGAGTGTAATGGAGTCTCCTTCCTTAGAGGTCTTTAAACAGAGGCTGGAAGGCCATCTTTCGGGTGTGCTTTGATTGAGAGTTCCTGCATGGCAGGGGGTTGGACTGGATGGCCCTTATGGTCTCTTGCAACTCTCCAATTCTATGATTCCCATTTGTTCTTTTCCAGGTGAAACCTCCAGTCCCAGGACTGGGGAAACACTGGACTGAGGAGAAGAATTTGCCTCCCAAAAGCCAAGTGAGATGGCCCCATAAAGCGGTGCACACCCATCCCTTCTTGCCACCATCTCACACATGAATTTAAAAAAGAATGAGAGGACAGGTTTAGGTAAGGTTCATGCCTTCAATGCCACTCTGCCTCCAGAGGCACCTGTCTGTTATCAGAAACCAACCTTAGAACAGTGCTTCTCAGGGTATCTGCTATGGGGGAAACAGCATTTTTTCAACAATGTGCCAGGCACCATCATCATATTTGCATCCATTGGCAACAGTTCTTTCTTTCTTTCTTTCTTTCTTTCTTTCTTGGAAATTCACCAGGGACTGGCAGCCAGTGTTTCAGGGGCCACCATATTGAATAGAACTGCTTTAGAATGTATTCACTTGGTCTGGGTCAACAAAGGATTTGTGTTTTTAACAGAGGACTTGAACCCACAACTATATTGGAATGTGTACAACTACTAGATGTAAAAACAAATGACAGAGCAATTCAATTTTACATCAACCTTTAAATATAGATCTTCGAAAAGCGTTTAACATGCCATTAGAGAACAGTTCTATCAAAGTATGTGCATTATGAGCACATTAGTGCTGAGGCAAATGATAATCTTTTAGACCTTTAAGATCTTTTTGAAATATATTCTGAATGAATTACTGTATTAAAGTGGAACAAATTTTTGTTGCCTATGAGGAAGATGATATGCAAAAATGCATTGGACACACTATATTTCCTTATATACCCAACAAATGGCAGGTCTTTCTCTTTCTTTTCCTTCCTCCCTTATTTTTTTGTTTTTTGCTTTGGCAGGAAAGTGGGGCTTACTCAGGAAATCCTCTTTGTCCTTTCATAAAAAACTTCTTCTGCCAAGCTCCTGTTTTCTTAAATCACATTATAACTGAGTAGCAGACAGAAAATGGCTGAGCAGCAAAACTCAAAATATCTAGTTTCTTAAAATATATCCTGGTCCATAGGAGGAAAATCTATACTTAGAGCAGCTTCTTGAATGATTACATGACCCCAAAGGACCTGTCTCAAATTTAGCCTTATGTTCAGAAGTGGGTATGAAGGAAAATGTTCAAAGAACTGACTGCCTCAGACATATTCAGCGTGTTGGTAGTAAGTGCATCATGAGCAAATATTCCACTAGTTACTAAGGAATTTGTTTCCATATAGTGCAGGGATATCTAGTATTGATGTTTTAATACAACGGTTTACTTTTTTACTTTTTTATTCATATCTATTTAATTTTAACAGCTCTGGCTTGTTATTTGTTCACATGATAAGCAACTTCAGCTGAATTCCCACTTCAGTATCATCATGAAAGGTAGTGATGCCATCTCCAGTTTTCACAAACCAAATATTAACATTTTAGCCATGTTTATTATAGGGTCCACCATTTTAAAAAAAAAACCTAAATGAAAATGAAGAACTCATAAAAACTTAGAAAATTGGTTTAAAATGCACCTGATATGGAATTGCAAAAGACATATATTGGGTGATTATTTGTATTCTTTGCAGTATTGCAGGAGCTCTGGTGCGCCAACTACAGTTCCCAGAATTCCATAGCATTGAACCAGGGGAGTTAAAGTGGTGTCAAACCAGATTATTTCTGCAGTGCAGAAGCAGCCAAAGCTGCAGAATGGATAGAACATTGCTTAATCTGGACATAGATGTCTTGCCCGCAAAGCTGCCCACAGTGCTAACACCAGCTGCTTATTTTATGCCAGTGTAAAAGTCTAGAAAGTTATTCTCCCTCCTCGCCCCTTAGCTTTTCTGAGTAAGATTTGCTGGCTGATTTTACCATTTGTACAGCATCTTTGGGGAAACAGATTTGTGTGTTAGGTCAGAGAAAAGGTCTAAATGCAATTTGGGACCCATTTTAGCTTAAAGGTTCTGATAAGGTACCCTGTCACACATGCTCAATATGAGCCTGGGTTGCCTGGCAACAGCTAATAAACTAGAGAATTCGGAGGGGAAAGGCCAGTAGGTGCGGATGCAGTTTGTATGCTGACATTCTAGCCTTAGAAAGAGCTGAGTATGGTCCCTGTCATGGCAAATGAAATTTACTGAAATCAGAGATCACCCACCCCCCACTATAGGGAAGGAGAAATGTGTTTAAAATAATGCGCAATTGTTTACACTTTAATGGTCCAACTATCATCTCTAAGGTAGATTAGTCCTGCTTCTAATACAGATCTTGGTTTCAAAGCAGCGGCCTCACTTCCGCCTTCATTTTGCATCTTTTTAACACAGAGCTGCTAAGCTTCAGTGCTCCTGTTCATTTCTGACCACCCTCCAATCTTGTACGGGATTAAATAAAGGAGTTTACAAGTTCCTTGAAAATGGTAGAGCTCCCAGTAGTCTTACCTGGTGCGTGAGAGATCAGACACAAAGGTTAGCATATGAGCATGGATGTAGAATCTGGGGGTGTTCTCCCTGTATTCCAGCTGCACACCAGGCACAAGTTCAGTGCATGCCAGTTCCATTTCCAGACGCTGGAGAGATTTCTGCCCACTAAGTTTCTCCCTGTCACTCAGCTGTAAGCTACAAAGTGGCAGCCTTTGTGATAGTGCCCAATATTTACTGGGAAATATGAGATAATTGCTTTTGATCTCACATTCAAAGTAACTAAAGTGATCATGTAGAATAGTTCATCACTCCACTTCATCTCACACAGAAAGTCTGGCAGAGAATGGAATCAAACTTAGTCATCTGAATAGGGTATAGAAAAGTAGTTTTACTCATGAATACTTGTAGTTTTTGGGTATGAGGTTGCCCTATTGAATGTGCTTTGGGGAGCCTGATGCATTAGTGAATAGAATATGGTAGCTAAGCTGTCTTATAACACTATATTTGACAACAAGTGCAAATGTATTATCAAAATCAACTCAAAATTTCTGTGAGAAGCCTTGAGCAACTAATCTTGCCTTGTAGCCTCCCATTTTTCTTCCTGTATTTTGTTTCACTTTGCATTCCCTACTGCATCTTATGACTTTCTTTCCTGGTAGGAGGTTAATAAACCCCCACGTTCAGTTCTTATGCACTGCATCTATTTCTTCTTAGAATCATAGAATCATAGAGTTGGAAGAGACCACAAGGGCCATCCAGTCCAACCCCCTGCCATGCAGGAAATCCCAATCAAAGCTTACTCGACAGATGGCCATCCAGCCTCTGCTTAAAGACCTCCAAGGAAGGAGTCTCCACTACACTCTGAGGGAGTGTGTTCCACTGTTAAATAGCCCTTACTGTCAAGAAGTTCCTCCTAATGTTGAGGTGGAATCTCTTTTCCTGCAGTTTGCAACCATTGTTCCAGGTCCTGTTCTCTGGAGCAGCAGAAAACAAGCTTGCTCCCTCCTCAATATGACATCCATTTAAATATTTAAACAAGGCCATCTTATCAGCTCTCAACCTTCTCTTCTGCAGGCTAAACATCTCCAGATTCCTAAGTCGTTCCTCGTAGGGCATGGTTTCCAGACCCTTCACCACTTTAGTTGCCCTCCTTTGGATATGCTCCAGTTTCTCAATGTCCTTTGTGAATTGTGGTGCCCAGAACTGGACATAGTATTCCAGGTGGGGTCTGATCAACTTCTGTTGATGCAGCCTAAAATTGCATTGGCCTTTTTAGCTGACACATCACACTGTTGACTCATATTCAACTTATGGTCTACTTGGACTCCTAGATCCCTTTCACACATAGTCTCATGGAGCCAGGTGTCCCCCATCCTATATCTATGCATTTTGTTTTTCCACCCTAAGCGCAGTACCTTACATTTCTCCGTGTTGAATTTCATTTTGTTAGCTTTGGCCCAGCTTTCTAGTCTATTCAGGTTGTTTTGAATTTTGATCCTGTCCTCTGGGGTATTAGGTACTCCTCTTAATTTGGTGTTACTTGCTAATTTGATAAGGATGCCCCCAATTCTGTCCTCCAGGACATTGATAAAGATGTTGAATAGCACTGGGCCCAAGACAGAACCCTGTGGGACCCCACTGGTCACTTCTTTCAGGATGAAAAGGAGTCATTGTTACTAAGTTCATTATGCCATAGCCTTTCCTTCCAGAAGCCTTGCCAATTAGAATAATCTGTTCTGTTCTAGCATCTAGTTTGTGTCAATTTTGTTTTGTCATGTATGCATATGAAATGATCCCAACGGTTCTGATGTGCTGCATGTTTGGGACTCTGCCATGACACAATTGAAATTGTGTTTGTGTTGTGCCTTTAGGTGACAATCTATTCTGGAGATACATTGTAGTCATGATGGCATCACTCCAAAGTCTGCTAGGAAGATGAGCATCTGCCAGCAAGCACTTTGCCATATCCAAGAAAGAGCTCAGCTTTCTCTCAGCGATCCTATTTTGCCTAGGGGTGTAGCCCACACTTCACCTGTGCAAAATGCCATGCTCTTCCAGGAAGCATGTGTGTAATGTGAGAAGTACTCACCATACAATCTGTTTGAATAGCCATTGTTATCCTCTCAAACATGGTTCTCACCGTTGCAATGTACTTGTCCGGGAATGCTGCCAGCAGACACTTGACAGTAGCTGATAACAGAGCCTTAGCACAGTGGAAGTGAAAGTAAAGCAGACCTTGCAAGGAACCAGTCTGAGAGCAGTCCGAGAAAACAAGCCGAGTTCAGAATTCCAGAAGTCCAAACGTTCCAAGAGTCAAGCCGAAGTCAGGATACCGAGAAACAACGTTGGTCAAACAGTCCAAGGTCAAAACAGCCAAGAGATAACGAAGTCCAGTCCAAGGTCAAGGTAACAAAGAATCCAGATACTAGGAGCTAGTGCTAGCAGCAATAACGCCGAGAGATCATGCAATAAACTCTAGCAACCAGCATTAGTCTCTCTCCCACTTAAGTAAGGGAAACTCTCCCTCGTGCCACCTGAGGCTGGTTGGCTAATTGCCTCTCGGCAATTCTCTGTGATCTGCGCCTGCAAGCACTCTCAGCTCTTCTCTCTTTGAAAGAAGGCACCTGCATGCAAGCTTCGTCCCCAGAGTCCCCACTAGGCAGTGGTACCATAGAAGGTCTCTCTTCGGCACAAGGACCTGGTTGAACCTCCTCCTCTGGGGTTGGAGCTGGGACCTGGCAGGGCAGGAACAGCACCTGGTGTTGCCTCAATCAGCCCTTGCTCTGGAGGAGGCTCATCCTCCTCCTCATCCTCCGAGAGCTGATCTTGGCTGGCCATGACAGTACTTCTGTAGCATGTCCTGGGCTTGAGTTTTGTCTCAGAAGTTAAGTAACACAATACCTTGAAAAATCATTGTTTTAAAAAAAGAAAGCATATCTGTTTCTGCCAAATTACATTTAATGGACCACATAAGACCCTGTTTATGAAATCTAGTACTTTGGTGGTTCTCTTTCAGTATTTACTGAAATGAGAGCCTAACTGCCTTTTCTTCAACACAAGTTACTGTATGTACCTCTCATGAATTTACTTTGATACTGGGGTCAAGTTCTGGTTCTGTCATTTTTTTATCTGAACATGTTGCAGTATAAATCAGGAATGAATAAAACATCATTTGCCACATTCTGCACAATTCCACCAGGTAGTATGCAGTTTAGAGTACAACATCCTGATCCCAGGATCTGCAAAAATTCACCATTAGCAAACCTTTAGCATTTCTATTAATTATGGCCTGTTACAGTCAAATCATACATCAGAAAATGTGATGTGGCTAATTCAAGCAAATATAATCCAAGACCTGGTTTCTGTCTGTATTCATCAATTGCCATGGCCTCTTATTTTAAAATTATTTTTTTAATTACTTACTTCTGTTGGTGATTTGTGATACCTGTTACTAAAATCAGCTGAGCCATGCTACCTTTGCTTTGCACACTGAGTACCTCCTATTGGCTGATATCCTTTTGGGGATGATACAGTATTTTTGCAATGGGACCCTTTTGGTCACAATTATAGCAACAAAGGGCTCAAACAGATGGCCCTAAAGGGGCTGCTTTATGCCGCCCCTTTGATCACCAGATCGGGGCCATGACAACCACATGTGAGGGCTCTGATCCAGCTTTTTTCCAATGCAAAAAGAAGTGGCAAAATGTTGCTCCTTTTTGCACAATAGAAACACCACCTTTTCAGCTGCTGCACCAGCATGTGGTGTCGAAATGCTGTGCCAACAGAGTGCCGAAAAGCTGTCCCATGTGAGCAGCAGAGTGATGTAACAGCCAATGTATTGTACCGGTCTGTACTGGCCCAAATTCTGATTAGTTCATGGGTGGAGTTATTGTCCATCCAAGAACTAATGACTCCATGACTAAGTAATTTGATCCACATGGGTTTTGAGTAAGGTTGAGGCTCTCTGTTCAATATGTTCTCTCCTAAGGCACTCAAGAGCTTCCTCAGTTTTAGAACTTAGACCATCTAGCACAAAGACAAATGAATCAGACTGTTCTCCCAGGGTTCTAGTAAGAAAGTCCTCCTTTTCTTCACCATTTATGTTCCATTTATCAAAGACTGTGATCAGGTTGACTATATGTGTTTCACAATGTTTCTTGGAATCAGGCTTCTGTCTCATTAGTTTCCTAATCCAAATTGTCTGGAATTTAACACATGTGTAGCCAAATGTCTTTTGAAGTTTATCCAATATTTCATTGGCTGTGACATAGTCTGGCACAAAATTAATTGATTGTTGTCCAAGGAATTATATTACATTCTGTGCTATAAAATCCTCTCTCTCCCTAGCATTTCCTTTTCAATAGATGCATTTAAAAAATTGTGCTTTCAATAAAACCTCTGATCTTTTTCTCCATTGACGGTAATTATAGCTGGTAAGATTCACAAGTTTATTAGTCTTCTCTCTTGGTAAGGATATTAGCAATTCAGAGAAAAATCTCAATAACCCAAAAGAAAAAAAAAAGGGGGGGGGGTTCTAACTAGTGTATGTTTTTCAAAAAGGGGAGGGGAGACCAAAAATACACAAAAGGAAAAAAAACACTTTCAAAACATCTGGTTAACTGTTCTTGCCTGGAGAAAGTCTGTGTAGTGTCCAGTTGTGCAGAGGGCTGGTGGTATTATATGTGTGGTTCCAGATCTAAGATTTCCTTTTTTTTGATCTTCTCTTGTTTTCTGCATAGAATGCTGGTGAGATAGTTAAAAGTTTCCTGGAGAGAATATGGCACAACTTGTCACTGTAATTTGTGTAATATGTTATCTGCAGTGGATTTTTCACCTTTAGATCTTTAGGAGTGATGTCTTGCTATTTGTATTCATCGAGAAAGATACTGTCTATCTGTACCTCATCTTGAAGAGATTTATGGATTTCTATTCCATTCAGCTAAATCTGATGCTTTTCATTCAAAGAGGTAGCCTTGTTGCACTATAAAAAGGAGGAAGGCAGAGAAGGTGAGAGGAATATACAATACCTTTAAGACTAACAGGATTTTATTCTAGCACCAGCTTTCATGGATATAAAGCCACTTTTTCAGATGCAGTACAGAGTGATACCCAGCCCTCAAGATATAAAATATATTTACACAGATGTGAGAGTGGGGTGGAATGGAATAGGATCTAGAAAGATTTAAATCATAACCCTTGTCTTAAATGTACAAAGACCAGTATATAATACTCTTTCACATTTCAAAATGGGAAAGGAGAGATTGAATATTTGGGAGTTACAATAACAAGGAATAACAGCTTATTATTTCACAACAATTATTTTCAAAAGTCTGAAAATAAGGGCTGGCTGAGCCCCAAGCAAGAAAGCAAGGAAGCAAAGAAGCAACTAACCCAGCGGCTCCTTCTCCTCAACAGGACTTCATGAAAACGAGAAATGGTCAGGGCATGTCTGCCTGGATGGCCTCCCCTTAAGAGCTTGTCTGAGGCAGGGCAAGGCTCCTCCAAAGGAAGAGGAGGAGGAGCCGCCACCAAGCTGGTTGCTTCTTTGCTTGTTTGCTTTCTTGCCTGGGGATTGTCCTGGACTACGCCAGCACAAGTCCAAACAAACGCTGATAAGGATTGCTTAACAAAAAAAAGGAGCTAAAAGGCAGGCTACAGACCTTTCGGTTAGTCCACAAGAAGCACACCAGTAACAAAGCCAAGGTCAGGATTCCAGAGTTCACAGAAGTCAGTTCGGTCCAAGGTCAGGACAGCCAGAAGGTAACAAGAGTCCAGTCCATTCCAAAGTCAAGGGTTCAAGGCAAACAAAGGTTCCAGGGAGCAAGGAGCCAGTGCTGACAGTAATTGCACAGAAGGATTCTGCAATAAACTCTAGCACTGAGTAGGCCTCTCCCAGGTGGTTAAGTAGGAGACTCTCTTCTCGGTGCCAGATGAGGCTTGTTTGCCTATTGTCTCTCAGCAATTCTCCTGGACCGACACACACAAACACTCTCAGCCCTGCGTTGCTTAAAGGAAGGCACCTCCAAGCTTGGCTCTTCCCCAGAGTCACCACTAGGCTGCTGACCCTCAAGAGGAATCCCTCCAGCACTAGGACCTGGCTGAGCCTCCTCCTCTGGGGCTCGGAGGTCGCAGCTGGGATCTGGCAAAGCAGGATTAGCACCTGGTGTAGCCTCAATTTCCCCTTGCACTAGAGGAGCTACATCCTCATCATCATCCTCTGAGTCCGGCTCTTGGCTGGCCATGACAGGGATCAGCCAGCCCTTCGTCCCATTCCTGGTGGGTGGGTCTGTCTTCCCCCTCCCTAGTCCCTCTCTTTGGAGACCTCCCTCTTCCTCCCTTTTGGAGGTCTTTAGACCCCTGATCCCTAGCTGTGTGTCCTGCATTGAGTGCTCTCCTTGATGTGCACCCTGCACCCTTGTCTTGCATTGAAGCACTGCTGCCGCCAATACCAGCAGGCTCTCCTCCTCCTCCTCTCACTCCTGTTCTGTGTTCTGGTTGGTGGTCACAGTCCTGGCCCTCCTAGTCTCCTCCTCCTCCCAGGTCTGGTGGCCATCAGATGATGTCCCTTTGTCCCTAATGGCGGTGTAAACACATGCATGCGTTACCACTGGGGACAATGCAGGTTTGCCATCCATGGATAGAAGAGCCTTCCCTCCAGTCCATCTTCCATCATCTGGCCTGGGAGGGAGTGAAAAGGCAGGCCCAGCTCCATCAGGGCTAGCCAGAGCAAGAAGAAGGACCTCCCTCCAGTCCATCTGCCATGGTCCAGGCCTCAGAAGGAGAGAAGAACCACTGGACTTGATCCCCTTCCCCACCACCATTTCTTTCCCATTTTGTGTCATGTCTTTTTAGATTGTAAGCCTGAGGGCATGGAACCATCTGAATAACTATCTGTATGCTGCTCTGAGAGCCTTTAGGGCTAATGAGCAGGGTATAAATGCCATAAATAAATAAAAATACTCAAATCCATGGATGGTAAGTCCGCAGATACCAAGGGCCGACTGTATTAGCCACCTCATTGCAGGAAGCTTTTATAAAGGAAAGAATAGGTTAAAAACTGGAGATGGTTGCTTTATGATTATCTTTTGTTTTTTGAACAGGACAGCTAGAAATTAAAATCAAGAGAAATTGGAGATCTTAACTAGTTTACTTCTATAAAACCTAAGGACAGATTTACTGAAAACAAGAGAAATCCAGATCTTGATGTCCTGCTACATGTATTGATACAGGAGTCATTGTAACAAAAAGGATTCTTTTCAGATAACATTTTAAAACCAAGGAAACTGACTTTTATTAAGTAGATTAATTATTTTCTCATATCAACACTAACTGACCATTATAAAGATCTGAAAGACCTGTATCACCTTATGCAGCCCTTTGGAAATTTAGGATAAGGATCATGATTCAAATCTTTCTGTATCCTATTACATTCCACCCCACTCCCACAACTGTATAAATATGTTTATATTCTGATGGCTGGATATCACTCTGCATGGTATTGGAACAAGTGGGCTTATATCCATAAATAATTATGCTAAAATAAAAACCACTTAGTCTTAAAGGTACAGCTACATTCTTTCTCCCCCCCCCCCCCTTTCTTCTTTTTATATTCCAAGGAGTTTCTGTGAATATGTTGACAACCAGAAGTTCAAAATGTGAGAGGTTAAATACAATAACTCCTTATACAACACATTACAGCGGCCCAACCTTTATAAAAACAGCCAATAAAATGTGATTTCTCAGTTCTAAGTGACAAAAGCCCATTAAAACTTATTGCTAATTGGCCAATAACAGAAGGCCACTTAACAAACATTCCTGATAAGTAAGGATTAGAAGGGAGGGACTGAAGACAGCACAGGGTGTTCAAAAATTATCTTTACAGTTTCTATTCTATATAAAATTGAAATTATAAAGATATTTTTGGACACCCTGTATAAAACTACCTCCAAACTCATTAAAGGTGGGCTATTCATCACATCCTACAGCAAGGTCACACCTAGATGGGTTTTCTTTGTTGCTGATGGAGAACCATTCCTGTTTCACCACATCTACAGCATGTTGTATCCATGTTTAGGAATACTACTGGCCAAGATTATGGTGTCCTTCATCTTTAAAAGGCAGGTTGCCATTTAAGACTTCAGTGCTGTAATAATAATAATAATAATAATAATAATAATAATAATTTTTATCCTGCCCCTCTGTGCAACGCTACAGTAGATGCCTCCACCGCCTATTAGTTTGGGTCACGGTTCATTACAAGGTTTTACTCATGGTATTTATGGCCCTGCACCGTACGTGGCAGCATGAAATGTACCATCTAGGAATTTAAGATCTACAAAGGATTATCAGTGATTCCACCAATATGTACAGCTCTATCAAGGTTGTGAGTCTTTCAGGATCTGGTTCCTCATTTGTGGGACAATCTTCCTTTCCACTTCAGTCTGGAAGAGGATCTTACTGCTTTCAGTATTTAAACATTTTATAGTGTTGTGTTTTATTATCCATTTTTTATTATATATATCAATGTTCTGCCCTTTGGTGAAAGGGTGTTATAAAAAAACATTGTTGTTGTTGTTACTACTACTACTACTACGGGAGCTATCTGAGGAAGAGGGTAGTTAAGAGCACCTTCTCAGAGGCCAGGATAATCTTGAGGCTTGTTCCAGGTAAGTAGTTATATTTCTTTAAAACAAAATGTTTCTCTGTGATCCAGGATATTTTAAGAAATTTCTGCAAATTGAAAACATCATTATACACTATGGTTTCCCATACTCAAAAAAGACTTTTCATACAGATAAAGCTGTGGTTTATTTGTCCACATCTCAGAATTCAAGTATTGATTCAAAACCTCCCAAGGACCCAATAGAAAAGAGATAATGCCTGGTTTCAGAAGCATATCGTCGTTTTCATATTTCAGATCTCTGGACAATATTTTCCAGGGGTAGTTGGGCTCGGGAGAACCTGTAGCCCTCCAGAAGCTGATGGACCTTTCCATAATTCCTTACTAAAAGTCAGACTAGCTGATGTTTCTAGTAACTGGGGCTGAACCATGTCTGGAATTCCACAGGCTCTCTATTCCTAATGTATATGATAAATAGAAGTGTGGCAGGTCACTAGGCAGAATGGAGTTCTCCAAAAACTAATCAGATTCAGGCTGGCTGCAAAGGCGTGGGCTGCCAGAGGAGTGACAATAAAAGGGGAAGAGGAGTTGAGAAGGGAGTAAAGTTTGTCAGTTTAGAGTTGAGTTCTGTCTGTTAACAAATCAGTTCATAGCAGTTCATGGCTGCTTTGTTCTGTGGGTTGTCAGCTGAGGTTCAGGCCAGGCCTTAGCAGAATTTCTACTTCTGTCAAAGGGGAGTTATAACAGAGGGTGTAATTTCAAAGAAGCAGGAAACAGTTTAAAATTGAAAGAGCTTCAATGAGGGAACTGAAGAAGAAATAATTTGTAAGAAGTGAAGTGCTGTAAATACTGTGATCATAATTTTTTTTAAATATATATATATATTGTAACCATATGATCTGTGTACCATCCTTGAAAAGATACAATATTAACATCTTGCTTATAAATAAAGTCAAAATTTACTTGTTTAATACAAGAGTACTGGCTGAATGAATTTACAGTGGGCCTTCGGTATCCACAGGGGATCCATTCCGAAAAAACACACACACACACACACTGCAGATGCCAAAACCCGCAGATGCTCAAGCCCCAACTACTTCAATGGTGGCATGGCCACGCGGCTGCACCACCATTGAAGACAATGGCAATTTGGATAAGCTGCCTCCCCCTCCTCTCACCTCTGCCATCTCTTTCTTCTCCCTTTTCCACCACTTCTTCCTCCTTGGTTTAGGGGGGCTGCATGACAGCAAGATATTTTATACTGGTCTCAAGAGTTATAGCAATAGCAAGTACATTTCTATACCACTTATCAGTGCACTTAAGCACTGATAAGTGGTTTACAATGTGTAAATGAATTCCCCCAATAAGCTGGGTACTCATTTTAGTGACCTCAGAAGGATGCTAGGCTGAGTCAACCCTAGAGCCCCTGGCTGGTATCGAACTTACAACCTTGTGGTTTGTGAGTGAATGACTGTCGTACAAGCATTTAACCACTGTGCCACCTGGGCTCCTATGTTATGGCATCTGTAAGAGTTATGGCATCTTTAAGAAAGTTTTCTGTGCAAACTGTGTAAATTATATGAACTGCATAGCTCAACTTCAATTGCTGTTGCATGGACACTGGAAAGAAAAATGTAGGCAGATTATTTGCATCTTTCCAATTAGCCAGTACTTTTTGTCTTTGGGTTGTTTTTGTTTGTTTGTTTGTTTGTTTGTTTGTTTTGGGGGGGTCTTTGCTTTTCTTTGCTTTGGGAAAATTTTGCCCAGATAGTGCAGATAGCGGAAGGGGAGCACTTATCTTTTTTGCTTATTGGAGATAAGGGATCTTATTGGGGTTACTGAACACTGCAGGTTCTTTCAACATACTAAGGAAGTCTGCTCATCAAAAATTAATAACTGAGATTTTGTCAAATTCCCCTTCTGGGACCAAAACATATGTAGTGGTGAATCCTTGTTCACCACTACAGATGTTTTGGTCCCAGATTAGATTGAAAGCTGGACTGAAATGGTTATAGGAAATGAGTATCATCCTGAAACCTATGAGGCCGTGTTGCCACTACATGAGTATCTTGGCACTGAAGGGAATGTTGAAGTAGAGAGTGACCTATACTTGTCTAATGGGGTTTGGGCTTTTGTATTTCTAAATCCAATATAGCTTTATGATTGTGGTATCCATTTTAAAAAATTTAAAATATATTATTAATAGATGTTTTATCAGGGATTTATTTTCGTATGCAGTTGGATGTTAAGTGTGGAATTGGGAAAAAATTGTGCCATTCGAAAACTCATTGTGCACAGTTGGAGGAATGGAAGGAAACTAGACACATTATTTATTTAACACTTAAATGGCAATGTTTTTCGGTCAGTCTTGATGATCTCAATTATATAGAGATATCACTGTTTGCAATACAAATTTGATGAGCCAGCAGGAATGGCTCTTGGACTAGTATAAGTATCACATTTGTGGACAAGCCATTTGATTGTCCTGTTAGTGAATAAAAGTAGATTCATGAATCAATTGTTTTTGCATAGTAGATAAGAGTTTCAGGTTCCTGTGAAGAAACTGCCATTGATACAAGAAGGAAGCAAGGAGCAAAACATGCTTTTGATTTGTTGGGCTCTTTTTTAAGTATGAGGAAAATTTGTGCAGTTCAAATATCTGCTCTTTAAGAATCATTTTATTCCAATTAGCGTATTGTTTAGGCTATACTATACTCAAGAGATCTGAAAGTACAGCTTGATATGGTTCCCCAAAGGTTCCTTAGCTTTAATTAGTCTCTTTTAATCTACAAGGGAATAGAATCAATTGGTTGATATGCAACATCTCAGAATGAAAGAGGAGGCAGAGTCTGAAAGGCGTTTAATTGCTCTGATCTGTGACTTCTGCTTGATGGTGAAGATATCTTAAAGTACTGCTGGAAATTCTTGAATCAAATTCTTTTTTTCATGCTATTTGCTCTAACATTTAGACAAGAGGATGCTTTCAGATTATAAAATAGCAATTAAGCATCCATCCATCTTCATTCATAATCCCTATGGGCAGCTCTTCACTAATTTTTTATACAGAATAATATGGCAAAACAAGTTCCCAAGATGCAACAATAATAAAAGCTTTTATTCCTTCCCTTCAATTCAGAACATGCCCTACTGCTGGGAAAACGTAATTGACTGAATAGGCTTGAATGGGAATTCTCCTATGTTGTTCCCAAAAGTCTCATGGCATCACTTGCTTTAGACAACCTCTGCTGCACTCTCTTCTGGGATCAGTTCACAAATGGCACCTCTGTCCTGTGAAAGGATTTTGAGGAATTATGCTCTTGATTATACCATATCATCAGAGCTTTGGAGGTTAAGGAAGAAAAATACATTATGTCAGTTGTTAGCTTTAAAAAATAACATTAGGAGTAGGTATTCATTCAATAAATTCATTGTTCGTTTTTTTTAAAGGCATATGATCAATAGGAAATGCCAAAACATATGTTCTGTTGCCACCTAGCGGCACGCTTTGCTTCTGGTTCCCTCAAAAGTGCTCTTTTTAAGTTTTGTAACCTATCACTTTCAATGTTAAATATAATAATACTTTTATTTCTATCCCACTTTTCTGTAAAAACAATCAAAGCGGCTAACAATTAAAACATCCCCACACAATATTACATCAACACAACAATATCCCCCACTTAAAAAAGAATTAAACATATTACAGTTAAAAATTAGAATATTTAAAATATCTAATTAGTAATAAACAGAGCATGGGCAAAGCAGTAGTATCATACCTGGTGTGAGGGGGTAATCATTCTGTGGCTGAGCAGAAGGCCTGCTGAGCTGCAAATCCTACAAGCCAACTGTTGGAAGCCTGGGGATGATGGGATTTGTAATACAACAGATCTAGAAACTGCCAAATTGCAGAAAACAGTTAATCCTAAAGGATCCGGAGCAATGGATGCAAACTGCAGGAAAAGAGATTCCACCTCAACTTCCTGACAGTAAGGGCTGTTTGACAGTGGAACAAACTCCCTCAGAGTGGAGTCTCCTTCCTTGGAGGTCTTCAAGCAGAGGCTGGATGGCCATCTGTCGGGGATGCTTTGATTGTGATTTCCTGCATGGCAGGGGGTTGGAATGGATGGCCCTTGCGGTCTCTTCCAACTCTACGATTCTATGATTCTATGATCTAATGAACTAATCAGTTAATTTTTGAGAACTAATCTGTTTTCATCTCTTCTCTCCACACTCTCCACTCCTGATAAAATATAGCTCACTCAGCCTTGAAACGCCATGGATTGTTTGACTGGATTAAGTAAATAGAGCTAAATTCCATTTGTTTGTCCCAACTAGACCCACTAAATTAGTGGAAATTTATGGGTCCGTGTTTATTTAAGTTACATTGAGTCTGTGGGTATCCTCTACTGTCAGACTTACAACTGGATGCAAGCTGAACAGGCATAAATGTCCATTATTGCTGGGATGGGCACTGAGTGCATGTCAGTCAAACAGAGGCAAAAGCACTCCTAGCCACAAAAGCTTCCTTTTAAAACTTCATATTCATTACTGTTCTTTCCTTAACAGTTGCTGCATATGGGTTTTTCAGTACAATGAATAGCTATTTCTTACTTATTTATTGTGCTGTTTCTAACGAATTGCACATTACAAACATCTTCAAACATAGAACCATAAATGTAGTACACAAGATCAAAAGAGAATAAGAAATAAAACCAAAAACATTCAGGCTTAAAGCATGTAACAGCCTCAAATTCTACTTTTCATTCTGGACAAACTACGGGATTTCTTTATTCCACAACTCTGGATGGATTTCCCAAGAACAAGCTACAAATAAGTGTTTTCTAAAACAACAGCACCATCTACAGTTTAACTGCAGGGCAAGAAGTAGGTTTAAAGTGAATATAGTTTTGATTCACCTGGGTCATATGAGACAATGTCTCAAAATCATAGTCTTTTGTTTCTGAATCGAAAAGACGTTGGCTTTTGTACTCTATGACAAGCAGGCCACAATATTCAGTCTGCTCAAGGCTACAGAGTAGCATTAGACTGTCTTGGCATGGTACCTTTTATGCAACAAATAATACTGCAAAATATTAAGTCTAGCGCAGTGTGCAAAGCCAAATGCATCCCATTAGCTTGCAAAGTGATTGAGTTTGTAGTGTCATGTAATTTTACAAGGGATTCTGGGCAAAATAAAATAGTATCCACAACACAAGCCACAAGTGCATCAGTAAGTGCTGCCTTCCCTCCTATTAATTCACTCAAGTTTACTAAAATATCCTATGGAGTTTCAGGCTGCAAATGAGCCTTCCAGATTAAGAAGGCATTTTTGGGCCAGCTACAGCTTTATCAGGCCTATGGTGGATGACCATATGTATCTGGTTGGCTGCATTTGGTTTTCTGGGTCACTTCATAGGTCACAATGCCATCTTTCAGGAATTTCCACAGAACAGTAATCTCCATCCTACCCTTAATCCTTTCTTCTTTTGTCTTCTCCTCTGATTAGAAAAATATTCCATTCACAGAAGACTACAATGACCTAGTTTCCCCTCACTAAAGGCCAGAACTGACTAGGAGCTGAATTACAAACTCCCTAATATTTTCAAAATGAGGCCTTCTAATGTAATGGAGTTTACGAAAGGTAGCCAGGCTTTTAAAACTGGGACAGTTTTGTGAAAGAGCGTACCTCCAGAGTATGAGCAGAGATAACCTGTAAAGCATCTTTGCCCCCATGGCAAAAAGGTATGGTGAAAGGAAGTGAAACACATGAGTGAGTTTTTGCAAAATGGCAAGGAATATGAGGCATTCAGTCTTTCTCCCTCTTCTGCTAATAATTACCTGAAGTTTTCAAGGGGAAAATGTCAAAAGAAAAAGATAGACATGACGGCGGAAAGACAGAAGGAGTGTAAAAGCCAGTGGTGTCACTAGAAGGTGTGGGGGTGCAGACTGCACCAGGTGAAACTCTAAGGGGTGGTGGTGATACCACTTCTCCTCAAACGCCTACCTTTTGGTAGAAACGGAGTGTGTTATTTGTCTGATTCCTTTTAAAATGTCATAGGAGATGGTGAAGCTCAATAGGAGGCGAAAGGAGAGGCCCCAGAATTTTTAATTTTTAAAATGTCAAATTTCAAAATGTGATTTTTTAAAAAAATTAAATTTTTAAATTGTAATTTTTAAATTCTTTTAAAAATATATTTTAAAACATCACATTTTAACCAAATCTTTGCTTTTTGTATGTAAATACATTTAGGTTGTGTGCATGCTATTGTAATTTGAAGGTATAATTTTAATTTTGCTAGTTATGTCACAACTATTAATTTTACATTCAGTGGTATATGGGAATGACAGTTTACAAGTAACATTAGTGCAAAAAAGCATTCCTAAGGATTCTATATGGTTTGAAATGCAAAGAGGTCAGTGGGGTAATACCATGAGTTACCACATCAGGTGGCACCAATCCTAGTAGTAACCACTGGTAGAAGTTATATGATACTGTATACCAGACTGAGGGCAAGATATTTTACTTTCTGCCTCCTGTCCAGCTAGGCACTGAGCCAGGGCAGTTAAAGATGTCTCAAACTGGATTATTTATGCAGTGTGTTTCAGATCTAAGATAGTCATTCAGTCTGATCAAATATGGCTCATCTTATGTGCTTGAGTTATTGAGAAACTAGTCTAATAACAGAGATAGGTAGATAGTTATGTCTGTTATATCTGTTTGTCTACACATGTATGTATGTCAATATGATGTTTGATGTTTTTATTTATGCTCTTTCTCTAAGCTATCTTCTTTGTTTGTATTTTGTTATTCTAAATAAAAAAATTTAAAAAAAATAACAGAGAAAATGAAAGCATAGGATAGATCCCAAATAAGACATCAAGACTATTAATTGCAGTAACTGATTGTAGCGGCATGGTGCTGGGACCAGAGTGCTAAACATGAATTCAAGGATTTGTGTTCAGTTTATTGTTTACCCAAAAAAGCTCATTAGACAGTCTTGGGTAAATATCTTTCAGATGAACCCTCCCTCCTCACAGGGTTGTTGTAAGAATAAAATTGAGTAATTCTCATATTTTCACGGCTTGCGAATGTCAGGTGCATGAGATTTCAATTTAGGTTCTGTGTAACACTAGGAACCATATGTCACTCTCTACCACTGTGAATTTTTGTCTGAGTAACATTTGGTGGTCCACTCAACATACAGGCTGGTATCGCAAGTACAGTGCACCCTTGTTTTATGCGGGGGATCCATCCCCCCGCATAAAACCAAAAATGCGTATGCTCTTTGCTTTTATATGAGGGAATGACAGGTTGTTGCCACTTGTGTTTGTGGCAGTGCACAGTGGTGTGTGGTGGCCTGTGCATCATTGTTTCTTCTGACACAGGAGCAGCATATAATACACTTGTGTATGACGCGGGCGCACTGTACATAAATGAACACAAATCATTTTAAAGTCAATGTATATCTACATCTGTTAGAATAGCTTGCAAAGGCTTTTCTCCTGAGCACAATGATCAACAATTAAATGACTACAAGAGGCAGTAGACTGACAACATCTGTATATAAGATATTCATTCTCTTGTACAGTTGTTAGCACTATCATAGGGATTACATTAATATTCTCATATATGGTTTTACAAACTGTGCCTAGACAGTTCTTTTGGTGAATTTTGTCAGTGCATGGAGATCTATGGCAATTAATCCCTATGATACTGGTAGTTACTATAAAGCATTCAATCTAGCAATAACTGTAATCAACTGTCATTATGTTGACTGAATCCGCAGGGAGAGGCGGGAAATACAAATAAAATTTATTATTATTATTATTATTATTATTATTATTATCTTCTTGAAGGCAGCTGATGTGGGCATGTTCACACAACAGCAGGTTTCAGGAGGCAGTTGGCAGTCGTGATTGCTTGTCCCCCCTTCCGACCAAAGCATGTGAGTGAGTATGCACACAGCAGCTCCATGCTTTGGGAGGAAGGGGGACAAGCAATCACGACTGCCAACTGCCTCCTGAAGCCAGCTGTTGTTTGCATATTTACATAGCAGCCAGCTTTGGGGTGTGGTTGGCAGCCACGATCACTTGTCTTCCCCTGTCTCCTGAAGCACGAGGCTGCAATAATAATAATAATAACAATAATAATAACAACAATAATTACATTAACACACTTTTTACTATACATTTCAGGCCTGAAGCTGGCAAAGTATATGAAACATTTGAAAATATGAAATATATATATATATATATATATATATATATATATATATGAAAAATAGCATGTAGTCTGTAACAGTTAAAGTGAGCAACTTACAGAAAGCATAGTACTTTTAAATGTTACAAAAAAGGTGGCATACTTTTGAGTACTGGAGCCATGTTAAAAGGTAGTGGTGTCATGCAAGGGGGTGGGGGTGCAGGAGGTGCAGACCACACCAGTTCACACCCTGTTCCTCAGACACCTGCATTTTGGCAGAAATGGGCTGTGGCACTCACCTGTATCTCTTTAAAATGCTGAAGAGGTGATGTGAATGGGGTGAGGTTCAGTAGGAGGGGAAAGGAGATTTGTGATTCAGTTATAAATGTGGTTCCCAACATATTCCCTGGATTGTGTACACTGTGCCCTTGACACCCATGAAGCTTCCTGTCCCTCTTGACTTTTCTTTATACTTTAAAAGAGTTTTACAATTATTTAAAATAAACGGAGAAGCTGCTCTGCTGCCATGTATCATATCACCCTTCAGCATAATCTTTACGCTTGTTTTTGTAATATCTCTGGGTCCCACATTGGCCCAATAGGCACTCCTAGAACATAAAAATGCCAGATGTCTGCAGACTAACATTTCATTTTTAAGTGTAACTAGTGGCCCAGAAGAAAAAGAAAGGTTTTACATCAATTGTTAAACTGAATGGGAAAATATCCATTGAATTTATGGAAGCTGCATAATTCCTTACTCCATATGTTCCCATTGATTGAATTAGTAAATCCGAGTTGGGACAAACAACTGGATTTAAGCCAAAGTAAACTGGAGATAGAAAGCATTCTGAGCAGTTGAAAGGGATGACAGGGAGGGAGGGAATTTGAGAGTAAAGTATGTACAAGTGTTCTGACAAAGTTAGGTTGTTGTTGGGTTTTTTGAATGAATGTATTTACCCAAAAAGAATTCTGGAATGCAAAACCCAAAAATGCACAAAGAATCTTGTAATTTCACCCAGCAAAAAGAAAACATTTGAAATTGTTCATTTTTGCAGGTAAGAAAGAAATAAGCAAACGTTTACATTCCTATACCCATTCCATGCAAATGCACTCATGTGCTGTACTAAGCTACAGCAAAAATGTATGCTTACTTTATGAATGGCCTGAACCTAGACATCTGTTAAGAATTGTAATGCTGATCATAATCTGAAACAGTCAAAAAA
>NC_056527.1:75409561-75497653 GCF_019175285.1 Sceloporus undulatus | reverse complement strand
AGCAGATGTATTGAGGATGTAATTGAATTTAGCAGTTTTCCAGCTTGGTTTTGATGGACAGAAAAATTATATGTTTTGTTTGAAATTGGCTAGCAACTGGCTAGAAAAAGTCAGAATAAATTAACATGTTTACTCAGAAGTAGGGCTTCCATCCATTTCTGTGCTTGTAGGTACTCTTTTAGAAATGCCTCTCATGATAAAAGGATGCTGAGAAATGATGCTGATCTTGGAAGCTAAGCGGGGTCTACCCCAACAGTACCTGGAAAGGGACTATCAATGAATGCCAACAGCTGTAAGCTATTTCAGAGAAGGGAACTGGCAAAACCATCTCTTTGCCTAAGGAAATCCTGTGAAATTCATGGGGTTGCCATTAATCAACAGGCAACTTGAAGGAACATACGCAGATACACAAACACACAGAGCACAAAATGTGCATATATGTGGATGACAGTGCTAGGATTCTTCAGAAGGTTTCCCTCTCACAACCAACTTCTCTCCATTTTCTCCCCTACCCCCTTCCAGCGGCAGATTGTTGAAAGAATTGGTGGTACCATGTACACAGATTTAACTTTCAAGAGAAAATATTGTATCATCTCAACCCCTTTTAAAAGGGGAGAGGGCATAGATATATGTGGTAAAAGGAAGCTGAGTGTTCCTATTATTAAAATTCCTTGCAGATAATAAAAAGATGGGTGGAGTGGCATACTTGGTACAAAAAAAGTCTGGGTAAGAAAAATGGAACAGGTGCAGTCCATTGATCCATGGTTCTGTGTAAAGTACTGTAATAGGAACAACTTAGTGGCCACAGAATTGAAACATAGGCATTGTAGAGGTGACAAATGAGGGTCCCCTTTTGTGAGCAATAAACCATTTTGCAATAAAAACCTGGTCGGGACCCCCTTGAGTCAAGAGGGGAAACAGACTGGGGAACAAAGGATTAAAAGTTCCTAACTCCCATGGTAGAGTTCTAATCTCCATTGGGTCCTCTGGGCTCATTCTAAAGCAGTCAAGAAAGAAGGAAGACTGAGGGCATCGTCCTTCAGATGTTGTTGGATTTGAGCTCCTAGCTGCCTTAGCCAGATTAGCCAATGGTAAAGCATGCTAGGAGTTGTAGTCCAATAACATCTATAATGCTGCATGATTCTGGCCACCATTTTAGAGTATCATTTAGTTTGACATGGGATCGCTCCCCACAAAGGTTGGAAAAATCTTTAAAGTTTGTTTTGTTTTTTAAATGATGATTTGTGATGAAATTGGATTTTTGACATGTAGGGCTGTTCATTTCAATTAGGGTCTTCAGAATGCTCCCTGGCTGTTTCCTTTTTTTTTTTTTAATTACAAAGTTACAAGTTGCTAACTTTTAGTTGGTCTACAAACTGAGAGTGCACAGTGCTGTGCACACTGACACAGGAGTAAGCTCACCAGGACTTTCTTCTGTACTCAGGGGACCCATTACCATACTTCTTCCAATTGTTAGTCTGTGCTAGAAACTTCTTCAAAGAAAAGGAAATAAACAAAACAACCCGGCCCTGTGTAAGTATTTTCTTCACTTTCTTTTATTTATATTTATTTACTTTTGCTATGTAATCTCGCTCAGTTTAATATAACAGTTTGAGACTTAGATTTGGCAGTATTTGCTCTGACTTAAGGGATCAAACAGTAAGGAAGTCAAGCTTAGCCTACATGCTCTCCCTTGTTTTTAGTCTGGAATCCCTGCTAGCTTCAACTAGCAAAGATAATATAATTAAGATAATATAATTAATTGGCTCTCCCTTGCCCAGTTTCCTGTATTTCCACACTTCACTAATTGCTAAAAAAAAAAGGGGGTGGTGGAATTTTGCCTATCCTTTATGTTGCTGAGTAATTCACTGTATTCAGAGAGGAAAGGGGCAGAGAAAACTATGCATTTGCACAATGGCACAACGGGTGAGTGTCTGGTGGATGGCAGAAGAAGATAGGTGTGCTTTACTACCTATTGTTTTTTCTGGACGTTGGAATATGTCTTCATTTAGATTGTTGCAGTTAGCTTTCAAATAGGTTCATTTGGACTTTGGGAGAAACCAACATAAGTCAACCTCATGTATAAGTCGAGGGCAGGTTTTGGGACCCAAATTATGGATTTTTATATAACCTGTGGATAAGTCAAGGGTAAAACTTATGGGCATGCAACAAAGGATCTATCCAAAGGATGATGCAAGGAAAACAATGCCAAACAACTTACAAAACTCCAGCAGATACAACTCTTTTTGCTCACCTTAACGGCTGGATGGATGGGAGACTAGAGGGGGGTCAATGATCCCAAGACAGATTATGCTCTCGCTTTTCACCAGGGCATGGTTCCTTTTTAAATAAGAATTAAAGTACAGTACTAACATTGACCCATGGATAAGTCGACTCAGGGTTTTGGGGTCAATTTTTTGACTAAAATTTCTAGAATTATACATGAGTATATACAGTATACAGACACTAATTTTTCCCCCAGATGCAAATTCCCAATATCTGTGGCTTTCTCACTCCTGACATAACCTGACAGCCAAGCTTACTCATACAAAACAGTGTTTCACTTTTGTAAAATAAACAATTTAAATACATAAGCTATTGCAACTAGTAGTATTACTGCCACATTCTGATGTGGATCTTGAAGAAGTGCTGAAGGCATGTGTGCCTGTCCAGTTCTATGAAATGAAGCCAGTGCTATGGGATGAGTGTGGTCTAATGGCAATATGTCATTATACTGCTCTTTTACCACTGCCTGAAATCACATTTCTTCAAGCAAATTTTGAATTTCTCTATTGAATAGAAATAGAGAAACCAGAGTATGAATAGAAATGTTTGTTCGTAGCCTTGACCATTGGTATTGTTATTTTAATTTTTAACTTCTGTATTTATATTTTGGGTGGAATTGTTTGTATTTGCGCCTCCGGTTTGTAGTTTCAAAGTGATGGTGTCCAAGACATGCTGTTTTCTTACCATACTTTATTATTTATTATTTTTTAAGGCAGCGTTAAAAACACAAGCACAACCATAAACAGTTTCACAGAGAAGCCTACAGAGCCTCCTAATCTCATGCTGTGACCTGTCAGGGGATAGGGCAGTTCCTTGATTCTTGCATACTTCAGAAGGTTGCATTTATTTTGAAATTACAGGAATTCTACTCCATCATTGTAACAAAAATGGATGTTTGAGTGTCTGAGAGAGACAGAGAGAGACTGCAATCGCCTCTGTAGTTTATTTTCATAAAGTGACTTTAATGGTCTGAAACTTAACAAGTGTGGTTTGAGGATGGCCAGTTCTCCCCTCCCCTGTGCAATCTTCAAGAGGTATAATGGATATGAAATGGCTTGTTTAAAGGTTGTGCAGTGACCTATATCAGTTTGAGAGATATTTTCTGTTTTGAGGGCTATGTGGCCACGTTTTAGAAGAGCTTATTCCTGATGTTTCGCCAGCATCTGTGGCTGGTAAACCGTCAGGAATAAACTCTTCTCGAACATGGCCACATAGCCCAAAAAACCCACAAAGACCTATGGATGCCAGCCACGACTTCACATTTTCTGTTTTGTTTTCAACAGACTTTGCTGGCGTTCTATTTCCTAGGCAGTTGCTCATTTTAAACTGTGTCTTTACAAAAACAGTATGTTGCCTTAGGTAAGGATGAAGGTCTAATTTGTTTTTCAACCGTAACAGTGAAACATCTATGCAGTTTTGATTTAGTGGCATTTTTAACAGACTTTATCTTATGCGTTATCCCCATTGTTGACTATCTTGAATACCTATGTGGGAGAGGTCAGGAGGTAGGAAGTAGATTGAATGGGAATGATTCAGGCTGGTTACCAGGGAGACTGGGGAAAATACAGGGGAGAAGGAATTGTTTCGACAGCGAATGAATGCAGTTGGGAGAAGCTGAAGGGAAATGATGGGAAATTTGAAGGAAAAGCCAGCACTGCAACATTAAGTCTACTTTGGTCATAAACTATTCATGCTGTTGTTATTACACTGGGCTGTCTGTGTGTTTACCTACCACAAATATTTTGTTTGTTATTAGTCCGTAAACTCCATCCTGGTTCTTCATAAAAGCCATTAAACGCACTGGGGTTTTCCTCCTACTACCAGAAATTACACTACTAGATTGAACACCTCTCCCCAGAAGTAGATCAAGATCAAGATCAATTTTATTTACAAACTTTGACCAAAGTATCTCAAAAATATATTAAAATTAACCAGTAAAAGCAAACTTACAAATATATTAGTACATCAACATAAAATCAGTTAAAACACAAATGTGAATATAGACAGGTAGTATCTCACACCAGGATGGAAGGACCTATCTTCCAGCATCCCATTTCCAACTTTGAAGAGTAATTCTGGCCCTTAGCAATTTGTCTGCATGTCGCAATGACAGCTGTACAGAACCAAGCCATGTTCTCGGTTATCTGTGAGTCTACATCCTCAAGCAGTAATGTCTAGTAATCAGCCGTTCGTCCTGGGAATTTTTGTAAAATTGAATAAATTAAAGAGGATCGCACACATTGCTAGAATGGGCAATGCAGAAGTGATTCAACAGAAGTATCAGAACAGAAGCCTCTCCCCGAAAGTACAGGTTGAAGTCTCCCTTGTCCAAAGTGCTTGGGAGCACAAGTGTTTTGGATTTTGGATTTTTTCAGGTTTTGTTATAATTGTATATACATAATGAAATACCTTGGAGATGGGGCTCGAGTCTAAACACAACATTTATTTATGCTGCCTATATTCCTTATACACATATCCTGAAGGTAATTTTGAACACAATATTTTTAATACATTTGTGCATGAAACAAAGTCTGTGTACATTGAGCCATCAGAAAGCAAAGGTGTCACTGTCTCAGCCACCCATGTGGACAGTTTTGGATTTTGGAGTGTTTTGGATTTTGGAATTCCAGATAAGGGATACCCAGCCTATATAAACGTTGCATCAGTTGTTGTGTAACAAATGGATGCTTTCCAGCCTCTTTTTAAAAATGTTGTGTGCTGTTTTTTACAGGATAAACGGGAGACATTTTTTTCCTGTGGATTTCATTGGGTGTTATCTGGGTTTTTAAAGTCTCATATCCTGGATTTGTTTGTTTGTTTTACCTTTTAGTGAAACAGGTCTCCACAACAGTGAAGCTAAGGAACCAAACTAGAAAAAAAGCTTTCATGTTTAATCACAATCTGCCATGCAAACATGGTTTTTAATGGTAGTATGAATGAGTGTAGTAGTTCTAATATTTACTTGTCTTGATCTCTCTTTTGAAGTACTTCTCCACACCCCCATGTGGTATGTGTAATATATATCCCAAGGTAGTTTTTCCAAACATTTACACTAAGCTGAAAGTGTAGAAGGGTTTAGGGCAAGACTGGGGAACAGCCCTAGGAATGGAAGGCTAATGCAGTATATTCTGTAGCTCAGATGCAGATGGAGCAGGTTGAGATCTCCGTGTCTTTTATGCCTGATTGTAGAATTTAGACTACCTGGCTGCCTAGACTTAAAGTCTTTTTCACATAAAGACCAATGTTAGAAACATTCTGGATTTGGGAAGGGAATCAGGCTGTGAGGTCTAGCCCAGCTATGGTCTGCCATTGTAAGAAACACACTATAGTCCAAGAGATTCAAGGTTCAAGGACACTATTGCCAATGTTAAGGCCATTACTAAGGTCTAAGCTTTGAGGCCCTTCACTGTACTTTCTACAGAGCTCTCTGAAGAGCATTATGTTTGTTTTTCACACTTCCAGATGACACTGAAGACAAGGAAATGGATAACTAATACACCAGAGTACAGGATAAGAAATCATCATGATCTTGATGGATTGGAGAGCTGGACCATAAATTTTTTAAAAAAGAATTTCAACAGGGATAAATCTAATCTTATCTAGGCAGGAACAATGAAATGGTCAAATATAGGATGTGTGACATCCTGCTAGAAAACAGTACATGTGAAAAGGATCTAGGGTTCTTAGTAGGCCACAAGGACAACATGACTCTACACCAGTGATAGCGAACCTATGGCACGCGTGCCAGAGGTAGCACTCAGAGCCCTCTATGTGGGCATATGTGCCATCGCCTCAGCACAGAATTTGCCAGTTTGTTACTAGCAAGCCAGAGGAACATGGCACTTTGCAATAAATAAGTGGGTTTTGGGTTGCAGTTTGGGCACTCGGCCCCTAAAAGGTTCACCATCACTGCTCTACACTATGATGCAGCAGCCAAATAAGCTAATGCAGTTCCCTGAAATTCTGGGCTGCATCAAGAGATGTGTAATGTTCAGATTCTGAATAGTAGTCCTGAGCAGGAGTGGCTTCCTTTTGGGCCAGCCACAGAGCAACCTCCTGCCGGTTTGGGGGTGTCCAGTGGTTGAATGCCATGCACCCAAAGCGCCAAGAAGTTGCATTATTGGCCTGTTGTTTAGGGGCTTGAAATAATTGAAGAGATGCCATGCAGTAGATTGAACAAGCTTGTTTTCTGCTGCTCTAGAGACTAGAACATGAACCTGTGTATTCAAATTGGAAGAAAAGATATTCCATCTAAACACTAGGAGGGTTTGGAGGGTGGTTGATTCTCCTCCTTTGGATGTCTTTAATCAGCTTGTGTGGGCATCTTTCAGGAGTATTTTATTCCTGCATGGCAGTGAGTTGGACTAGATGGCCCTTGTGATCCCTTCCAGTTCTATGATGTTATGTCTGGAAACAGAATATTCCACGGGACCACTGGATTGTATGAACGTCCAATGGTGGCTTCTGTCTGTGGTCCTGGAAACATGAGATAATTGAATTGAACCCAATAATCTTTTATGCCTTATTTAAAATTTCATGAGTAATTTATTGCAAGATACCGTCGGGGAGAAAAGTGGGATGATAAATAAGATCATTTTGTTCTGAAACCAAATGAAATGTTCAGGTGAATATAGTTTGATGTGAATCTCTTGCAGAATCAGATGAGTCATGAGGGAGATCATTAACTTGGAAAACAAAACAAAATTTGCTGTAGGGAATGTGGTTCTTGGTGCCAAGGGAGCTTGTCATGGGTATGTGTACAGTGCAGAAAATGGTATTGCACAACTGTGAAGAGGCATAGACAGAGTAACTTAGAACAATTTGTTAAGCCTCATTATTCATTCCAGCTTCAGATAGCATTCATTGCATCCTTACCTGTTTTCCTGTGAGAACACCAGAGCCCACATGTCTTCATCTTTTAGCCCAGCAGCGAGTGGTGAAGGGGAGTGATTTTGGCAGAATTACTTGGGTTTGCCAGACTTGGTTGAGTTCTCAAAACTTGCAGAAGGGAGGAAAGATGAATTCATTGAGTCATAGTACCACCATAGGTAGACTTTCAGTTTAGAGGTGGGATGCTGCCTGAAATTAGTACTGTGGCAACTTGAGTACACAGTTACCTGTGATGGATTCTGACTCTCATTGGCTAAATGTCATGTCAGCTTTCTTGGCTATCAAACACCTGCTGCACCCATTAATCACCAGTAAATCTTCTTTTACACTTTTAGAAATATGAAGATGTGGCCTCAGTAAATGTTGGAATAAGAATAACACATTGCTCAAATGCTCTATCATGCTCCTGTTTTGTCCTTAATTGTGAATGTAGTGAAGATGAAGCAGATGGAAGAAGAGTATGTTTTGTACGAGAGGTCATATGGTTGTGGCATTCAGATGTGTTTTCAAGTAACTAAGGTACTTTACAGACCGCCCAAAAGGGCAGTCTGAAAAGCACCCTCATTTGCTGCATGGAGGAGCCTCAGCGGCCAAACCGCGCAGCTCCTCCGCACAGCAAAAAGAAACTACAAAAGGTGGCTTCTTTTTGCGGTGCACTAATGACACCGCAAGGCACCAATGGCACAATTGCGGCATCATTACAACACCGAGATGTGTGGATGCTAAGCATCCGCTACATCAAAATGGTGGTGCCCATGTAGAATGGGTGCCGCCATTTTGTACGTGCTCACCCCTTCCTAACCCTAGTATGTGCCGAGCACGTACTAGGGTGCCTGTGCAGAACGGGCCTAAAGTACTGGTAGTAACTTTTGAAGACTGGGAAAGTAAAGAGGTGCCTTTTGAAGACTGCAGCAATGACAGCAACCTTTTGGTGCTTTCATATTATAGCAGTAACTAATTACTTTTAAAAGCTTTAGCAGGTGGTTTTGCACATGCTGAGAGAACATACATGTTCACGTATTACATTCATTACATGTTAATTTTGTACATGTGTACACAGTGTTGATCTGTAAAAGAGGTAGAGCTGTTAAAGTGTAATGTTTGGGATGTAGACAATGCACTGAAATTCTGAAATTATTGATAGTTTATAGTTATTCTTATGTAAAGGTTTGTATATGTGTTCACATAGGAACATCTGGATGACAACCCAGTGCATTTTGCTCATGTTCAGTCATGAAGAACATGTGAACCAATGGTGTATTGCTGCTTTAGTCAGGCTTCTTGGCTGTTTTTAAAAAGAAGTAAGAAATTTTTGCATCTTCAGTAAATGGATTACTTAAATTAAAGCAATTATCCATGAGCAATTGTCTGCTGTTCATGTACATCAAAGTAAATCTTAGAGTATTTTGTGAGACATTTGTTACATTTGTTTGCTTTCCAAAAAATTTATTTTACTTAAACCATTAAAAATGTAAGTAATCCAGCTATGTATAGATGTTTATTAAATCTGTCCATCAAAAACACCAATATTAAAATTGTAAACTGGTAAAAGTTAATTAAAATAATAGAATCATAGAACTGGAAAGGGCCAGCTGAGGCTCTCCAGCAAGAGCATTCCCAGAAGGTAGGTGTCCAGCCTCTTTTTGAAGACAGTCACAGAAGGAGATACTACTACTTTTGAATGCAGTTAATTCCATTGCTGAATCACTCTCACTGTCAATGAGTTCCTTCTAATGTTCATTTGAAATCCCCCCCCGCCCCGTAACTTAAACCCATTTGACCTAGTTCTACCCTCTATGAAGCAGACAGGGACGTAGCTAGGATTTTAGGAAGGGGGGGGGGGCCCGACTAAGTGCCATCATTATAATGGGGCTTGAGTGCGGTGGCGCAGCAGCCCCACCCCTTTATTTTTCTAATGGGAGGGGGGGTCCGGCCCCCCAGCCCCCCCCCCCTTGGCTACGTCCCTGAAGCAGAGAATAGGCCTGCATTCTCATCTTTGTGGCAGATCTTGAGGCGTTTAAGGGTTCTATGATGTTATCTGTCAGTCTTCTCTTCATCAAGCTGAACATGTCCAGCTCCTTCAATCTCTCCTCATATGTTTTGTTCTTCATACCTCTTATATTGAACTTGCTCAAACTGATTTTAACACAGTACTCTAGATGAGTCTGATGAGCACAGAATATAGTGGGACTATTATTTCCCTTCACTAGGAAGCTGTGGTTCTATTAATGTAGGCCAGGGGTAGGCAGCCCTTTTGAGCCGGGGGCCGGGTTGCTGTCCCTCGGACAACTGGGGGGCCGAAGCCAAAAAATAAATAATTAAATAATTTTTTAAAAATTAAATAAATAAATAAACCGGGACAAATGTAGGACAAAATTTTCAAAAGGAGGGCACATTTTAATAAAAAATGGAGGGCATGTGAAAAAATTTGCTGATTTTTTAAAAAAATGTTAAGATAAATGCATGTTTCTGAGGCTTCTATAGACAATTGCCCCACCATGCCCCTCGTGTGAGATGCCAAAGGCCCCGGTGGCAATCAGCAGCAGGACCGGGCTGGGGCCGGTCCCAAGGCCTTGCCGGGCCGCATTCGGCCCGCGGGCCGCAGGTTGCCTACCCCTGATGTAGGCTAAGATAGCATTTGCCTTCTTTGCTGCAACTTCACACCACAGCTCATGTTCAATTTATGAGCAACAATAATCCCAAAGTCCTTTTTACATGTAGTACTGCTTACAATGTAGTACTGTGTTGGACTACAATGGCTCTGAAGAACAGGGTTCAAATCCACACTTAGCAACAACAACAAAAAGGCCCTGAAGGGTTAAATAATATTATTTGTATCTGCTTTTTCACAAAGGAATCAAAGTGGATTCCAACAGTATAATTAAACCATCAAACAATTAAAAATTGTTTGAGGGTTTTTAAATTACAATTTAAAAAATCCCAAACCCTAACCCTCCCCCCAATCATAAAAACAGTCAAAAGGGGGCTCCTACCATGGTGGAAATACAGTCGTCCCTCGCCTTACGTGGGGGAGCCATTCTGGACACCCCCCATCCGTGTAAGGCGAATTCCGCCTATGCTCAAGCCCCATTGGAAACAATGGGGCTTGTGCATGGCGGCGCGGTGGCACGCAGGGTTCCAAGGGCGCGTGCGCCCATTCAATTGACTGGGACGCGCCGGCCCTTCCGCCCAGCGCGCTCCCCGCGGCTTGAGTGTGTAAGCTCAAGTCCACGTAAAGCGTGCCCACGTATGACACTCTTCACAGGTTATTTGGGGGGCATTTTGAAGCAATAAAATTGACCCATAGGGAGACCCAAGGACCATACAAATGGTCCTGAGAAGCTGCATGCTGCCTGTGATCCACACTTTGCCCTCTCCTGCTTCTGAGATCATTTTTCATAGCTAAGAGACTCAAAATTGTACATCACATTAGAACTAGAGTCCATCTGTATTAGCATCATTTTAGATTCAGATTAGAAACTAAGTGTGCCTGATATTATAGATTTTAATGGACATAGAGAAACTTTAGGTACTGTTCAGAACTTTATCAAACCAATCCATGATTACAGAGCTTTAAAACATTGTTATTCAGTGTTAATTTTCTCAACTGCTTTGTGAGTGGAAGCTTCTCCCCTACATATAATCTTGATTTTGGATCACACTGCCTTTATTAAATAATGTGTGTTTGTTTGGCTTCATTTGGTGTACATTCAGGCTTAAAACTATTACTTAAAATGACTTGAAGAAGCTTGAAGAAAGTGCATTAAGTATTTTTCTTGGCATAGTATATGATACACCTGTCCAATAATTGGTCTACAGTTGCCAGTTTTCATCAGTTTTTAACTTGCTGTACCTGTGCCAATTTACCATGGTTTGATATTTTTCAGAACTGTAGACTTTAAGAAGTAAAGCAGGTTCCAATCTATTTGTTCACCAGGTGCCATTTTTACAAACAATATGATTTTGAGGCAAAAATATTCTGCCCAGCTAACTAAGTTGCAACTTTTATGCCCTTTCACATGTAGACTCCAGAGTAGATTGAAGACTAAGGCTTGCAGAGTTTTCTTGTTCCCCTGCTTGTGTCCCTTATAAAATCTGTAAAGGTGCTGCTGGCAGAAATACCTAATACATCCAATAAACTGTGCCACTCATCAAGTGAGTGGAGAGATGCTGTTTATCAATTATTGCAAATCATGTTTTGATATTTATTTATTTTTTTAAATAAGCGAGGTAAAGGAAGTTGAAAAGGCTTTTTAAAAATCATTAATACTTTTGGTTTTCTCTCTCCTCCTTTTTAATATAATATAATAAATTTATTTATATACCGCCCTGTGGCGAACCAATCCGGGCGGTTTACAACATTAAAATAACATACAGCATAAAAACAATATATTTCCCTCCCCCCTTAAAAAGTTATTAAACTGGATATCTAAGTTAAAACCACAATAACTAGTTAAAACAACAATAAATTAAACAGAATAATACCAACCGATAAACCACTGCCACTTCAGTTCTAAAGAAAAGAAAAGGGGGCTTTGGAGACATTACTGAGGAGGGGGGAGGTCCTGAGGCCAGGATATTTTAGTCTGGAAAGGCCTGCCTGAAGAGATCCATCTTGACAGCCTTTTTGAAGCTGTCCAAAGATGTTAATTGGCAGATCTCGTCCGGCAGGTCGTTCCAGTGCCTGGGGGCAACAGAAGAAAAAGCCCTCCAGGAGGTCGCCACAAGCCTCAATTTTTGAGGCTGCAACAAGTTCCTCCCAGAGGAACGGAGGGTGCGGGGAGGATTGTATGGGAAGAGGCGGTCTCTGAGATAGCTTGGACCCAAGCCATTTAGGGCTTTAAAGGTAATAACCAACACCTTGTACTGGGCCCGGAAACCGATAGGCAGACAGTGGAGGGACCTCAGAACTGGAGTGATTTGGTCCCTTTTAGATGTTCCTGACACAAGCCTGGCTGCCATGTTTTGAACCAGCTGTAGTTTCCGAACCAGGCACAAGGGTAGCCCCATGTAGAGCGCATTACAGAAGTCAAGGCATGAGGTTACCAGTGTGTGCACAACAGTCTCGAGATCCCTTACTTCCAGAAAAGGGTGCAGCTGGCGTATCAGCCGAAGCTGATAACAGGCGCTCCTGACCGTCGCATTTTTGATAAAAGGGAAGGCCTAAATCCAATAGTACCAATCAGAGTAGATCAGCTGAAGCAACTCTAGAATTGTAAGTCAACATTTGTATAAATTCCTTTGACTGAGTGTATCTGCTCCAGTTGAAATTGGGTTTAGGCTTGCATTATTTCACTGGAGACTGAAGAGGACTGGCTATTCACTCTTTGACTGAACGGTCTTTCCAAGTAAATACGATAATGGGTTACCTGGACAACTCTATTTGGTGCTTGAATTTCATGCTTCCCTTTGTAAAGGCTCTAAAAACCACGAGACTCTGTAATGGAATGTGACGTTTGTTTAAACGTGCACAGGAACACTACATAGCTCTTTAGAAACATAATGCTGTATTTACTGTATATGAGACTCCAGGTGGGAATTAGGTTGGCAGGATATAATTATGCATCTTGGAGTTCAGCCAGGCAGGTTGACAAACTCCTGCACTTTGGAAAGTATTAGGAGGTTCTTAACAAGGCCTGGGATCTACCCCCTTGTTTGGTAATTAAATAGTAGTACAGTAATCTGTAACACCATGCTTAGGTTTCTTTAATGCTGCCCAAGGGAAATATTGTTTCCCTGCACCCCATGCTTTTCAACATCAGTATTTCTTTTAACACCTGGATGTAGTCATATTAACTCTGTATTACTGCAGTTTATTAATGATGTGGTTGGAAATGGTGTTAAATGCCTTTAGGGGAAGAAATGGGTTTTATTTTGGTATCAGAAGTACACTGTCTAATGTATAGAGTTTGCAACTCTATTATGAAAGGAAATGGATGAACTAAAGAAAATGATGGGATGTTAAGCAGAAATTAAGTAGACATGGGATGTTAAGTAGAAATTGGGTTATGTTAGCTTTAATGTTTATTTTGTTACCTAGTGATATTAGCTGTGGGTTTTTTTAGCAGAGAGACAAGATAATGCAGTTAAATAATTTAAACTATCTGCTTTTTTAAAAAAAGAAATAATTCACCATCTTTGATAATTCAAATATTTATTCAGAGGGGGGAAATGATAAGCACAATTTACAATTCCAGACATATATGTATATATGTGTGTGTTATTGGACTTTTACTATTTGCATTATATTTTACCATCCTATAGAATCCTGTGTAAATCTACAGCGTTATATAAATAAAGCACAATAATAATAATAATACTTGTGCTAGGAATATAGTTGTTGATTGCAGTAGTTGTTGGACATGTTTAGAAGCACTGTGTGGTATCGCCATTCTAGTATTATACCACTTCAGAATATAGGTGGGAAACTTTAATTACATAATCCCCTGTAAAAACAAAACTGGAGACAGCTTCTGTACCTTTAATCTGGTGTAGAAGAGATGGTTTAAGCAGGTGTTGCTTGTCGCATAATCAGGTAACAAACAACACCTGCTGAAATTCCCTCTGTCATGCAGGAATGCACAATCAAAGCAGAACTATTAAAGGTATTTTCCAGTTTTTACTCTAGCAACCCAAAACCATGTGTATGACAAGTAAGTTTGTCTTGAAGAAGGCATCTAGTTGAGTGTTCTTTTTCATTTGATGATTTTCTGTGTCCAGCGGTGCATGTATGTGTATAATGTTCATGTGGACTGCGTTCAGAGATGTGGGACTGAATTTTTTCTGGTGCTATATTTTTCTCTTCTCTCTTCATTTATCAATATTTGTTGTACTGGGATGAACCCTTTGGTGAAACAGAATATTCAGCTAATGGTATTGAATCAGGTTTTTCTCAACTTGAAATGGAACTGTTAAGTAGTGTGGGGAACAAATGAAAGGAGGAACTGCAATTATGCTTCAGCAAAAGTGAGTGAATTGTTCATATACAGCTTTTTTTGAGTATGTGGCCTGCCTTGAAAACAGCATTTTTTCAGCGCTGGCCATTTTTAAAGAGAGGTCTATATTTCAGTGGGCCTTTATTATACGTGGGAGATCTGCCCCCCCCCCCCCCCCGGCATATGGAAAAAAAACGCAGGACCTCCAGTCCTGTTGATTCTAATGGAGGTGCACTCCTTTGTGTGGCACTGCGCATGCGTCATAGGTGCACATGCCATTTTCTCCCCCTGGGTTTGCTGTCAACGTGTGCTCTGGTCCATGGATAGCAAGTCCACATATAGCATGGGTGGATTGTATTCACTTTACATTATTTAATATTTATCTATTTAAGGGCTTTATGTCTCACTTTTCTACCAAAATGGGATTCAAGGCAGCTTGCAATAATTGTTGCAAACATTTAAATAAAATAATTTCCATGTGACACTTTGATTGTATTTGAATATGACATTTAAAACAATCATGCTAAATCAGGTAAAATTATTTAGAAAACTTGAAAATTTTCCAGAAATTTTTCTAGTTGTTTTTTTCTTGTGGGGGGGGGGGAACCATCACTGGCAACATTTAATCATGCAGTTCTCTGTCTATGTGTTGAAGTGGTCAACAAGAGCTGTGCAAATTTATTTTGCTGGACATGTGGTTCACATCTGAATTTCGCATTTTGGATCTTGCTCTTGACTTTATGGTCTTAGTTCCAGTTCCTGTCATCTGGGGCATTTTAAAGAAGTCAGATTCAGCCCTTGTTTATCTAACTGTAGCCTCTTGTTCTGTCTGTGATGGTAGCAAACATGATGAAAACACAGACAGGGAAATCTATACTCCCTGAATTGCAAAGTCGAAAAGTGGGATTTTCCCATGCTATATTCACAACAGTCCAATTGACAGTACAGATGAATTCAGACTCAATGTCTCAGTGATTTCAGCAGAAATAAGCCCATTCTTAAATTATTTCTACTGAGAACAATGGGTTTCACAGAGGTAATTCATTAAGATCCCAGGATTGCATGTCTAGCAGCAGACTAATTATGTAGATTGTGCTCATGACAACACATTTACTCTACAGCAAACCAGTGGTCTCTATTTTTACAATACCAAACTAATAGTTTGGAATAATTGGTTTCACTTCACATTCTTACAGTTTGGATTTTTTGTTGTTGTTGCATGTTTTCTTAAAGGGTAGAGGTAGCAGCTTGCGGATAATGTACATCATGAAAGCAGTGGAAATACTCTCCACTGCAACCACTGCAGTACTAAAACACCTTGGGCAGAAGCTTGGGGTTGGGTGAGATGGGAAAAGCAATCCTAAATGTTTAGTATCTACAGTAATATGGCTTGGTTCACTAGGTAATCTGAGTCCTGTTAGAAAAGGAAACACTTGTTCTCTGTAACTACTTGGGTTTAATTCCCTAAAAGAAAAGTGACTCCCTTTGTTGTTGGATGGTTGTTCCTCCCAGTCATGGAAGGTACAGAGCAAAGAGGGTGTGGCAACAAAAATGGGAACAATTTTCCCGAGAGAAAGAGGCCATATGGACATTGACAATCAAGACTTCTTGTCCTTCTGTACCTGGTTTTCAGTTAGGTATCTATCTTATGGTTTTCCTAACCTGTGGCATAAATATCTGAAATGTCTTCAGATTGCCCCATAATAGTTACATTACAATCCCATGATAAGAAAATAGCAGTAGTAGTTAACTGCCCTTGAGTCAGCCTCGAATCATGGAGAGCATGTGGATGTGACATTTCCAAGATCCCCTGTAAGACGATCTGTTCCGGCCCCCTCTGCATAAGGCAAATAGCGCGTATGCTCAAGCCCCATTGAAAATAATGGGGCTTGTGCATGACGTATGGAGTGGCGTGCACATGCCATTGAGGCTTCTGTTCCTGCACTTTTAATATTTGTGCAGAAGAGGACATTTCAGCAGGTGTTCCTTCTTGCCTGGTTGCATGACAAGCAAAACCTGCTGAAATTCCTCTTCTATACAATCTTTGAAAGTACATGAGCTGTTTCCAGATTTTCCTCTGCCAACCCTAGTTATAATGGTAATAAACTGCTGTCACTGAGTAGCGGGTGCATTTCTTCAGAGTCCAGCTCTAATAGCCACACATGGTGATGGGGAATACAATGTCTTGGACTATCCCCGCTTTAGTGTTCAAAGTTACCTTTGCACTTTAGGATCTTGTCCAGTTCTTTCATAACTTTCCTTCCTGGTCCTAGTCTCCTTCTTATTTCTTGACCGCAGTCTCCACATTGGTCAGTACCTGATCCAAGGTGTGGCAACTCTTGACTATTTCAATTTTATTGTTATCTAGGAGGAATTTTTGTAGATCTTATCGGGTCATTATTTTTGTTTTCTTAATGTTTTGTATAATGTAAAAAAAGGTATAGTGAAGGTATCAGTAAACTACTTGACTGCTGTAGGATATCTGATAATCTTCCCCATTATATATTAACAGTCTTCTCTGCCATGTCAGATGCTACAGTAATGGTCTCCTTCATTTCAAAAGGTTTTTGTTACAAATTTAAAAAAACATAAGCTTATGGCCCCCTTGGGTGAATGCAGATACGTTCTTGGCCATGTGTATAGGTGCTTAGAATAAGTCTATGTGATGTGAGGGATTTGTTGTTTTGTTTTGTTCCAGTTTGCCAGGGACTGGAACCATATTTGTGCCCCCTGGATACAGTTGCTTCTTTCTTTCCTGGAAGCTTGCAAGGCACTGGCAGCCAGTAGCTCAGGGACTGACACTGCTCCAGGCACCATCACTTTGTGTAGTCCTGGTTTAGACGATTCTGATATTTTAGCCTGAATAATGCATCTTTATTAAAAGAGGGGAGACAATGTTGCTACAGTACTATTTTTTTCCCCTGATAAACTACACAATCTTTTAATTTTTCTTAGAATGGAAATTGCAGGATTGCAGTGTATAATCACATTTGTTGAACGTGTTAAAACATGCTGTTGCATTGGCTTACATTCAATGACCTGACAGCTTGGTAGCTGTAATCCCAGCCATTGTAAGAATGCAGCTGACTGATTCATGGGATAAAAATAGCCTTTCACTCAGACACAGTATGCGTTGCCACTTGCTCTCTGCTTTGGCTAATTGTTGATAACTTTTGTGTAATTAAAGGCTGACAGGTATAATGCCTGGAATGCTCATCTTTGATTGTAGTGTGTGACATGAAAAATAAGAAATAGAAAAGCTGGTTTTCCTCAAACTCACAATCTCTGAGTGCACAGTGCCCAACACAATAACAAATTTAATATTGGGTACCATCAGGTGCAATGCCTAGAGAGTGATAAGTTTGATGCCTGCAGAAACTGTTAGATCTTAAGCTTGATTCCTGTTTATCTTCAGTGAGCTTCATGACAGGAGATAATAAAAACATTTTTCACTGAAATTTGGATGCCTCTGCCTTTTTTCTTTTTATTGTATCAATGGGTTTTCCTAAATTCCTTAGTTCTAATTACAGTCACCTTTTCCAACTGGAGCCCTCCAGATACAGTATATTGGGTTGCAGCCCCCATCATTCCCAGTCTGAATGGTCATGTTGATGGAAGACCAACACATCTGTACTGTCCTGCCACCTTTTTTGGGATTTGTTTTCATAAGTGCATTTTTAAAACTCAAAACAGCAATAAACCATGGGGATGGAAGGAAAATTTGACCCACCCACCACCCCTGGCTGTTTTAGGTCGAGAAAGTAATTGAGATGTTAAATTCCAACAGGAGTTGCAGAAACAACGATTTCCCTTTGATATTTGGCCCTCCTAGTGGTACAGTACAGTCTTTAGGTCTATTCGATGATTGTTTGGAGCAGTCTGTTTAATAACAGAGATAGTCAAGTAGTTGTTATTTTTAAGTGCATGTTGGAGACATCGGCCTGTTACAGACTGCCAAAATTAAGCTACTTCGGGTCTCTTTGGAGGTATGCTGTTTAAATGATGCATGGGTCCTAAGAATCCCAAAGCTGCACCAAAGCTGCACTCCAGTGCTTAGGAATGGAGTGTGGCTTTGGCGCGACCTCCGGACTCTTAGGACCCAGGCATCATTTAAACAGCATACCGCCAAAGAGACTCGAAGCAGCTTTATTTTGGCAGTCTGTAACACGCCTACGTTCCTTTTGATGTAACTCAGCGTACTTGCCATCTATTGTATCCGTAGAATAAGTGTTTATCATGAATGTATGTATTGTTTTTGTTTTTTATTGTTGTTGTTTATTGAATCAGTTTCTCAATAAGATGTGGAGATCTATAGAGATTTGTGAAACTCCCACCCCCTTTTTTATGGAGTCTATTTTCAAAGGCAGCCCTGCGTTACAATACATCACAGTAACCTCCACATGTGAGCTTAGAAGAGAGGAAGGGAGGGGGGTGGAAAGAAGAAGGAATGTAGTAACACCTTTATGTTGTTGATTTTTTTGCATGAGGGGTTTTTTTGGGGGAGGGTGGATTTAAAGCCACTTCTTAGCTTACAGAATGCTAATAAGTACTCTGCTATAGGGCATAAATGCACCATTGTAGAAATGGGTTGAAATGTGATAAGATCCAGAAAGATGCCAATCATGACCCTTGCCCTAAATTTTCAAAGGGCTGTGTATGGAGATACAGATATTTCAAGTCTTTACAGTCAGTGTTGAGATTGATGTGTTGATGTGTGAAAGCAAATTACACATATAGAAACTGCTAAATAAAAATAAATGTATTAGGAAGTTGAATTGAGTTTGTGAAATTGGTGTTGCACAATGAGATGCACACTTTGTATTCTAAAATATATCCAGTGTCCATATTAACCAGACCCAGTTCCTGTGCCATGCACAATGGCCCCATAAAAGGGAATTTTCTCCCTTCATTTGGGCCCTGTGCCTTGAAAAGCTTTACAGGCTTATTTTATTATGTGTGTTAATCGGCTGTTTAAAGCTCAGAATCAAGGCTATTAAAATAAATTTTAAAAGATAAATAGTCTTGTGAGCTGCCTTTTGATCTTGTGAGCAGCCTTGGGTCCCTTCTGGGAGAAAGGCATCATTACAATGAAATAAATATATACAAATAGTTCCTCAAATTTTTGTTATTTTATAACCCATACAAGTTTGTTATATTCTATACAATAATGTGCTTTCATAAACACACACGTACATATATAGCAATGATGACTATAAGATAAAATTAGAATCAATTTGTGGTAATACTTTCAGTGGACCAACAAAAGAGATCACAAAAATCCATGTAAGCTTTTGAGGTTGTCATATCTTTATGAAGGCAGGATGACTCAAAAAGCAGGGATGGAGAAGGAAAAGTGGAAAAAGGAGAAGGAGTTGATGTTATAGTGTTAAGATGTCTGCATGTTGTCTCTGGAATGGATTGTGGGTGGGGGGCTGCAGATTCCGAAATGTTGCTCACCAGATGAGGTGAAAGCTTCACCTGCAACAGCTCCATGGATCATGGGGAGCAAAGAAAAAAGAGAACAAAATAAAATTTCTTCATGTTTTAAAAAATAAGCCTCTCTCTAAATAGAAATCTGATTTACTTACGGTGCCGGAGATACCTAGTACACCACAGAATTTCTCATTTTCTATATGCTGTATTGCTTTTTGAGATGAACTCATAATGGCATTTGGTCTGTTGGTGTCCAATAATGCAGAAGATCTTCATTTTGAAAACCTGTTTTGTACTATTTTTAAATTACTCTTTAGTTGCAACTCCAGGTTTAACTGTTAGTAGCTACAGTGATGTCTAAGCAGTCTTACATATGTGCAGGATTACAGACTTTGTCATTGAGAGAGCTGGCGTAGTGTAGTTTTTTGAATGTTGGACTAAGACTCTGGAGTCCAGGGGCCACGAAAAACCATTGGTTGACTTTGGACAAGTCACACTCTCTCAGCTTCAGAGGATGGCAATGACAAGCCCCCTCTGAAGAAGAAAACTCTACAATAGCCTCATCTTATGGTCCCCGTAAGTTGGAAATGACTTGAAGGTACACAGCATGCGTGCATGCATGCACTCAATAGAACTATGAATAATTACCCACTTTGCCCCATACATGTTTATATGTATTCCTCCACAGTACTGGGTAACATGTACTGCATTGAACAGGGGCCCTCATTCCTGGCAAACTGGCAAATGGGTTTGTGAGGTCTTGACAGTATGACAGTTGTTCTGATTTAAAATGGAGGTATGTAGTCAATTTATAAGCACATATACAGTACTTGGAAATAAGCACAAATGTCTCAAATTTAAGATGAGTGTTGAAACACTGAAACCTGGGCTGCTTTATTCCTGTGGCCCTGTTTATACTGGTTGACATTTATGCTCAATTAATTCTTGTATTCTAGCTGAATACCTGAGTGGTTGGCTGTATTCATTATTGTTTTATGGAAGCATGCTGTACCAATATTACCCTCTGTGTCTGTGTGTGTGCATGTGTGCCTTCAACTCGCCTGTTGACTTATGACTTACTTCATAGGGTTTTCTTAGGCAAGGAATACTCACGTTGTGGTTTTGCCATTGCCTTCCTCTGAAATATAGCTTAAAGCACCTGCCATTCATTGCTGGTCTCCCATCCAAGGACTAAGTAGAGCAGACCAATTTAGGAATTAATTCTTAATTACAAACTTCTTATAAGTACAGTCGGTCCTTCTTATACGCTGATTTTTTATACACAAATTCAAGCATCCATGGTTTGAAAATGTTCAAAAAAAGTATAAATTTCTAATATCAAACCTTGATTTTCCAATTTTTATAAGGGACACTATTTTGCAATGTCATTATATTTAATGGGACTTGAGCATCCACGGATTTTGTTATCGGGGGATCTTGGAACCAAACCTCAGTGTATAACAAGGGTCCACTGTATTATTCCTTCTGATAGAGTGGAGGATACCAAGCTTCCTGTAGCTGCTGTTTCTGTGATTGATGGATAGGTGTAAGTTGTTGCACTTTTGGAGTGATTTTCCTCCTGAGAATCAGGAAAATCAGCCTTCCAGTGGCCTTTGCTTCTCTCCTTCAGGTCTCCAACTCTAGGAATACTGTCAGTTGGAGCCAGGTATTCTATCTGGCAGAGACAATGATAAAATAGATAATGATCAAACTCGTGAAAATATACCCATTCTGAGATCCACACATATAAGAGATCTTACAGCCTTGCCAGAAGTTTATTTTAGCAGATACTCATATGTCCCCACTTACTGCTGCCACAAACAGGATAATACATTCATATAGTACAGAAGATTTTTTTTTGAAAATGCATACAATGTTTTTTTTTGGGGGGGGGGTTAGGAAATAAGACCATGTGCCGTCTCAAAAACTAACACACACACACACACACACACACACACACATATATATATATATATATATATGGAAGAAACAATTGATGCATAATAAAATATAAGGGAAAGAATTGAATCCATACAGCAGTCTTCATTATAGGAAGATTAGCAAATAGATAGCATTTTTGCCACATAAATCTGTGAGTTGCCTTGAGTCCCTTCAGGGAGAAAGGCAGAATATAAACTAGATAGATAGATAGATAGATAATAAACATGGATTTAGGAGACTCAAGATCTTAGGAAACATAAACAGCCGTGTTGTTACTGTTTAGCCTGGCTCACAGCTGTAGAGGTTTGGCTTTGATTGGCACCAGAGCTTGGATATACGTAATGTGTTACTTGTGACAACTTACTTCAGTACATAGTTACTTTGTACAGTAATGAGCTCAACAGCTTTACTATTTTGCCTGTAATGACTAGAAGAACTGTAATTTATAACTTTTCAGTGTGATGTAAAAGGTATTTTTTTCATTTAACTGCCTGTTAGACTAAAGGTTTAGGTTAGTAGGAATCTTTTTATTAAAAAAACCTTTTAAAATATTCACTTTCGGAGCCTTCCTCCACTCAGCTCCAAACAGTAGAAGAGGGCAAGTATGAGGTTTGGTTGTGAACTCTTTGAGAGAATTTAAATGATGGGGAGAGAGTGTTTCTCTGCATGCGTCAGCGATAAGGGTGTTCCAGAGAACATTTTGTTGTATTTTTAAGTGGCACAGTAGTAATGGCAAAGGTAAGATGTTAATAATAAATCTAACAATTTATTTCTGGGACTTCAGTAACAATAACATAGTGACCTGAATGTGGCGAGATCTTGTAGCACTTTTGAGACTAACCGAAAGAAAGAAATTGGCAGCATGAGCTTTCATAGACTTCAGTCTACTTCCTCAGATGCGTTAGTCTGAAGTACTACAGTACTATTGAAGTAGTCTGAAGTCTACGAAAGCTCATGCTGCTAATTTCTTTCTTTCAATTAGTCCCAAAGATGCTACAAAACCTTTCCCCATGCTGATTCTGCAGACCAACACAGCTATATCTTTGAATAGTAACCTGGTGTATGATCAAGTTGTGAGTAATGGAACTTGATCCCCTTTTTAAGAAAAGGAACAGTCCAAGCTGTGGTTGATACTAAACAAACTGATGGCCCTAAGCCTTCTTAGAGAAAGAAAATTATGGGTAAAGACAAGGATTTGAAGAGTGGGAGAGGAAAAAGAATCCTGCAGACTTCAGTTTCAGCCGTGAGCAGAGTGCATTGACCAATCTATGTGTTAGGCCACCATGGCAAAAGCAATGTTTAGATCAAATAGGTTATATCCATACCCATTTCCATACTTTGTGCCTCTCCCAGGTTCACCCAGCTTCTTGCTCCAGTTTTGTATTTATAGCAATTCAAGATTTACAGATTATACTCTGTACTAGGAGAGGCACAGAAGTTAGGAGAGGCTGCGACAGTTTGCTTTTGTCCTGGCTTTCTGTGGCCTGTATTTCACTTAAAATGTCCTGTTTAAAACAAAACAAATGTAGATTTTAAGCCTAGAGGAGTCCTGCACAGTTGTTTCCATGGTCACTCACCAAAAAGCCTTTCTTGAAGAACACTGCCTCTATAGTTGTATATCCACAAAAAAGAAGAAACCAGAGGAGAATTTCAAGCTTTTTAAAAGGACACTTCAGTAATCAGGCTGCTTTCTTTTTCAAAAAACAAATGAGAGAGACTTGTTTTCCTTCAGAATGATCTGAACTCTGGCAGCCAAATAAAGGAACTGGGGTTCCTAAAGGGAACAAGGGACGTGGTTATCATTTTTATGAGCCACAGCATAACTTAAAAGCAAAAGAAAATGACCTTTCCTTTAGGGGGATTTGATGTGAGTATAACATTAAAAAGAACTAGTAGAGACCATTATGCCCATATTTGGTGATCTTGTGTACAAGCTGCAAAAATGTGTTTGTTGATTCTTAAGAGTGAAATGTTTGGATTTGACTTTTATTATGATGATTATTTTGCTGTTTTGGAGGCTGTTGTTTAACCCTGACTTTTAGTTTTCTACATTACTCTTGCCCTGTGTAGCGTTTGAAGTTCTGCCATGGTTACTTTCAGGACCCAGTTACGGGTTAAAGAGTCCTTCCACCTCACAGGTGACAGTCCCCGAAGGTGGGCTGAATCTGAAAGCTTCCGATTCAAGTTAAAAACAGTTGAAGAGATTCAGAGAAATGCAGAGGTTTGCATGTGTTTGGACTGTATAGAAGGCTTTCACAAGCAGTACTATAAGAAAAGTCACTGTTGTAGTAGTAGCAATTGTCCCAGGCGGCTGGACCCATGTCTAGAAGGAGGTTGCATGACAGCAGCTGAATTGGGCTACTGGAAAACCCTGGTGGGATTTTTGGAAGAGGGAGACATGAGAGAGGACCTTTTCAGCTGTTTTGCCCCCAAATTGTAGAATGACCTCCTCCTGGAGGTCTGATTGGCACCACATTGATTTCTTTCCATCACCAAGTCAAGACATGCCATTTTGTTAAAGGCTTTGGAGTTTAATATACTTTAAATATGCAAGTGTGTGGTTTTTAATTGTTGTGGCCTTTTAAATTGTTTTGAATTGTCATCTTGTTTAATTTACTTCATTGTTTTGGTCTGGAATTATTTTGGATTGATTATTGTTTTATTTGCACACTTCCCTGAACTATTTAATAAGTGAAAATGGTGGTTATGGCCTGTTACAGACTGCCAAAATAAAGCTGCTTGGGGTCTCTTTGGAGGTATGCTGTTTAAATGATGCATGGGTCCTAAGAGTCTGGAGGTCGCACCAAAGCCACGCTCCAGTCCTAAGGACTAGAGTGCAGCTTTGGTGCAGCTTCTGGATTCTTAGGATGCATGCATCATTTAAACAGCATACCTCCAAAGAGATCCGAAGCAGCTTTATTTTGGCAGTCTGTAACAGGCCTATGTTAGCTTTTTTTTAGGCTATTATCCTGTTAATAGTCCCAAAGGGCAATGAAAGTCTATCTTACCAAAGCTTTATAGCAGTGGGTGGGCACAGGGCAACCTTCAGAAATTTAGGTAGCAATTCCTATCAGCCCTAGCCAGTATAGCCAATGGTGAGAAATGCTGGGAGTTGCAATACAGCAACATTTAGAAGATAGGCTTGCCAGATTGAAAACTGGAAATGGCTTCTGTACATTTAATGGTAGTGTAAAAAAGATAACTTCAACAAGTGTTACTTATTATGCATCCAGGTTACAAGCAACACCAGCCAAAATTCCCTCTTCTACATGTATGGGAGTTTTCATTCCGGCAGCCATACTGGATAGCCACAGTTCCCCCATATCTGATATGTAGGATAGCACAATAAATCATTTCAAGCAGTAACTCATAGTTAGTTTCTAAATAGAATTAAAAATAATTTCAGATGCAGTCTGAAGCATCCTTACTTAGATCTAAGTTTCACTGAAACTGTGGTGCCACATCACTAGTAGCCACTTGCCTTGCCTTTTTGACAGGAAAGCTCAGAGAAAGCTTTGAAAGATGAGAGTTTGCATCTGGCTAGTGTTTGCATCTGGCTGGGGAGGGAAGGTCTGGGAGAAAGGAGACAACCTTTCAGATAACTTAGCTTCAAGACATTTGGGACTTTAAAATTTATGCCCGCACTTGTAGGGGGGAAAGAAGGAATGTAGCAGCACCTTCTAACTGGTCTTTATTGTAGCATGAACTTCTTCAGATGCAGTATAGAGTGATATCCAAGCCTCAAGATATAAAGCATATTTGAACATTGTTGTGGGAGCGGGATGGGATGTAACAGGATCTAAAAAGATGCAAATCATAACCCTTGCCCTAAATTTTCAAATGGCCTAACATGGTAGGTTGTTGGAGTGTGAGTAACTGTAGCATGGTTCTGCCCCATGGTCATTAGGTTATGGATTTCTACTCCATTTCTCTTGGCTGTCATAATTTTTCAGTGTTTGCTCAACGAATTTGGCTCTCAAACAAACATCTCTCCTTTCAGATACATTATTCAGACACAAATACAGAGACATCAAAGATACAAACACCCCATCGATACAAATTCCCATTTTGACACATAAAACACAACATATTAGATATACATATTTCCTGTTCTAATACACACACAAAGCAGGGACACGTTTACTGAGCTGCCACCTAAAAATGGCAAGAGGCCCTTTAGATGATTTTCAGTGGCAGCTCTAAATAGAGCTGGATCCCTTTTCCTTTCTTAGAGGAAGAGGGACCCCAGGAAGGAAAAGCATGCTAGGCTCCACTATTCCTTGGCCCATAAGCAAATAAAAGGCATCCCTTCCTCGACATCAAAATGTGGTAAAGATGGCAAAACATATTTAAAGAGGAAGAACATGCAAGCTAGGAAGTTCTACATGAGCTTGCTTTTGTCTGAGCCTAATGGAAGGGCAAAGTCCCACCCCCTACTATGCTCTCGCCGCATAGATTCAATACTTTTGCACTTTGAACTGTTTGCAGCAATTGAAATAAGTTGAAGGCAAAGAGGAAAGTGGAAGGAGGAAGGAGAAACAAGGACATTTTGAAAGCAGCAGAAAGAGTGTGTAGGCAGTGAATCAATGAGGACTGTCCCTACCAGACTGCATTGCTTAGAAGTGATGGAGAAGAAGCTTTAGACCATGTGCCATCTCAGAAACTAACTAATATGGAAGAGACAATTGATGCATAATTAAATATAAGGGAAAGAATTTAATCCATACACCAGTCTTCATTATAGGGAGATTAGCAAATAGATAGCATTTTGCCACATAAATCTGTGAGTTGCCTTGTGTTCCTTCAGGGAGAAAGGCAGAAGATAGATAGATAGATAGATAGATAGATAGATAGATAGATAGATAGATAGATAGATAGATAGATAGATAGGAGACTCAAGAAGATCTTAGGAAACATAAACAGCCATGGTGTTACTGTTTGTTAAAAGTTAACTTTTCATCTGTGTTGTATAGCTGAACCAGTGAACACATGTTTATTAGACATCCATCCATCTGGTTTGGCCATAATTCTAAGACTGCAAGCCATAAAATGTTAATCAAGCCTTTTAAACTCAGTAGTATGTAAAAAACATATTTTAAGCATGTCATTTTGTATATGCTAGCTTCTCATGTATAAAAATGCACTGTACGTTGCTATCTTAATAGATAAGGTGTGATTCCAGTGAGCAGTGTGAAGAGAATATTGTTACTGGATTTGGGTGCTAAAGTACTACTTGGTATTTGCAACTCTTTTGTTTGCTTGAATGGGTGGCCATAATGAGAAAATCACTTTAGGTCTTAATAAAGGGCATTTAGCAGCTACATTTTATGGAGTTCATTACTCTGTATAACAGTGTATTTGCTTTAAAACTGGCTTTTCGGGGAAATGTTGGCTAATTTTCCTTGACAGCTTTTAAACATGGGAAATCAGTCACTCTGTGGGAATGCTGATGCTTTATACCTTTGGTTCTTTTCTTTAAAATCTAAATCCAAATTTGAAGCTTGGAGCTGAAAACATGCTCACAAGCATTTTTCTGCCACCGTAGAAGACATTTAAAAGGTGTTGCATGAATACAATTGGAAGAACTAGTGGTGCTGTTTCTGCCTTGAATCCCAACTTTTGTGGACAGGTGGGGTATAAATAAAGCAGCACAGTGCAATGCAATCTAGCATTCCTGCCTTTTGTGTACCTCTGAGACTCAACTGACCAGATCCAGTTGAAAGATATTGAAGAGGCATGTTTCTCTGAGGACCCCTGATCAAACCATAAATTGTGGACAAATTGCTGAAAGCAGAGGTGGGAAGGTGAATTCTTTAAATATGTAATGCCTGAGGTTGCAGTGAAGAGGAGGGAATCTGGGAGCAAGAGATAAAAGTCAGCTATAAGAACCTCCTTTCCTTTGAAAATAGACTGTTGGTCCCTCCAAAATCATTCAGTTTTTGAAAAGCGGCAGCTTTCTCCACCCTGCAGCCAATGAAAGGAGCAGGAGAGGCAAGAAGGGACTGTCTTAGATTGACCATAACTAGCTCCTTGCAGACATCAGTATCTGTCAGTGGCTAGGCACCCTGCAAAGGAAGAGAGAGGGGGGTGGGATCATACTGATCCAAAATGTTATTTTACAATGCTTATATTAGCCATCTTGGTCTTTTCTTTCAAGAAAGGAAGGGATCTAAATATGAATGAATACAATGTTCTCCTCTCCTTTATTTCATCATGTCTTGCATTCACATAACACACTCAAGCACTGGGGATTGTGCCAGACAGATATTTTGCCAGGATTGCCTCTCTCATGCTCTGAAACAGCTTTTTAAGCTTGGGTCTGGCAACTGAAGTTTTATGTACTAAAAACAAATATTTCTGTTTCGTATAAATTGTGCTTATTTTCAGTGGTTTTGTGCATGCAACTCTAAGTCATGGGGGTCATTCTTCTAAAACCTGTGTTTGTATGCTTGCTGTCTGTTGCCATGGAAGTTATTGTGATATTATCTGTGCATTCACTAAAGAATAAAACAGTTGAAGGAAACTGGCTGAAAGGCAGCTAAGCCTATTAGCATACAAATAGCTGTTCTAAGTGACCACACAGGGCCAAAGAGAGAAAAGAAATGCGTAGGCACACATTTTAACTCAGTCTGGTGCAGGCAAGTAGTTCTCTAAGGAAAATGAGTTCTTAGTGATCCTATCCAGAGATTTTATACCATCTAGTACATGCCTACTCATAAGTAAAGCCCACTGAGTTCAGTTGCAAAATAAATGGATTCTAAAATGTCAAAAATATGGTGTGAAATACACACACAGATACAGTTTAAATAACATGAAAACTAACTGGAAATATATGTACAGGTCTATAACATTTTCATGTCTATGTTTTGGCAGAACCCTTGGGTCTCCTTGAGATCTTGTCACAGGTTCCTCAGAAGATCAGTAAATTACAGACAAGCATTCCAGAAAACTAGCTTGCTGGCCACTGTTGATGGGTTTACAAGAGTGATGGTGAGATCCAACAGGCCTGACGTATGACTCCACGTTGGACTGTATACCATAAAATAGGTCCTAAGGCCCATTGACACTGTCAAATTATAGCACCATTATTCCACTTTTACTGTTATGGCTGTATCTTGTAGAATCCTGGGGTTTGTAGTTTGATGAAGCACTAGACTTCTCTGGCTGAGAATTCCAAATGCCCTTCCCTACACTGCCGATCCCAAGGTAATTCCATAGTGCAATGCTTGTACAGTGTAAATGAGCCCCTGGAACACCTTGTAGCACACAGGATTCATGACAGATGTTCAGTTTATTTTTTTCAACTGTAAAGTCACTTCAGAAAGGGTTCTTTAAAAAGGGACAATTGGAAACAATTAGACCAAAATGGTACAAAATCAGTTGTCTTGGGTGTTTTTTTTAAAAGTCAAGAACCTGATAATTGTGTGGTTTTCAAGACAACATGGACTGGCTGAAGTGTTTGGATCTTGAATTCACTTCTACTTTATGGTGGCCAAATGACCTTCTGTTCCCTCTTGTTTATCATTGCTTGGAAAATATGGAATGAATGCCTTAAAATGCAAGGAGTTTTGTTTTTTTTTTGCAAAGCAAGAAAACACAGCTATGTTAAATGCAATTGTGGTTTTCTGGTCCAGTAAACATAACAGTCAAAGGTGGGGAGGGGAAAGATGGGTAAGAAGAAAAAGATTGGTACGGTACGTAAAGCCTTTATAATAGTTTAAGACTAAAAAAAAAGATGGTTGGCAAGTAATTCTTCCTTTCCTGCCAAGGCATTCAGTCTCATTTGTGCATGGAATTTAAAGAAGGGCAAGAATAGATTGCTTTAGAGGCAAGTTTGGGACCCTTTCTTCCCGGGGAAAAGAAAATGGGCTCCCTGAAGCTTCTGTTGGTGTGGCAACAAGTGTGTTACATTTCTACTGATTTATTTGCCCATTTGGCACTTTGGATGAGAGTGAGTATGTGGATGGAGGAGAATGCCCTGAGAGCTTTCTGATACTTAAATACATGTGTCTACCATGTGTTTGAGCCAAATGACTCCCCTCTGTATTTCCGTTCTTATGTGGTCGCTCTGAGTGAGCCAAAAGCTGAGTAGTAAAAGCACAGAGAACAGAACAAAGCCCAGGCTAATAAGTTAGTTTTATTCAAAATCAGTGTGGAAATTATATTGTCACTTCAAAGAGGGACATAAAGGTTTTAATTCTCATCAGGTAACTGGTTGGAAGCCAGCTTCTGTTCATTTTTATTTCCTTCCCTCTTAGAAGCTGCAGTGTCGAAGGAAACTAAAGACTTTTTTTTAATGTTTAGCAGTAAGAGCTACATTTGTAATGAGAAAAAGGACATCGGTTAATTTTCTTTTTGTCTGTCTTTAACTGACCACAGGAAAATTCACATGACTTCTGTAGGGGTTAAATCCTACAGTTGATGAGTCCTTGATAAAACCTCACTATTCTGCTATTAAAACAAGAATGAATAAGGAGTTACTGTATCCAAAATCAAAGGTGGCAAAACAAAAATGATCAGTTGGAATTTTCTTCACCATTTCCCCAATACTAATTCTCATCTCCATATCTCCTGTGGTTTAAAGAGGCTTGTGATTTTTAGTTTCAATCCCACAAGAAAAGATGTTTACATGCTTGATGTTACACTCAATGATATGAGGAGGATATCCTCTGTGAAATACTTGTATGTTGTGTTTGTAGTAAGTACCAAAACACACACTCCTGCACATGAACACATACACCATGTTGATAGCAGTAGCTCGAGTTGCATTATAATTCGATTCTGTTTGCCTGTTCCAGACAAATCTGGGACTCAGGGCCACCACTCTGCCAGTGAAAGCCAGCCTGCTTCCAAGGTAGTGGTGAAACTGAACCTAATAATAAAATAGTATACCATATGATATCTGTATTGTCTAGAAATATCTCTGTTAGTCCCCTTGAAATACCTCTTGACAGCTACAGCTTCCGTCATGTTGAAGTTTGGGTGAATATGGAAATTCTTAACATTCATCTCTTAAGCCAAATACTTTGGTTGTTAATTGAAGAGAGATAGAGAGAGTTTAGTTTGCCTGAACTGCACTGTTGTTTAACTTGGGATAATATTGTAAAATATACCCATGAGTGAATATGACGGGGGGATATGATCCCAGCTTTTGGGATTCTTTTCACTGTTTGCACCATTTAATTCCCCAGGTTTTATCTTACTTTTCCTTGAGTAGTCATGCCTTCCGTTGTCAGTGGTTCTGAAAGTATTTAAGGTACACAATGATGTATTTTCACTTCAACTTGTATTAGAGACAATAATTCATATATTTTTAGTGCAGGCATGGGATTCAAGTGGCCTGTCAGCCACACACAGTTATCTCAGGTCATTTTTCCAGCCAAGGCCACTCCTGTTTCCCCACCTAAAAAGGAACCAATCCATATTTTAAAGGGAGTGAGGCACCCAACAAGTGCCAGCCGTTTTGAATTTGCCCATCCCTGCTTTAGGTTGAGAGGTGATAGTTAAAGAAGACTCAGATTATTTTTCTCTTTGAAAGCATTAAATTATTTATATAACCAATTTTTCCAGGCAAGCAATCTCTGAAGATGCCAACCACAGATGCTGGCGAAATGTCAGGAAGAAACTCTTCTAGAACACGGCCACATAGCCCGAAAAACCCACAAAAACTACGTTAAATTATTTGCTATTCATTTTACAAAGTTACAGTCTTCATCATTTCAAACTGTAGGAACATACATACATGGGTACCATATCAAACAAACATACCACTGCAAGTATCTTGGTATCTGTTGGCATCATACTTTGAAGTGAAGCCTTCAAAGGTTCTTGCCATTTCAAATAGCATGTAACAACTAAGTGGTTCTATGGGGTTTCTATTTTCACAAAGGGCAATTGTTCAGTTCATACACTGAAGATATTCTACACAGAGTTGTCAGATCTACTGCCACCTGCTCTAGTCATTGTGTACATGCCGTTTTTGCTGGAGTATGATGATAAGAAAGTTGAGTCACTCTGCTGCCTTCTCTTCTAGACTAAAGGGCAGATACTGTTGTTCTCTTGGCATCTTTCCTGTCCATGTACAAAGTGGCAGTACTGTAGAAATTGTGGAGTTAAAGCAGTATGACCTCCATGTGCCTGCTTTCTCTTGTTGTACTAAATGCTCCTGCTTCCATCCTGTATCCCTTTCCCTTTTTTGCCTCTCACCTTTCTGGTCTGCCCAAGAAAAATTCAACAATGTGGTTGTTTAAGCAATCCATTAAAGTTTTTTTTAAGTATGGTTCCCAGGAAAAAAACCTGAGCCCACAGTGTGGTCAGATATATTGTAGCAAATGAACTGTTAATATTTGTCTGGTCTGTAAAGAAAAAGCCTTTGCTCTTTGTTGTTACTTTTGGTATGTTCTCTGCTTCAGTTGTGTGCCATAGTGGTATACCTCATTTAATGAAGTCATTGTATTTCTGGGCATTACTTGTTCAACAGAAACTTTGGTACCAGAGGGGGAAATAACACTTCAAGGGAAACCATGGATTTTTTCCCCTTTCTTTCACCTGTCTCCACTTTTGTAACATAGCATTTCCAGTTAAAATGTTTTTAGAGGTTTTTGACACTCTGGGAGGCCTCAACTGCAGATCTGCAGTTGCATTCAGCATGTTGCTTTTCCAAGTGTGCCTGGGTTCATATGGTCACCTAGAAACCGTCAAGATATTGAGAGACCTTACATCTTTATCCATAATGTATCCAGAAACAAAAAGAAAGGAAATCAAAAGAAGGCCTTGGCGGGACTTCAGAGAAGGTGAGCAGTGAGAGGTCAAGCAGGGTTCCAATGTAGAGTAGAGAATAAAAGTGGTAACAGTATGTGTGGAGAGATTTGGGAGTTCTCAGGGTTATGGGTGTCCAGATTTCCATCTACTTGGGACAAATTACCATCTCTGTTTAGGCACTCCAGTGCAGACTTGCATTCAGCATGGCTTTCACTCAGTTATGCTGCTGATTCTCCTGGCCCTGGACCATGGAGATGGCTGAGAACAACAGGTGAACTATGCAAGTCCTGTCATTACTACAGATTGAAGAACAGGGTCCATTGTGAAAAAGGACTGAGTACTCTGCTCACATCTGCTTGCTGGGGTCAACCATATTTCTAATGCAAAACCCATACTGTATGTTGCCAGACACTCCCCCCAAAAATCTTCTCCAAAGGGACATTACAGATAGAGAAATCATAGAGTAAAATCTAACACTAGCAAATTCCGTGGAGCAAAAGTACCTGATTATATCTGTTAAACTACTAAAAGCCAGTTGTCATATTTTAAATTCTTGTCTATAAGCCATTTCTTTGTCTTTCTGTCTAAAATTCAATATAATACATTCCCAGTTCTAGTTCTCCTACCCTGCCAAGTTTAAGAGCAATAGCAATAGCAAGTGCATTTCTATACCTAGTTTGCTGACATGGAAGTGAGTGAACTATATATTTAATGTGTGACCCTAGGTTCAGATAAGTGGTTTGCATGTTAATCTGGGTAGGAGGATAGGCAAAAAGGGATTGTGTCTATTTCATTAGTGGCCCATTATCTGCTAGGAAACCCCTGTCCCTAGCTGGTTTTCATTAGCATTTTGCTGGGTCTTGATTTTGTTGCTTTTCAGTACTGGTAGCCAAACTTCCATCACTTTAAGGGTCTCTTCTTTCCTGTTGAAGTTGTTTAGATGTATGTGGATTTCAGTGGTGTGCATTCTGTTCTGATAATTGTTGGCATGGTCCAGAATTTCAGTATTTTCAAACAGCATTTTATGTCCAGGATGATTTATAACGTGTTTTGCTACTGCTGATTTTTCTGGCTTGCCCAGTCTCATGTTCCTTGATTTGTGTTTGAATACAGCATTTGGTGGTCTCTACATAGACTTGTCCACAGCTGCACAGTATGCGGGAAACTCCTGCAGCCATAAGAGATTCTCTCCTGTCTTTCACTGAGCGCAGCATTTGCTGGATTTTCTTGGACAGTTTGTAAACCACTTGGAGGTTGAGTTTCCTCACCAGTTTCCCTATTCTCTCTGTGACTCCTTTGATGTATGGTAAAAATACCTTTCCTTTGGGTGGTTGTTTGTCTTCACTCCTCTGGGTTTTTCTGGGTCTGGTAGCCCTTCTGATGTCTGAACTGGAGTAACTATTAGCCTGTAGAGCCCAGTCCAGGTGCTTCTATTCATTTTCCAGGAAGTAAGGTTCACTGATCTTTTTGCCTGGTGTACCAATGTTTTTATTATGCTTCTTTTTTGTCCTGGTTGATGGTTGGAGTTCTTGTTCAAGTATCTGTCCGTGTGTGTAGGTTTTCTGTATACTGTGTGGCCCAGCCGTTGGTTTGGTTTGCGTATGATCAGGACATCCAAAAATGGCATATCCTCCCACCTTGAGGCCTTGCCATTCAACAACATAACATACACAAATTAACTTGTAAACCACTCCTCCTGGCACAAATCCTGTTTGCATATCCTCCCACCCTGAGGCCTTTCCATTGAACAGAACAATACACAGATTAACATACAAACCACTCCTCCAAACCTAGCATCACACATTATATATATAGCCCACTCACTTCCATGCCAGCATTCTCTGAAGCTGCCAGCCACAGATGCTGGTGAAACGTCCGAAATAAACCCTTCTACACTATGGCCACATAAACCCAAAAAACTCACAAAAAAACTATGGATACCGGCTGTGAAAGTTTTCAACTTCACATTTCTAAACCACTTATCAGTGAACTAGCACTCCCTAAGCAGTTTATAATGTGTAAGCAAATCGTCCCCAACAAGCTGGGTACTCATTTTACTGACCTATGAAAGAATTGAAGGCTGAGTGTACCTTGGAACCCATCCCTAAAACTGAATGTACAAAGTTGTGGCTGCAGTACCAGCATTTGAGCACTGTGCCATCAGGACAAAGCAACTTTGAATTGGTTACCTTTGAATTGTAATTAAGAAAGCAACCCTGCTGCTGGGAAATCGTGTTATATTTTGACTAGAGATTAGGTGGTAATTTGCTTAAAATCTGTAATGAAGGGTTGATTGGTTAGTATATTAGTAGTAATTAGTATTAATAGGAAGTTACTAGTATTAATAAAAAAATGAATTGAGAGAGAAATATACAATGGTTTGGCTTTTATCCTTTCCCACCACTAATTACATTATAAATGGTGCTAAAATTGCAACAGTGAACTATAGTGTTTTGGGTCTCTTTCTCTTTCAGCTTGATGATTGTGCACTGCAACTGTCTCACAATGGAACCTATTTGGATTTAGAGTCTACACTAGCTGAGCAGAAGGATGAGTTGGAAGGTTTCCAGGAGGATTCTGGGTAAGTAATTTATTTTTGCCAATGGAGAAGCTTACATTTACTGCAGGATGTGGATACAGTGAAGATTTAGCACTAAGTAGAAAGTTATGTAGAATAGCCAAACACTTCTAAATAATGTTTCCGCTTAATCTAACTTGAAGGAATTGCATTAAATGTATGGCCAAGTGTTACACTGTCCTGTATAAATCAGATAACATATCACATTATTTTAACATATTTTTCAGATACAGCCTTTTCATGTGTGGTGGTTGTATCCAATAGCAAGAAAGTTTGAGGTGTTAAGTATGTTGCAGTTGTGTGTCTAATTTTTGATCCATTTTTATTTTTGCTGATACTTACAGAAATAGTAACCATGAGGATTTCATGGATCCTCAGCCTTGTAAAGCCGGTACACATCAGGGAATTTTTAGAGTGTATTTAGAATTTAGAATTTAATTTAGTATATTATAGCTATTCTCACAAAATAGTTGTTAGGAGAGGAATTTTTCCATTTATAAATTATCTGCCATAGATGTCAGTTTGCTAGATGTCAAACCCATTGAGGCTGAAGAACAGAGGTGCGGTTAGATAAGACCTCTAAAATACCACTACAGTTGGCCTTCCATATCCATGGATTCTGCATCCACAGATTCAACCAATCACAAGTCAAACACTTTCTCACATAAACAGTATATATAATGGGACTTGAGAATCCAAGGATTTTGATATTCATGAGGAGTCCGGGAGCCAAACTCTTGCAGATAGCAACAGCCCACTATATTTTGTATTCACAAGATTGCTTTTTCATTTTGTTATTTTGCTTCAAGACATATTTCATATGTGAGGTTTAAAGGCAAATAACTTGGCCTAGAAATTAATAACAAGAGAGAGGTTGGATCTTTCAGTGCTAGACAAAAATGTTTAATGGTTTATTTATTTATTGCTTAATGACTTCCTCAGGAGCTAACCACACATTTTAAGTAAGGACTCTGTGTGAGGATAAAACAGTCAGAAAGCCTGTGTTTCTGTTTAGATGTAAAAATCTGGCACTCTATGAACCACAGCTGCTATTCGATACAAAACATTACCGCTCTGCAAATCAGAACCCTAATTTTATACAAAACTTTGGTATGTGCAAATAAAAGCTCTTCTTCCATGCAAAACCTTACAGGGCTGCAATTCAGAACTCACATTGTGGCAAAAATTTTGCAGATTTTAAATAGCTTCTAATTTTCAATCTGTGATAAAGGCATAAGGACAGAGGAAGCTCCACAACCAGATAGGAGCTTCTACCACCAAATTAGCCCTGCAGGTCAGGCCAAATTAGATCTCCTATGTGCTATAGGGTTTAATGGAATGTGAAAAGTCTTATGACTTTTGTACTGCTACTCAAGACTTCTCCAAATCACCAAACTAATGAAAGATTTATTTCTTCAACAAGGTTGAATAAAGGATGTCAGTAGTTTTCACAAAACTTTTGTGGAAGTATATTATTGTATATGCCTTTAGAAAATCTGGAAGAAAAAAGCAGTTAATGTTTTAGTTTAAAGCAGGTTTAACTTGCTCTGCCTCTAGCAGTGTTTATTTGATCAGTTTCATAATTGGCATATTGTGGAAGGTGTAAAGTAGATCATGGATGATGTTTGATATCCAGTCAGTAACTCTTCTTCACCTAGTCAGCAGACCTCACAATTAAAATTAATCAGAAATCAAATAAAGTGTGTGTGTGTGTGTGTGCACTCACATACATTCTTAGGGGAAAAATTCAGTTCATGTCCTCATTGTACTCAATAAAAATTGTCTTTTTTGGCATAACAAAAGTCATTTTTCTAAACAAAAAGATTTTAAGATTAAAAGTAACGGAAACTTTGTATGTGCATTTGTCATTTACCTAAATTAAAGGCTACTAGTCTGCCCTTTCAGTTACACATTTCCAATTATGCTTCACTGCTTTTCAGTTGATAGAGTTTGGTTGGTTAATATTTCCTTTGTATCAGTTCTAGCTGTCTTCCTTATTGCTAAAGCTCAAAAATATTTTCCTCAGGCTAAGCATAAGATGCATTAATCCCCTAAAAGTTATAGAAAAGGGAACAACATATTTATTGATTTAATTTATATGCCGTCTTTCTCCCAGAGTGGAACCCAAAGTGGCTAACAGAATCAATTAAACTATCTTTGTATTAAAGGTGAACTGAAACTTTTCTAACACTCTCTGGACTCAAATGGGAGGTGGTGGTCAAGGGAGAAAATAGTTCCATCTATAATATATGAGAGCCAGCATGATGAGCGTTGGACTTCAAATCTGGAGACCAGGATTTGAATCCCTACTTGGCCATGGAAACTCTCTTGGTGACTTTGGGTAAATCATCCCCTCTCAGCTTCAGAGGAAGGCAAAGGCAAACCCCCTCTGAACAAATTTTGCCAAGATGAGGTCACCTTAGAGTTGCTTTAGGGTTGTCATAAGTCAGAAATGACTTGAAGGCACACAGCAACAACAGCATATATGACCCCTTCATTATTGAGTTACTCTCCTTTTGTTAATTGTAATTACAATACCACATGCCAGGAGGCCACTGTTATCCCTGATAAATTACTCAGAATGACAGGAAGTGAGAAACATGTAACTTTGTGTTCAAGCCAGGATACGGGGGAGTCTGGAACAGGGAGCAGTTAATGGTAGAAGGCAGAGTAAGCAGGCCACAGTGAGTGCCAGTCTGTGGACTGACAGACTCGTGTGAGGGCAACATTAACTGAAAACTCCTTCTTCATCTTGGCACAAGGCTGCCAACAAAGAGAGAGAGAGGGATAGGACCAATTGAAATGAGCGAGAAATACTCTTGGTAGGCACACACTGATGTGATGTTAGTACAGACCTTAAATAGCAAGTGTCTAAAGTGTGAAGAGCAAAGAATGTTCTCTAAACTGAATTGCTGCACCACGAAAACAGTCAAGTGGAAAACAAGTTGAAATGGGCAGAAACTACTGATGGTGGTGGTTGTGGGGGAGGAGAAGGCTGATAGTTTGAGGAGGCAGCAATGAATGCCAGGTGCAAGCAAACGTTAGCCTTGTGAATTGACACGTCCACTGTGACACCAAATCCTGCCACGCATTCTCATAGAAGGTAGAGAGATAGGTGAATAGCTAAATTGAGATAAGAAAAGCACAGTCATATATGCTAGAGCAGGAAAAGGCAGTAGAATTTCCTAGTGTTTAATGAGCTGACCAACAAATGAGAGAGTAAGTATTGGGCAGCATGTAAAGGCAGATGATAGTCATAAAAGGCATAATGACTGACATCCTTTTAAATGACATACACAAGCATAAGTTACATAACACACATTGAGGGATTACTTTGACATTGTACAGCAGCTATATTCAGCTGATGGTGATAGACATAGTTGCACATATTGAAACTGTCGTTCATGTGCATGCCTGAAGGGTACATTCATCTGTGCCTGCCATGCATTGTTCAACAGGACTTTTACTGAACATATGTTTCATAATGTAGGTATTGTATATGGAGGCTCCTTGACGAATGTCTGTGCTACACTGTGGCAATCTAGGATTGCAGCCAATGAGTATCAGATGCAAGGGTGGCTTGTTGCTGTGGGATGCTTTCCCTGTATGGCTCATGAGACATTTCAATGTCATTCTAGCACTAGGATGCTAGGAAGCAGACAGAGAGAGGCAGGAGGCTAACTACCTGACAAGAATTACTCTTGCCACACAGGCAGTGAACTGAAGAAGAAAACATAACTAGTACAGCTTTTTGGACAGTGGTTCAGAGTGTAATTGCTGAGCTAAATCAACAACAATGATTATCATTGAGACCCTATAGTAAATAAAAGAAGATTACAAAGTTAAATTCAAAAACTTAACAGAAAGGAGGATGGAAGAGCAAGGATAGCAGGTGACAGTAGCAGAGTGAGTGGGAGCTCCTTCGAAGGTGCTCCTTGGAGAAGCTAAGGAATGAAAGGTTAGTCTTTGTGAAAATTAACTGCTCCACCAGTTGCTTTGTCCAGGTAACTGTAGCGGGGTCCCAGACACCATTATCAACAGCCTCTCACTTCAGACAGTGGTTGGTGAGTGCAAGAGATCTTTAAAGTTCACCAGGTCATCTGGCACACCTAACTGCCCTGCCCACTGCACAAATAGTCTTCCACTGATTCTTCCAAATAGCCTGCTACTTCCACCTTGAACATCAACCTGATGGTAGGTGGGGTGCCTTTCTGCCCAGTCACTTCCTTAGAGGCACACAACCTAGAGGTATAAGCACCATGGCCTGCTTTCAGGAAGAGTGGTCTGCTTTGTACTGTGCAATCCTTTTGCAAAGACATAGGGAAACTGTGTACTCTTCTTCCTTCCTTCTTGGCTCCTGTTTTTGCTTGGGCCTTCTTTTTTTTGTTTTTGTTTTTGTTTTTATTTATATACCGCTATTCCAAAGATCATAGCGGTGAACAGCAAGTAAGCTAATTAGCCCCCAACAGTCTGGGTACTCATTTTAGCGACCTCGGAAGGATGCAAGCCTGAGTCGAGCTTCTTCACTTAATTCATTTTTATGCTGACTTTCTTCCAAAAAGGGACCTAAGGCAGCTCACCAGATAGAAACACTTTTAAAACTTTATAGTTTTTTAAACAGTTAAAATAACTTACCACATATACTCGTGTATAAGTTGAAAAATGTATACTGTACTTCAAAATTGACCCAAAAACCCTGGGTCGACGTATACTCGAGTCAATATGGTAATAAGTCAGCAGCCTCTTTGCTTGACTTGCATCTTGCCAGCCCAGTTGTCTCTGGATGAGGCAGCTGGGCTGGGAAGATGGAAGATGAGTGAACACTCTCCCCTCAAGCTTCTTCCCCTCTGGTTGCATCTGGAGGATGCAACTGGGCTGGAAAGACACAGGATAAGGGAGTGTTTGTTCCTGGGGGGCAGCCAGGCTGGGAAGAAGCAGGATGAGGGAGCTCATCCTTTCAACTAAAATACCCAATAAAATGAAAAGAAATTATATCTAATAACAGACTATAAACACAAACATTAAAACAATTAAAAAATAGTTGCTTATACCTTTCCAGATGGCTGAATTATACCAGGATAGGGGACATAGAATATCTCTATTGGAAATGAGTTACCATATATACTGGTGTGTAAGACGACCTAATGTATAAGTCGAGGGCAGTTTTGGGACCAAAATCATGATATGATCCATGGATAAGCCAAAGGTCAAACACTGGGGCATGTTACAAAAGATCTAAAGGGTGAAACAAAACACCACTTCCCTCCCTCCTTCTCCCCCTGTGGACCTCTCCCAAGAGTCACAATCTCAGCATGGAAAAGGCGGAAACAAACCTCGGCGCGCACACACTCCCTCTCCCCCTCCCCCTCCCTTCACCACCAGCATTTCCAAGGCTCATGGTTTGCAAAATGGGGTACAGACCCCTCCCCTCTCTCTTTTTACCTTTAACCCCAGCATTTCCAAGGCTCATGGTTTGCAAAATGGGGTACAAACTTCTCTCCCTCTCTCTCTTTTTCCTTTACTCCCAGGTTTCCAAGGTCATGGCTTGCAAAATGAGGTACAGACACCCCCCTCTCTCTCTCTCTCTTCCTTTCACCTCCAGAATTTGCAAGGCTCGTGGCTTGCAAAATGGGGTACAAACCTTTCTCTCTCTCTCTTCCCTTCACTCTCAGGATTTCAAAGGCTCATGGCTTGCAAAGCAGGGCACAAGGGCATACTCTCTCTCCCTTGCCTCACCAGCTGTTTGTTAACTCTGGCTACAAAAGAAGGCTAAGGGATGAGACAGAGAGAGAGAGAGAGAGTGAGAGAGAGAGAGAGAGAGAGAGAGAGTGCAGGGACTCACACAGGGAAGCAAACTCTGCCCCCCTCCCTTGCTTCAGCAGCTGTTTGTTAGCTCTGGCTGCAAGGGAAGGCTAAGAGATAACACACACACACATAGGAATGAGCACGCTGGGACTCAAATGGGGAGCTGTTTAAAGATCCCTGGCTATGAAGAAAGGGTGGGCACTTCTTTTAGGAACTTTATAAGCAGTATTACTATATTGTCCTGTATATAAGTTGTCCCATGATTTTGGAGTCCATTTTGGAACATAGATTTCTCAGCTTATAGTCGAGTATATACGGTACATAACCAAGACATTGCTGCTGAAAAGTTGTGATGCACCATGCTATGATGGCAGTGTACAGTGAACCCTTCTCATTGACTGGGATTTGTTTCCACGTCCCACTGTGGATGGGAAAAAATGCAGATGGGCATGCCCTATATTAGTCGATGTGTGGCAATGGGCATGCATCCACATCAACACGCCCACATGTACGTGCCATCATTTAGTAATATGAGGTGGGGTGAGCCATGGATGCTCCAGTCTACAGATCACTAGGTTGCCAGTGTGGAGGGCCCACTGTACTACAGTCTTCTGACACTCATCAATCAGACAGTGAGTGGCTACACTGTGGGGACAACTTACTTATTGAAACTCAGAGCAGTCTTCATAATGAGCAAGAACTTCTGAGCAATGGAGCTGATGCAAACTTAGCCTAGCCTCATTTTCTGCTTTCGACATGTTCTCATCCCCTCCCATTACACACTTGAATGATCTGTAACCATATGATTGAACTGGCAAGACATTTGTCCACCATTTGGTTTATGGATGCCTTTTATTGTCAGCCACTGGTCTGTCACCTCAGATTTAAGGAGGGCCCACTTGTACCCTCCTTCAGAATCCCCAAAGTGATATATTCTGGCTGATACCCTTTGTTCTTAATGCAGATGATAAACAATTACTTAAAATTCCTTGAGATTTTTAAAAGTTTTGCTCACATAGAAATGAAGAATCATTGCAGATTCATGCCTATTTTAGTGGGAAAATGCTTGATCATTGCTGAGAACACAAAGTTCAATTATCTATTTGATGAATCTGTGAAGTTTTGCTTTAATTAGTATGTGCTATGCTTACTGCATTTTTCCTTCTTTCTTGAAGGAGGAGCAAAAAACACAGTATAATTCTGAGAACCCAGCTGTCGGTCAGAGTCCATGCTTGTATCGGTAAGTGAGCATTTAGATATTTATATGGGAACTGTGTGAATAAGTGAAAGGCAGTGAAAAACATTCCAGGACCAAGACTCTGTAGTTTGTACACAATTCTGCTGTACCTGTGTTCGTTATGAAACTACTGCTGATATTCACTCCAAACATTTTTAAGTTTTAAGAGACAAGAATGAGTCCTATATTTTTTAATGAACAGAAGCAAAATAGTGTTAGTTCTGTTATCCTAAGGAATAGCTTGGAATAAACAGTAACACCATTGCTTGTATCTAGGAATGTTTGTGCTTATGTGTGTACTTCCTGATTTATTCTACAAGAATTGTGCTTTGAATTATACAATGTGACTTTTCCTCTGCATGATACTGAAGCTTAATATTTGTGATTAGAACAGGAAATTATGTGTATAGAACTATGGTCCACAGCCCTAAATTGCCAAACTATTTTAAGTTCAGCATTTTCTTTCTGGCAGTGAAAAACTGGCCAGATATCCCTGTTGTTGTTCCAGGCAAGGCTTGAAATCAGGAGCCATCTCACGCTGTTGTTGGTCCTCAACATTTAGCACTCTAAGCAGAAGAGGGCATACTGTTTAGCCAAAATAGCTAATAATAGTTGCTAATAGGACTGTTCTTCATCATTTCATTAGTCTAACCACTTCTACAGTTATTTTGGTGAGTAGCTAGCACTATACCTTGTGAACACCATAAATGGGAGTGAATCAGGGCCAGCTCATCCATATAGGCAAACTAGGCAGCCGCCTAGAGCGGCAAAATTTAGGGGCGGCTTCGCGGCTTTTTTGTATAATTTTTTGGCTTTTTGACTAATTATCAATACTATGACGAGAGATTGGAACCTAAGTTTTATGCCACATTTAGCTTTAACAAACAAAACAGCGGAAATTAAGGGGTGAAAATAATTATGAGCGGCAACAGGGGGTGCCAAAATATTTCTCGCCTAGGGTGGCCAAATACCCAGAGCCGGGCCTGGAGTGAATGCCCCATGTTGTTGAACTGCAACTCTTGACAGCCCTGTCCTCCATGGTGAAGAAGGCTAGGAGCTACAGTTCGACTACATTTGAGTGGCTGCTGAATTCCAATCCTATTTTAGATTATCTGTACTATATCTCAAGACATTAACTCGTTAGAGTAAGGAACTGGTACAATTTTGTTTCATTTTTGCTCAGGTTTTAATTCATGCAGCAGCAAAAATACAATGAAGAGGAATTTTTGTGAGAGCAGGGCATATTTTCTTTTTGCCAGTGCTCAATTGGAAGAATATTGGTAACAATTTTGTTCTTCAAACCATCTTGGTAATTTTCTTTGCTGGATTTGGCAAGTGTGAGATGGGGAACAGCTGACTAGCAACAAGCTACTGTATCTTAAGGGAAGATAATATTTATTGCTTTAAACTGTACAGCTCTCTTGGCCATGCAAACTGTCATTATTGCTGTGTCAGTGACTAGAAATTCTCAGAGTATAATATTGCTGTCAAAAGGGAAGCCAAGTGAAACCAGTGTGTATAAGGTAGCTCATGCACATCAAATCCTACAAACTCAGCAGAAGTGGTCTTGCCTGTGTTATGATGCAGTGTAAATTCCTCTACTGGCTAGCTCTTTCATGAGCTCTTTTTCAGCCTTCTACCAGAGATTGCCTAACCTGGAGTTGCCAGGGATTGAAAGTGGAGCTTCTGTATATAAAAGTCAACTGAACCTTCTTTTCTCCAGAGGTGCTGTTGTTACTTATGTAATAGCACATAGTAGTGCACATTTACCAACTTAAAGATTAACATATTTATTGTGGCATAGTGGAATATCTTTAAAAACTATATCCTTAAGCATAATTTAGGGGGATGCAGTTTCTGTCCAACCCTTTAAACCCACAGGAATCAGAAGATAGAGTCCCAATAAAGAGAGAGGGATTACTATCTGGAAGTTCCTCCTCATCTACAAGAAAGGCAGTAATTTATTCCACCCCTCTGTATATCAGTAGGTGCCACATGATTTTTCATAGATGGTAAAATCTCCTGTATTAGTTGTCTAGGAAGTAAATTTTTGCCATCTAACAATTCCACAATTAATTGGTTAGTATGCAAAATTCAATAGTATAGTTTTCTGAGTGCAAAAATTGGACTTCTTCCATTAACAGGCATATTATACAATAAAAATAGTGTATGTGATATTATATAGTTATTATTAACATTCTTCATAGTTAGTGCATATCAGAGGAGGTATTCTTGTGTGGGTGAAATTATTCTAGTTGTTCCCAAGTCTCCATTTATGGGTTTTGGTGAGTTCTAGGTATGCGTCAATTATTTGATACTATTAATTACATGTTCTTAATGCAGATTCTCATGTTCATGCTTGCTTAATTAGCAGTCATAAACTTTACAGACTGAAGGTTGTGTTTCAAGAATGACAGTGTTTGGTGCAAAGGAATGAAAATGTTACTAAAGTGCACATGGTTTGGCTGAACAAGATTGAAGCTCCTTGCAATTTAGATGCTTACTCACATCATTATAATCCATAAGCAGACTTAGAATCCTCCAAGTTGGAAGAAGCCCTATGGGCCAACAGGTCCAATGCCCTGTAGTAGATATTTATTTCAGGATATTAATATTATGAGTTGTATCTGTATCTATGACTGCACTGTCAAAATATGTTCAGAATTAAAAATTCTTTGAATTAGTATCGCTTACCTTCAGATCATGGGCATATAACGGCAGTCTGACTAGACTTTTGTAGCTGAAGTTGTTAGAGATGTCACTGAACTAAAAAGATCACTCTTAATATTTTATTCAGAACTCACTTGGCCTCTATGGAGTCACAGTTTTTGTTTGCTAGGGAGAAATTAAGTGTATTCATCCAAGACTCAAATGGTCAATTTATAGCAATATGCACCACAATAATAGATCCTACAGGAGGATTATCATAGTTATCAAGCAAAAAAAAGGGCACATTTACCAACTGACTACTTCAAGCTACCAATCTCAATGAGAACTCACATTTTAAATAATCCTGCTATATGAGGTATGATGATTATTTTTTTAAAAGAGATCTGCCTGGACAGAAATTTTAGCTGTGGAGGAGTGTCTGGAGAAAGAGTGTGTAAACATGCTCCCTTATTTCTGTACTATTTCTGCTTTATTTAACTTATCTGCAAAAGTATATGCTTTTTTATTTGTCTGTACCATTAAAAAATCCTATTACTGTTGAACCATATTATGGTTGAACAACCCATGTGTATTGTTTTCATTGTTTGGCTAAATTATGCATTGTGTTATTCATTCAAAAGTACAGATTACACAATGCATATGTGTGTATATATGTGCATTAATACCACTTGCATAGTACTATCCAAAATTTTGCACATTCTTGCATATCCAGTCCCGCTCCACCCCAAACAGCAGTGGTTACAATGTTGGTTTTCTTGAGGAATATTATAAAGACGTTTTGTTTTGTGTTAGAAATCCTTAAAACAACTCACTCTGAGCTTGAAAGGAGGAACATGTGGAGGGCATTTAGATTGTTCAGTAGAACCTGCAACTAATTCAAGATTTAATTTAAAGGGAAGAAAGAGGTGCCTGGAGAATTTGTCAGAAGTACTGGGTTTTAAGTTCACAGGCTGATGGAACAAAAGAAAAATGAAATGACGTTAGAATATCTTATGTCCTTGGTAATGGCATGAAAGGAAGGGAAAAGGAAGTGATGACACTCTCATATGATTGAAATGGCAATGTAGTTGGAAGAGTCAAAGTTCTAATGCTTTCAAAATCCAAATATGGTCTAAATGAATCATTTAAAAATCATAATTTTAACTAAGAACATGACAGGGAAGTCTGAAAAAGACAGTTCTGTATTTATTAGCCATTTTAACTTAAACAGAGTTATCTGAGTGTTTGCTAGCAGATGGCTACACAAAAAGATTTGGAGCTGTTTAAGGCAAAACCGGTGATTCATCTCCTTGTCAGATTCTGTACAGCATGACACAGTGCAAAGCTTAAAATAAAACCCTTTTGTAACTGATGTCATGTTATTCAGATTGTACTCTTGAAGAATCCCAACATTTCATGATCATATGTGTGCTGGAAAAAAACAACAAAGGAGAAAAAGTAATAACCTAACTTAGAAAGGTTTTATACAGTTTCTGACCACACTAAACACTGATGTCAGCCATCTATACAAGTAGATGTAGGAAACCTGCCCATCTTTATTAAATAGCCTTTCCATGGCAGGCAAATATTTAGCAGGATCTTTGCCTACATTAACCAAATGCTATAGAGCTAAAGGTCACTGTTTGCTCATGAAACGTCATTGGGTGACCTCCATTTTGACTGTCCATTTTCATGCTATAACTTTTTTAAAGAGAGAACTTCACAAAACACTTTACAACCTGCACGTAAAAATACTTTACTTTCCTGTAAAATATATTGGACTCCATTAATTGACCCAGAAAAACCACCTAAAATACTGTCCAAATATTTCTGTTGTATTCAAAGGGCTGAGCAAATCTACCTGCAGAATTGCAAACCTTTTACTAGCCAGGCATGTGCAGCACAAATCTTGGGCCAATTAAGCTAAAAATTGATATGCCCAAATTATACTTAAAGCAATGGGATTCTCACACTTAACCTACTTGATTCAACCCCATTAACTAAGGCACCTAGGCACAATTAGTACCTGCATGAAAAAATGGCACCAGCAAACCACTGCTGACTATCCATGTTCCTCAGTAGAACCAACAGCTTGGTGTCAGCTCCTCTTGGTCTGTCCATAGCTATAATGAAAACCAAAGGATTCCCCCAGCTCCTGTAGGTACAATTAAGCAGTTTTCCCATGGATGCGGAAGGGAAACAGTGGCCTGTTACAGCCAGCCAAAATAAAGCTGCTTCGAGTCACAGTGGAGGTATGGTGTTTCAATGATGCATGCTTCCTAAGAGTCCAGAAGTCGCACCAAAGCCATGCTCCAGCCCTAAGGACTGGAGCGTGGCTTTGGTGTGGCTTCTGGACTCTTAGGACACATGCATCATTGAAACAACATACCTCCACTGTGACTCGAAGCAGCTTTATTTTGGCTGGCTGTAACAGGCCAGTGTAACAGAACATAAGTACATAGATGTGGAAAGGTCGAGGAGAACTATATCCAAAGAAAGTCGCATCATTGTCTGGTTAGGTCAATTTCTGGTTCACATTGAAAGGCTTTTTTAAATGCTCCCCAGAGGAAAATGTGACAGCTGCCCATATAAATCAATCAGAAAATCCATTATTTTAATATAGCAATCATGTTGCTGGAATTCAATATATCCACCCCCAAGCAAACATTAGCAAGAACTAACTTCCTCATCTTAACTCAGGTGCAATTTATCATGGAATATTTTTGTAGGCGGGTTCAGCTGTTAAATCTACTAATGAACATTTCAAGTTAAATGCAGTTTATTTTCTCGAAATTTCAGGTTAGAGGAAGTTGAAAATGGCTTGTGTCAGGGCTGTCACATGGTTCACACTGCATATTCAGGCTTAAAGAGTGGTTTACAGCAACTATAAAGTGGATTTTGGGACAGCAGTGTAACACACAACAACCTTGCAATGTAGTTTAATGTAATTATACCCTCCGTTGCAGGGTGTAATTACAGTTAGGATGCTGTGCTGTGAGTGAATAATATATAGCAGTCCTGCAATGTAGTCTCCTTTTAATATTGCAACATGTGGTGAGGCTGATTCAGATTCTTAGTCCAAAATCCTCCATATAGAACATGCTTCAGATAGATGCAAAGGTCAGTCTATTTTAGTTGCCTCCTCCAACATCCTCCCAGACCAAACATAGCAGTTAATTGCATGCAGAAACATCATGTGTCATTCGTTTGCATGTAGATAGTTCCCCAAACACATAATGTGCTCTGGGGGAAAATGCAAGTAAGAAAAAGCAGGAATCGCATTGAAGGTTGGACAGAATATGTCCTATTGTTATTCTGTCTACTCCTTTCTCTCTCTTATATGCCATGCTCAAGAACAGTGGCCAGGAATAATGGGGAATCATATCCCTATTTGTCAGAATGCCAGGTGGCAGGAGGAGAGAAATTGACAGTAACAAGTTTGTTGCTGTCTGTGCCATTGGGACTAAAGTAGCAGGGCCAATATGATGTCATTGTGTGTATATGGTACAGTAAGGAGTGTGCTACCATCATTGGTTCCCTCCATTTCTCTGTGTTATTGCTAATGCAGAGCCCTTACTGTTAAACACTGCTTGTGTTGTCAGCCAGGAAGTCTGGTTGTGTATATTGTTTTATTTGGTACTTTTTTATGGTCCCCCCCCCACTTCCACTGGCTGGGCATGCATGCATTGAATTTAGCACCATTTCTACCCGTGTATCTCCAATCTTAACATAAATGACAGGTGGAAATAGTGTGTCCCTTCAGATATTGTTAACTTTTAAGTCCCAGGAGTCCTCACTGGTGGCTGTACTGGACAAGGTTGCTGGTAGTTGCATTTCAGCAACATCTGGAGGGCCACCTGATTCTCACCTCTTGTAAAGCATACAATTGCTCTATTTATATTTTATTTTGCCTTTTGGCTCTCTTAAACATTTATTTTAATTTTTAAAATTTATTTTATATCCTGCTTTCTCCCAAATGGGATTCCCAGTGGCTTATAGTATGAATTAAAACAGAACAGTTAAAACAATGTGAAGTATAAAAGTGTCTTGAGTTAAAACACTTTAAAAACACAATGCATTTTAAAACAGCACACCTAGTTATACAGCGCTCCACCCTGGTCAGCCAAGACTGAAGGCCTATTTAAACAAAAAGATACCTGCTTGTCCCAGAAACACAACAGAGGGGGGCAGTTTAAACCTCCCTCAGAAGGAATTCCAAAGCCTATGAGCATCCACTAAGTAAGACTTAGGCAGGCTCATATGGGGAGATATGGATTTTCAGATAGTCTGAACATAAGCTATTTAGGGCTTTATAAGTCAACACCAGCACTTTGAATGGTGCCTGGAAACAGATTGGTGGCCAGTGAAGTTGTTTCAGGAAGGGACTTATATGCTCCTTATAACCAGCCCTAATCAGAGGTCTAGCTCTGCAGCATTTCATTTGTGCCAATGGCCTGTCCTATCTTTGGGCCCATACAGACAGGCCAAAATAAAACTGCTTCGGGTCATTTTGGAGGTATGCTCTTTAAATAATGCATGCGTCCTAAGAGTTCAGAAACCGTGCCAAAGCCAAACTCCAGTCCAAACTGTCTCCCTTCACGGTAATACAAACCAGAAGACCATGTATCAATTGTGGAATAGTGGATCAACACTTATACAGAGTCAGTGGGTTATTCTGGTTGTGTCCAGCAGTTGGATTTAGGCTTGCATGTGCACCTTATCTTCGGCTTCCATCCTGCATAAACTTTCCATAACTTTCCACAGGGGCCCTACTGAGAGGTGATTATGTCTAGCAGTTCTACAGGAGAGTTCCTCTGTAGTGTTATGGCACTGCACTTAAAGAATTACGTTCATTGGAGGCTAACTAGCCAACATATCTTTATGTGTTTGAAAATCTGGTTCAGATTATATCCCCTGGTTAATTCTGACAGAGGTGACCTTTTGTTTAAAAAATGTAGTGCAACTGTGATGAGAATACATAATGAAAGCCAATATGGTATTGTTATTGGAGTGTTGGACAGAGATCTGATCTGCACTGCATAAATAATGCAGCATGACGTTGCTTTGACTACCATATCTCAATGCTATGGAATTCTGGAATTTGTCATTTATTGTGGCACCAAAGTTCCTTGACAGAGAAAGCTAAATATCTCACAAAACTACAAATCACAGAATTCCATATCATTGAGCCATGGCAGTTAAAATGGTGTCAAACTGCATTATTTATGCAGTGCGAATTGGACCACAGATTTGAGAGATCCAAGTTCAAGTTGTGAAACTCATTGTGTGCCCATAGCAAGATCTGTCACTTTGAATTTATTTGAAAGAAATGTGAGACACAGATGTAACAAAAATAGGTTTTGATAATAATACTGAAACCAAAAAGGGTGGGGCCCAGCTTAACCTGATAAATATTTATTACTTAGGCAAGAAAGAGAGTATTTGTTTTCAGGCTTATCATCTTCTTAAAAATTAACTCAGAAGTGGGAAAATAATACTGAATTAATTCCCATGTAGATAGGTTAACCATCAACTGATTTTCTGCCATTAGGTTTGTTAAGTTGCTTTTGGTGATTATATCAAGATAATGATTTAGAGTTTGCTTACAAGTTATATCATTATTTTTTAGAAAAAGCTTAATTTTTATAGATCTGGTATTTTTATTCAGTTTGAATATGAAACAATATGTTGACTGCTTTAACAATTAAATAACATGAGACATCAAAATAAAATAATCACAAATATACCCATACATACACACCATTAAATTGTCAGCGGTCGTATTCTTGGTCATCCCTAACTACTATGTTTCTCTGTCTTTTTTTAAAAAAAAATGATGTTGTTTTCTCTTAAAACATGAGAAACTGTGACAAACAAGGAAACCATATTTCATTTTATTACATGTGAAGATAAACCTTGAAGTTAGAGTGACAGTCTGCAGAGTGAGAGGAAGAGAAAGAACATGGTAAATTGTACTCTAGGTGATTTGAGTACAGGTTGAAGATTTTTGATGGTCCACGTAGGCTGACCATAAATCTCAACAAGTGAGTGTGAGGATGAGCTGGGAAGGAGAAAATGTGTTTAATGTTACATTAAATGAGTAGAGTCATTTTTAACTATAGAAAACCTTATTTGACTACCGTAGGCATGGAAGGAGGTCCAAAGGTCAGCCTTAGCAACACAGTCCTGAGCCTAGGCTTACCTCAATCCTTCTTTGAGAGGAGATTTTATTTTGCTGGCTTTGAGCTGCTCTAAGCAGATGAAGTAGAGTCCCAGTAAGATGACAACCAGCTGGTGTTCCTTTTCCATATCTGACTTGTTAATGTAGGTTTGGTGACTGCTTTTTAGTTAATTTGGTAACTGTGAGCTACATCGCCACTTGCCTCAGCAGCCTTCATCTATCCATTCATTTTATGGTGAGTTCTTTTTTATATATAGGTAAATTCTCCTAGTGTATACCTTGCAAGCTCACTGTGCTTGCTGTCAGCTATACATGCAACATTTTCAAGCATGTGTGCTTTGGCAAAAGGGTCACTTGAACTTTCAGACAGCCCTTTATGATGGTTGACGGCAGAAATGTCATTTCTCATAGGAGCAATGTAAGGGCTATATCACACCTCAGCTTAATAAGTTAGGAGTGAAGAGCCAGGATTGTCCCCTGCCCTCGCTGTGAGAGCTTGTAAGTGTCATGCTGATTCCAAAACGAACTGATGGAAATTCACCTATCACTTCTAATTAGCCTGTCACTGTCTAGTTTTGCAGCCCATCATATGGCACTGCTGACAGTTCAAAGGTAACTAGCTAGTAAAAATGGTTTTCCTGTAGTAGCTTGAGGGTAATTTCTGTTTTTTAAAAAATGACCTAGGCATGGCTGGGTCCCAGGTCAAGTGCACAATTGACAGGCAATTGCAAATTTCTTGTTCAGGCATTCTTCAGTAATGCTTGTTTATAAGAAAACTAAAACATAACAAGTATATGCTTAGTATAATTAACTGTTTCGTTAGAGGCCCATAGTTGTACAATATTTAATCCACAGTGAGGGTGACAACCGTTTCTGAAGTTTCTTTTGCTTTTTGAGTAGGAGACTATCTTAATTGCAAATCATCCCATTTCTTTTGTTCTGTTTACTCTAAAACAGTATAGAAGAAAACTGTATTTCCCTGTACTATTGCAGTTGTTTCACCCCAAACCTGTACCATATATAAATATAGTTTAATTGCTTTTAAACTTTTTAAAGTTCTGTCTGCTATGGGCCAGAGCAGACAGGCAGGAAAAAGCGGCTTGATCCTGGGTTTTCTGAAAGCGGGTTGAGTGAGTCATCCTATAGTAATCCAAACATCCATGGGCTGTATGCACTACTCAGCGTTAAGATGCGCTGCATGGTTATTTTTTTCATTGCTTCCATGCCATGCATGCGTACCACACACACCTCTTGAGATCTCCAGTTACCTCCCTCTTTCTGCCCAGATGTTATCTATGCAAAGTCCAAGTGCTCAGAGGCACTTGATCTGAGGTGGCAATTGTAAAATAAAATAAAATAAATATAATGCTAATTAATAGCAGTTGGATTAAGAGAAATGGTGAGATAGCGAAAGTTCTAGATCAGTGGCTAACTAATAATAGTCTGGCCTAACCTTAACATAAATAAAATAGAAGAGTTCCTGCTCACAAGGGCTACATCTGATAATAGGGACTGCTGTAGTTACATTCCATTTGGGAGGGAGGAATCAGGTCTGGAGTTCAGAAACTAGTCTTGCTTCTGTATTCTTAAGTCCCTTTGCTCAAATTAGAGAGGTACTCTAGAAACAATATTCTCAGCCTAATAGCACAGGTATAGTCTGCTGCCCTCTATATACACACATGTCATTTGTAAGCTGGATGGGGTAGTAGAGAGGCTAAAGTAATTCTAATTAGATATATGACAAGACGTTTGGTGGAAATGAACTGGATTCACTCCATCTATAAAATATTTGGCCTGCTTCTCAGCTTGCCACTTTATGCAGTCTTCAGATGTTCCCCACTTCCATAATTGCCACTATCATACCCTGAATCCTTTCGCTGGCTCTTGGGACATACTGACTATAAAGCAAAACAGGAGAAGTTAAGACAGCTGCTTATTAAGTTCATGAAGCTATTTCTGGACCTCTCTAGAGTGAGGTGGAAACTTACCACACCAAACAGCTGTTCGCTGTCTCTTTTCTATCTCTAGATAGATCTGATGCCTCCTTTCCTTTGTATACCTGTGTGAGCTTACTCCCTTAGGGTCATCTTTTGCTAGTAGCAGTATTTGGGAAACACTTGTGAGGATTGAGTACAGTACAGGGCATAGTTTCTGGGGCTTGGAGCAGTTCCATTTTGGGAGAGACTGATTGAATGCAGCAAGGAGTTACAGCATGCGGCAGTGGGGGAGAAGCAGCACCAAAAAGGAGCCTTCAAATTTAGGACCTTGCATAAACTCTGTGAGCTTTGTTAGGCCCTGGCTGGCAGGCTGGAGCTGCACAGTTGCTCCTGCTTTCTTTTGTCATACAGACCAAAGGAAGAAGTATTAGAAGAAAATTTTGTATGGGGGTGGGGGACAACTTAAATCTATGTGGGGAAGGCACATCACTAGGTAAGGAGGGGGAGGAACATCCACAGTCAATTCTTGCAAAGAGTTCTTCACCTTAGATCAGCTCCTGTTGTTAAAATCTCTTCCCCCCCATCCATGCCAGCCTCCAGTCCAGAGCATGTGGCCTCTATAAAAACACACACACACACCAGCTGCACCCCCTCTCTGCCCTGGCAAAGAAGGACTGAGAGTCCTTCCTTGCCAGGAGTAGGAAGCCACCTGTGCTCCTCTCAATCCTGGCAAAGAAAGTGTGAGCATCCTTTCTCACCAGGAAGAAGCATCTCCCTTTGGACCTGGTTATCTTGGGAGCAGCGACTAGGGACGTATATTGATCATTTCCAATCTGTTGGCCATTGTTTTCTTTTCTGTATTTGTTGGCATATTTTAGTTAACACTGGAGTTAATTCAACCTGTGCGGATTGTAACATTCAATTGTGATATTATCTGTTCTTGGTGATTTATTCTTTCCAGTTTATCTTATTGCAGCTTCTTCATTCCATGTGTCATTCACTTTATCATGTCTTTTATAAGGCTCTTCACTGTATTGCTTCCACCATCCTTTTATATCCTGGTCATGTAGTATGCTCTTCGTACAATTGTAAAGCAATGAGCCCCAAACTTTGGTCACCCAGATGTTTTTGATTCCTCTTTGCGTTCCACTTTAGCATCCCTGTTACCTAATATTAGCAAGCAATCCTGTTTTAGACTCAAATTCTTCCTGGACTCCATCATAGCATCTCTCTAATTAAAAATAATAATTGTAAGCTGCTCTGATAGCCTTTAGGGCTGAAGGGTGGGGTATAAGTACACTAATAAAAATAAATAAATAAATCTCTCAAATTCTTCTTCTTCCTCCTCTATGGTTGGCACATGTACATGGATTATGGCAATGTTTATAGGTTTTCCCTGATGCTTTATTGGCATGATTAAAGGTAACATTCAGGTATATTCTTGCAACATCTCTTTTCACTATTATTGCCACCCCATTTCATCTTGTCTTTTCACTTCCTGAGTAGAACACTCTGCGATTGTCAGACTCAAAATGTCCCATTCCTATCCATTCTAACTCACTAATTTTTAGTATTGCTATGTTCATCTGTTCTGTTTTGTTTTTAACTATGTCTAGCTTACATTGGCTCATGCTTCTCATGTTCCATGTTCCTCTAAGATGTGTAGTGCAATTTCAAACCTTGTCTACATTGTTGCATGTGTCTGCTGTTTGCCTTCCCATCTTTTTCCCATTAACTATTACAGGTATACCTTAATATCTTTTCCAGAATGTTCTTGAATGTACAATAATAGATGCTCAGAGGGCAAAGGACAGTATTAAGAAAACTTTCTAATTAGCTTCCATCCACAGTAGGAAAGCTATTCAAGATAATGAAGTCAGGGGACCCTTTACGGATTGATTTTCCTGATGTCACTGAATTGTTATATATTTTCAGTTTATATATACATATTGTTGGATAAACTGTTATTGCACAGTTTTCATTTAAAAAAAAAGAAAAAAAAGAATGCTTTCCCTATGAAAATTTGCCTAGTCTTTGTTTTAGTTCCATCTTTAGTTAATACACCTTGCTTCTCCTTTTAAATCTTAGCTGTTTTAATCCCTACAACATGTTAATGGTTTTAATTACTGTTTTATTTTATGTTTAGTTTTAACTCATTGTTTTTACCCAGTTTCAGTGTTTTGGTTTAATGTATTTGTGTTATCTTGATTTGATCTATGTTTGCATATGCAATGGCAAGATGTGCTTTCCAGAGTACCTTAATGTTGACATGTGAATGCTTACAATTTTGTAAGCATATTTCTGCATTACAGCAAGAAGAATCCTTCAATTAATAACTAAATTGCATATTACATTTTCTGTGGAAAGGACAAAATAAATTTCGTACATCCCCTCTTTGAAACCAAGCAGACAGTAGCAGAGTGGTCCAGTGTCAGCAAGCCATTTTCATATTCTAGACTGAAAGAGGATAGATATGTCTTTCAGTTAAGGAAAATTGCCTCCCAAAAGTTCTGTTATTAAGTCTCACAATTATACTGGTTATTAATTTTAAAAGCTGGCATAAATCTTGCTGACATTTTCTATATACATCATGTAGTCAACAAGGCAGCCAGATGTCTAGAGGAGAGGGAACAATCTTAAACAAGCAAAAACATTGATCCCAGCAAAATGGGGAAGAGGTGATTTCTTCTGTTAATATTTCAGGCCTGGAAGATATGGGTGTATATAGGGAATTCTCAGTACTGATGGTTTATAAACATGTGCATTAAGAATACCCTATATGCTCCCATATCTTCTAGGCCTGGTATAGTAGCAGAAGAAATTACCTCTTCCCCATTTTGCTAGGATCACTGTTTCTGCTTGTTTATGATTGTTCCCTCTCCTCTAGACATCTGGCTGCCTTGTTGACTGCATATAGTATATAGAAAATGTCAGCATAAATATAGGAACTGTGCTGTCTTCATTCCCTTCCCAGTGTGATTCTGGGAACAAAACAGGCAATTGCTAAGGCCTTACTATGCTGCTGACACCTCACCAAAAAGAGGAAAGGAAGAAAGAAGAGGAAAGAAGAGCTTTCTCAGCTTTATAAACATGCTCCTCCCTACAAAAAATATTGAAAGGCAGGAGGAAATTCCCTTCATGCCATTTTAAGTCATCTTCCAGAAAGTTACAAATCATTAAATAAATATCTTTTTAATAAGTGATATTCTGCATTGAATAAAATAAAGTGTGGCATGTAGACATGGATTTCCCTATATATTTTGGTACTATAGGGGATTAGTTTCACAGTAGCTTGTTTCTTGATCAGATGACCTCTAACTTACTTTGCTCATGTGCATGTGTGAGTAGAGTATAATGAAATAACTCTTCTCCAGTGAAGGCTTTAACTAATGTGTCTGTTTTCATGCTTTATTTTAGCATGGTGTTGTGTTTTTAGCCAAAGGTAATGGAGGTATATCCTGATGACTTTCACTTCCCATCAGAAGACAAATTATGAATCTGAAACTTATATTGGTAGAATAGAGGCTTGTATGATGATATGTGTGAAATATTTCACTGTTCACTTTTACACGTGAAAATAAATAAAGGGACAGCTCAGTTAGCACATTTGCAACATGTGTAATGGGATATTTTATGTAGTTGATTATTTCATCCATAGTGGCACAAGTTATCATCATAAGAACTCCTCCTAATTTCACGAAAACATTGACACTGATGGTGCAGTGCAAATAAGTCCATCAGGCTTCAGCCAGATGTAATTAGTATAGTTAAGTGCTAGTTCCTATTTTTTCAGGGGCAAATTTCTCATTAATAATTAATTACATTCAATCTCATGTTCAGGAGTAATATTATGTTAAGCACAAGGCAGATGAATTGCATTCTGCCTTGTAAGCAGAGGTTGGGTGGGGAGAGTAAATTCTATGGGCTTAAACTCAGGACATGTCTCTATAGATTGATCTGAAACTTGGCGGTGTACCAGAGCAAGGTTTGATGATACTTCATAATAATTTGAGGTATAAATGTAGAAAATGGCTTATTTTATAGGAATTTAACTTTCATGAATGACTCTTGGCAGTATGACAGATATTTTCAGCTTATCTCAGACACAACCCAACTTTGGTGGGGTTAATATTAATTGACTTTTTAATTATGTTTTGTATAGCATATTTCAAGGAAGACAATATTGTCAAGTCTGAGTGAAGCTGTAGCACATGCTTTGCCATGGTAGTGGCATAACAAGCAGCTGTTGTGTGCCTTCAAGTTGTTTTTGACTTCTGGAGGCACAGAGGTGAAGCTATCATGAAGTTTTCATGGCACGATTTGTTCAGAGGGGGATTGCTTTCCTCTGAGGCTGAGAGAATGTCACCATGACTAAGTGGGGATTTGAACACTTGTCTGCAGAATCACAGTCCAACGATCAAACCGCTACACCACACTGAATCTCTAAAAAGCAATAGCAGAGAATCGGCTCTGGGTTTTAGGCTGAGCCTCAAATCAGCTAAGGTGCTGAATCTTATCTTTCAGATGGGATTCAGAACCTTGGACAGCCTCTTTGAAACCTGGAGCATACCCACCTCCAGACCAGCATGGAAGCCTCCAGCCCCCACTGTTAACAACTTTAATGTAGTTAAAATGTAGTTTTTCTGGCCCATTTAGGCTATGGAACTTAGAAGATCTTTCCTTGGACACAGTCATAAGGAACTGCAGCTGCCTGACAATGGTCCATATGTGAGAGTGGCCATGAGGTGGATTGGAAATGAATTTGATTCATCACCTCGGAAAGAATTATGACACACAGTGTGACCAGTGAGGAAAGAGTGAGGTTTGGGAGGAAACAAGAGCAGCAGGGTAATTTACTTTAAGCATGCAAGTTCTATACTTGGAGCACATTCTACCTCAATATTAGGAAGAACGTCCTGACAGTAAAAGCTGTTGAACAGTGGAGCTCACTCCCTTGGAGTGTGGTGGAGTCTCCTTCTTTGGAGGTTTCTAAACACAGGTTGTATGGCCTTCATTGTGTATTCCTGCATGGCAGGGGGTTGACTGGATGGCCCTTGTGGTCTCTTCCAACTCTGTGATTCATATAAAGCACACAAGTGTGCTTTTATTTTATTTTCACCTAAGAGTTCATTTGGCATCAGGGAAGCATGTCAGGGGCCACCTGCCTTCAGTGGGGAGGCCAACATCCCCAAATGTGCAGACATGTCATCCCATATTGCCAAGACTCTATGTGAACATATGGGGAAACATGCCATCTCACATAGATTCTTATGTGCACACAAAACACATTTTTGTATGTATACATGGTAATAAATAATAAAATAAGCACACATACATACATTATATATATTCACAGAGTAAAGACATACACATAACAGGAGCATGCAGAAACATCTAGAGCTTCAAAACGTAACTAGCATAATCATTATGTATATATTTTTAAAAAGCACCTTTTTGTTGCCTGCTTCCTCAAAGTAACTGAATCTATGCAACAACATAAGACATCACACAAGCCAACACTTGGATCGGGTGATGCTCCTCTTCTATTGTTGAATGAGGTGACACACATAACATTAAAACGTAAATAAAAAGTTTCCCTTGCACTGCAAAAGGGAATGACTTTATCCCTTACAATCAAAATGTAGCATAGTTATACCTTTCATATAGGAAAATAAGTAAATGAACAGTTCAATCATTCCTTTTGACTAATTACTTTCACACTCTCCACACTTGTAATTTTGTGGCATTTTGTAAGTTGAATGAACCTAGAAATCGCATAACACAACATCTTAAACTAAAAGGTGCGATATGTGAGCTCATGTTTTCTCCCTGTAAACATGGATAACTGCCATGTTAGGGATTCCTAACCTGAACTGAGACCAAGATGTGGGGGATAGAAGTTAACCTTCTCCTTGTAGTTACTTAAATTTTAGTAATACAGTAACTGCAATACAGATCAAGCAGTATAATTCTCTCTACCCCCGCCCTCACAGTCTGGCTAAACTATCTTCACTCTGGCTTCTTGCCATTTTGATGGAGAACATAAATGTTCTGGAATGAAAATAATTCATTTTACAAAGACTTCCAAGGCATTCTTTTATACTCATGGGTAATGTAGTAATAGCCTAGGACGTATATAATGTCTGTCTGTGGTGTTCTTATAACATTTTCCATGCCATTTTATAATAGTACTCTGGCCTGCAACTCTTTAAGCATGAGGCACAGATATTTTCCCCTTTTCTTGGTAACATACTAAGACTACTTCATTAAGAATTTTGTAATTTTAAATATCCTTGCAACAAAGCATTTTACTATTACTTTCAGATTTTTCTGGTATCTGGGAAAGGACATGGTAAAACAAAAAAGATAAGTGTAGTATTATTGTTACCTAGACCCATTTACTAGTGTGACTAACACACTGCAGAAATAATCCAGTTTGAGACCGCTTTAACTGCTCAAGCTCAGTGCTAGGGGATCCTGGGAATTGTAGTTTATTGTGGTGCCAACGCACTCAAATAGAGAAGGCTAAACATCTAACAAAACTACAGTTCCCAGAATTCCCTAGCACTGAGTCAGGTCTCAAACTGGATTATTTCTGCAATGTGTTTTGGATTTAAGACATTGCATCACAGCAACCAGGAAGGTCAGGTACTGAGCAATAGTGTTATACATTTATGAACCAGGAGTAGCTTATGTTTACTGTGTTATGACTGGGGCATACAAAAATGATTATACAGTAACTGCAAAGTATGACAAGTCACCAAAAAGGCCATCCAAATAATAAAGTAAGTTTGTGAAATGACTTTAAAAGCTCAGCTTTTATAGGGAGTAGCTTGCCAATTCTTCCTACTTACTTGTTGACTGGACTGGCTTACTGAGCGTTTTACAACTAAGGTAACCTATATTCCTGACTATAGACAGTTGGATAGAAAGGTGTTTTAAAAGAGTTTTTCAGGCTTCACCAAATTAATTATGTTTGTTTTATTAGAGAATTACTTAAGCTCCTTTACAAATAGCTACCATAATTGCATTGATCCAGTAGAAAAATTAGTATTTAATCTAAATATCCAAAAGACCTCGCTCTGTAACAAGTTGCTGTGAAAATCTAAGTTGTCAAACTGACACTGTTAGACGGATTCAATTACAAAAAACCTTAAAAGAATCAGGGCTGTGGGTTTCCTTGTGTAACTAAGTTGTCCCACTGATTTCAGTGGGTTTGAGTCTAATATTGGATTTAGCCCAGAAGGTTTATTTTCTGCAGTGTTATTTAGGATGGCAGAAAAGCCACACAAGATAGTCTTCCGTCTTTCTCCCTTTCCCTTCCCACTGTAACATTTCATTACCCGAGAAGCCTTTGTAATAATCTTCAGGCCTGTTTTATGTGGTTGGAGTCTCAACATTTTGAAGATTAGATTAGATTTTTTTCCCCTGTGAGGAGAATTCCAGTACCAGCTCAGTGAGCTGCTCTTTATTCCTCTTCCTTGAGGTGGGATTGGAAGATCTTTGAAGTTATTTACATGTAAAACAGGGGCTCAGTTCAAAAGCTATGGAGTGAAAGCCCTTTGCCGTCCTTGTCTAAGGGTGTTATGGGAAATCAGCAAAAGCTGGAGGTGGCTTTGTTTGGCTGCCTTTGTTAAGAAGCCGATATAAATAGAGAGCTAACTGTATAAGCTATTTTTAAAATAATATTTAACAACACACTGAAATAGGAATGGAGGAAGAGTCTCTCCCCTGTTACTAAAAGCAGAATTAATGCTGGAGCAGTGCAAGCTAAGTAATCAAAAGTTTGTACACAAATCCACATTTATCAGATAGTCTAGCATTTAATCTTAATGTTAGGTTTCTATTATACTTTAATAATTTTGAGCGTGATGCTGTTTCAACAATCGTTTGTTCATTTATATGTAGTTTTATAACAAAAGTAAAAGAATGCTATTTTGATAATAAGGTATTGTTCAATTCCTATGACAAGCAGCTTTCCTCAAATGATGCATCAGACTGGCAAAGGATGATTAAAACAATAAAGACTATGGCCATGGTCCTGTTTGATACTTGTACTAGTATAACTACTGCGTTGGTGTAGGTAGCAATAGATGCAGGAAGAAAAGCGCTGCAGGTATAATGATTGCAAAAGCTAGCATGGTACAGCGCGCCCACGTCATACGCGGATGCGCTTTACGCGGACTTGAGCTTACGCGTTCAAGCCACGGGGCACGCGCAGGGTGGAAGGGGCGGCACGTCCCATTCAATTGAATGGGTGCACGCGCCCGTTGCGCCCCGCACGCCACTGCACTGCCGCGCCGCCATGCACGAGCCCCATTGTTTCCAATGGGGCTTGAGCATAGGCGGAATTTGCCTTACGCGGAGGGATCCAGAACGGATCCCCACGTAAGGCAAGGGTCGACTGTATATTGATTTGAGTTCAGAGACCAGGGTTTGAATCCCAGCTTCTCAAGCTCACAAGAAGGCAAAGGCAACCCTCCTCTGAACAAATCTTTTTTATTTTATTTTAATTATTAAAACAACTGTACACATCAAAACACACATATATAAATATATACATAATTAAGCTAAACAATCATTCCAGTTTTATTAAAAACATATAAAAAACAACACAAAACATATAAACAAAACATAAAATGGCTTCCTCTCCTTTACTATGAATATTTCAATTAGATCCCTTACATTCTGACTTTCTGATACCCATTTAAATTTCTTACTTTATGTTTTACATTTCCATACTTTCACTAATATTTAATTATATTTCCATATATTTCAGTGTATCCTTTCCCCCTTCCCCTTTTTGTCCCACTCTGTGATAGATATCCTGGACTCTGGATATTCCTTTAGTTCTCTAAGGCAGTAAAAATATTTAACATCCGTTAATTAGATATTCATTACAATGTTTTCTAGTTTTATTCTACTAAAGCTATTATACCTTTTCCTCCCCACCTTTGTGAGAGGTATTTAGTTATTAATAACCGTCCATTCTCATATCTGTTTCTTGTTTCATCTCGCAACAAACTTGTTAATTTGTCTAATTCCATTACATCATACAATTTTATCAACCATTAATTTGTAGTTGGTTCCTCTTTACGTTTCCATTTTTTCGCCAGTGCAGATCTTGCTGCATTTATCATATAAAAGATCATCCTTCCCAATTTTCTTTTTATTGCTTTATTAACCATTCCTAAAAGGTATGTCACTAGGTTCCATTTTAATCTTAATACCTATTTTTTCTATTTCATTATGTATTTGTTTCCAGTAATTTTTTGCTCTTTTGCACTCCCATTTTGTCCACCATTATTAGTGAGATTTGTTTTGCATTATTAGTATTTCCTCCATCAGTTCCTTATTTGATGGATTTCTTTTTAATTGATTTTCTTTGATTTTTATGTTTTGTAATAATTCATCAATTTTTATTCCTTTTTTCATTTTCTCTCAATTTTTTTTTAAATAAAGAAGCCATGCATTATGGCTTTTTGATATTTTCCTTACTGTTTGAGGCTTCACTTCTTTATTTTAATTTTCTTGAAAGAATAAATTTAAATTTTCTTATTTTCATATGCATATTGGCTTTAAATTTTTGTTAGCTTTTGGGGAAAAAATGTGTATTTTCCTGTTGGGGCGTATATTTTTAATAATGTTTTTTTCTGTTTGCCAATCTAATTTCAATCCTAGATAATGTCCGTTTAGATCATTAAACAATTCCTTTGCAATGATTGTTTCATTTATGTGTATTAAAACCCCTTTTTTTCTTTTGTCCCCTGTTGAGATAATTTCTTTACCTAATTTACAATTGGACAGATATTTATTTCACTTTTCTTTATATGAGTTTCTTGAAGGCAGAGGGCATCATATTTCAATTTTCTCAAATAGTGGTAATAATAATAATAATAATAAATTTTATTTATATCCCGCCCTTCCATGGGTATGATCAGGGCGGCGTACAAAATATAAAAGACATTACAATACAAGTTAAAATCCAATAATCAGTTAAAAACATTACTACAAACTAGACTGGTAGACTTCCTTTCTCTTCAGAGGACTATCTAATCCTTTCACATTCCACAGGAGACATTTTATTGCTGTAGATATCATTACAGTGGAACCTCGCCATACGCGGGGATCCGTTCTGGATCCCGCCGCGTATGACGATTTCCACGTATGCTCGAGCCCCATTGTAAACAATGGGGCTCGTGCACGGCGGCGCGAAGGTGCGTGGGGTGCAACGGGCGCGCACGCCCATTCAACTGAATGGGACGCGCCGCTCCTTCCGCCCCGTGCGCGCACACCGCGGCTTGAGCACATATGCTCAAGGCCGCGTATGGCGTGCACGCCTATGGCGAGGTTCCACTGTATGTTCTTTTTCTTCTGTCTGTTGCAATTCGCCTTCTCCACCTTCTAATTCTACCATTCTTTTCTCTGTCAGTTTCTGCCCTATATTCTGGACACCTAACTGAAATTGTTGTTGTTTTTGTTACTGTTCCAGATATTTGGAGGGAGTCCCTAAGAATTCTTTCTCACTTTGTATTGAATTTTATTTGATCCTCTTTTATCTGAAAGATATTCCTTCTGTATCCCATCTATATCTTATTCCCACTTCTCATAGCTTCTTTGTTATGAATTATTTTCTTTTTCTTAGCAGTGGACCAGAAGTATCTTTCAGAAGTTGCAGTTCAACGCCTTCCACAGTTAGTCCTGTTTCAAAATGTTGCTGTAATATTAGTTCTTTCATTTGTGTACTCACAAAGTAGATTACGATATCTCTTAGTAATTTTTTGTTTTGTTTTGCAATCCAAGAATTAACCCGAAAGTTTTGTCTATCTCCAATTCCATAATTTCTTTATCTCTTCCTATAAAGTCAGCTAGTATTGTTGCTATAGATTCATTTAAATTTTCATTTTCTGATTCTGGCAGTCCTCTTATCTTCAAGCATCCCTCTCTCATTTTATGCTCCTAACTGAAAGGCTTCTCCAGCTGTGCCAGATTGGGGCCGGGGCTGCAGCCCCGATCTGGCCTTTCCAAGGCACAAAAAGGAGCTGTAAAAAGCAGAAATGTTTGTGCCCTCAAAAGGGCAGGATAGAGAACAGCTGACGGACTCCTCCAACGAGCTGCATTGCCACCGGGAGATCGCGCCGACCGAAGAGGCCCTGCCGGGCCTGGTACACTCCAAAATGCTTTGCTGGGGGTGTCAGTAAGCCCAGCATGCTTTGCTGGGGCCAATAAATCATCTGATTGGCTGGCTGAGGGGCCGGGGAGGCTGCTGTTTTGGCTGCTCTAGGCGGCTCAGAGGACCTCTCTATGGTGCTGGTTTCTGGTCCTCCAGAGAGCTGATTGATTGGCTGCCCTGGAGGGGAGGAGTGTGTTCCCGGCCCCTCCCTGCAGTGGCCTATATAAGGCCTTGTTGCCCGGCATTTAGGACCATTTTTGTTCGGCTCCCCACCTTCCCTCCCTAGAGTTGGTGTGTTTTTTGTCACAACTGAGGGGCGGCAGCATAGGCCATGATCTGCTGAGAGTGGTTTCCAGGGCTATGGAGCACTGGAGAGGGAGTCCTTTGGACCCGGGTATATTGAGGGCATACGTTATAGCTATTGCAGAGGCCATTACGTTATTACGTTACTCGGTGACTAGGGGCTTAAGGGATAAGAGGTAATCAGAACTTCACATAGCTGCGAGATTGCGTTCCCTAGCCCATAGGTCATCCCGAAATTGCAGTCATCGATCAACTGGGGTGTTGTTCGATTTTACAGATCATGACCTCATGCTTTGGGCCAACCCTACACTGTTTTAATGTTGAGTTAATAAAGTTGTGGCCATTCCTCCAACTTTGGTGTTGTGTTTATTGTGGCGGCACCCCACCTAGGCAACTGCAGTGCTGCAGCTTTAAAGTACTCCTGTGGTGCTGTGTCATGTGAATGCAACACCAGAGGAGCGCCGTGCACTGGCCTGTTCATCTATCCTTGCCTTTCCTTACTGATTGTTTATAGGGTATCTTGATTCTTTATTTCTGGCCCAAGTGCACCTTACAGTCGTCCACTAGGTGTCACTATTTTGTTTTATCCAGTCTCAAACTATTCAAGTTCCTCTTTTAATTTGCCAATCTGGTCTTGCCAATCCACGTCACTGTCCTCTTTTGGGATTTCACTTCCTCCCACCGTGTGTTCAATGACATTGAAAACGCCAACTTAACAAAGAAAACCCTTTTTCTCTTTGATCTTTCGCCGGCATATTTTGCCAGTCTGTTCCAGCTGTTCGTTTGGAAAAATCACCTGTCCTGTGATAGATAGTTTTTCAGCCAATGTTACTAGTTTTCATTTTGGTCTGAGGACCCCCAATCCCTAACCTCAAGAAGCCAGGCACCAGAGTAGTGGCTGTGTGGAGTTAGCAGCTGCCTTCTTGTGATTATGATAGCCACCAGTGTGCCTTACTTCTTTCATCGCTTTCTGTGTAACCTGATTAAAAGTGCCACCAGGAGTGTAATGGACCGTTATCCTGGCATAACACACCAATAGGATTCTGACCAGAGGTGCTATAAGTCTCTTGTTTTTTCTGCAGCAGACTAATACAACTGCCTCTATAAAAGTCAGGATAGTTGTTACTGCATTATTGTTAGAATGAGACTTTTAAAAACATTTTTGTTTGGGTTTTTTGAAGCTTTAGGCTCTACTGCAACAAAATACTAATGGAAGCACTAAAGTTCCCTCCCCCCCCCATCCCTCCGTCTCTTTCTGTAACAGATTAACATAACTACCTGTGGAAAAAGCAGAATGTTTATTGCTGTGTTAAGGGCTAGAACAGGACATTAAAACATGTTTTCTTAGGGGTTTAGGTTTGATAAAATACAAATTGTGGTATGATCCAGTGCAGATATTATGTTACATCATGACCATGATTAAGAAATCATCAGCCAGGCTCAGTAATGCTTTGCCTAGGGATGTGATGAAGTCTTGTTGTATGTTCTTCACTGGATGTCTGGATGGTTAATGCAGGTGGAACATTACTCAGCACCAGACGAAGACCAATCAGGTTTTTATCACTAAGTTTCTACATTTGATGCAAATTGCCTTTGTGCAGAATAGAAGGGCTTTTTTTTCCTCCTCCCCCCCCCCCTTTTGTAAGGCAGAGTATGCACACATACACCAGCACAGGAGGACTGGTTAATTTTTAAAAAATGCTCAACTACTCATTCAGTGCTTCTAATTTCTCAAATTCCATGTAGCAAGAAATTGAGGAAACACGTGGTTGTCTCTAAAGTGAGAATAAATATATTGTGGTTTCCTCTTCTTGCCTGCAGCAGTGAGGCAGGTGAGGATTTGCACCACTAGTCTTCCTTCTCTTCCTTTTTTCTTTCCTGCCAAAAGTGAATTCTCCTTTCCCATTTTGACTGCAGGTAACCGGTCTTATTAATGATTAATATTAGCTGCAATATTATATATTAGCTTCATTTATATACCGCTCCATGCCACACTAAGCAGTCTCTAAGTGGTTTGCAACTGTAAGCTAATGGCCCCAATCAAGCTGGGTACTCATTTTAGTGAGCTCAGAAGGATGCAAGGCTGAGTTGACCCTGAGCCCCTAGCTGGGATTGAAACTCACAACCTTGTGGTTTGTGATTGTGTGGCTACAGTACTGGCATTTAACCACTGTCCCACCAGGGCTTTACAATTACAGTTAATTTTTTTTCAATTAATGCTAACTAAAGTTCTCATTTATGAAGAACATAACAGTGGGGAAACAACAGTCTAAAACCTATGAACGTTTAAATATTACAGTGACACAGGGAGGACTGTTGTTTTCAGCGACAGGCATTATCTCAAGCATCGTTTTATTATTCAGACCAATGGGACCTAAATGTATTTAATATAGACTGAATTGCATTCATAATAGATGCAATTCAGAAATCATATTGAATCATGATCCACGCTAATTATAGTTCAAAACCCAAATCATGGTTAGAGCTTTTATTGTAAATAAGCAAAACATGGTTGAGAGTCATTGGTATGATTTTATTTATCATCTAGCATTTAGGTTTATAATTTCTGTTCCATGGTGCAGCCATTTGAGGCGGCTGACTGATACCTAAAAACTGTGATTATTATTATTATTTTAAAAAATTCAAACAAATCCTTTCAAACTGTAGCTTGGCATGATGTCCGAACTGTCGTGGCTTGATTTGTTACTATCCAAGACTGAAACTGCTTTCTAGATAACTATTCAGCTGGATCAAATGAAGGGCATATTCTGCTTTCCACTATGGCCAACCAGTTGCTTATGGAAATTCCACAAACAAGCCTTGAAGGCAATTATCCTCATCCTTTGTTCACTAAGAATCTGTATTCAGGAATGTGACTGCCTCTAATCCTGGAGGTAGTGTATAGCTGTCATAACCAGTATCCATTGATACTGAGAACAACTTAATAATACCAAGAAGAAGAAACCAGGTGCTCTTTTATTTTATAGAACATATCCATTCCTTTAAGGAGCTATATTTTGTGGTGCCAGGTAAGCTTTCCCTACAAATGATAAGGTGTTCACACATTGCATTGTACATGTGTTCATATGTACAGATATGTACAAATGTTCATAAGAATCTGAATCGGTGTTGATTCCTTGTTTTCCCCCCAGATGGAAGAGCCCTTTTAAATTCACAGTACAGATCAATGAACACAGGTATGCTTGTGTGAACTGATGCTCATTTTATATAAGCTGTAAGTGCAGCTTCCTACAGCTTGCAGGGAGCACAATTCTTTTTGTTCCTCCAGCAAATCTCCATAGGAAATTCTGAGCACTGTTTTGTATGTGTGTCAGAAAATTCTCAAGAGAGTGGAAAACCTAGAAGAGGAAAGAAACAGACGAAAGCAATGGGAGAAAGGGCAAATAAAAAATACTAACTGGAGAAGGCAGTGAAAGACAGAACCGCAGCTTATATCCTCAACACAGTCTTCATCTAGCAGTACTTTTAAGGCTAGAGAGTGGCAGGATGAGGCTTAGTGCTGCATCCCAGCTCAGGACTTTGTAGTAGAAGAGACAGACCTGAAACACTGATTATTGTATCTGATTTATTACACTCCATCCTAGCTTGTTTTGTCTCTGGCCTTGAATTGTACACTTATCTCAGATGTTGTTCTTACTTTCTCACACTTCTTCTCCATTTTTAATAAATTCTAATGAGCAAATATTTTGGCTTTCATGAGTATTTTAAAATTTAATAATAATAATAATAATAATAATAATAATATTTTGGGAGGATCATTTGTTTAAAAACCTCTGTATCGACTGAGGTATTTGTATTGATAATTATTCTTGTAAAGCTATAGTAATAACTTTCCCAGAGAGCACAATTCCATGCCAGTCCCACTGAATATCTTAGGACCTGTTCTTATATAGCGTAACAGCAGTACCTTTATGAATAATTGTTAAGTTTAAAAAAAAATTCTCCCTGCACAATTCCTTATTTCCACTGTTTGTCAGTCAAGGAGCTAGAATATTGAAACAGCCATATAAATCCAGACAGAATGTGGACCACATTCCATTCCATGGGAATAACTACTTGGGTACAAATCAGCAATCAGGGTACAGTATCTCTGCACTGAATATTAGCTATTAAAAATTCTACTCAAATACAGATCAATTCTCTGTGTACATATGCACATACATTGCACCTGTATTGAATGTAACATGTAATCACATCCTCTGTTGACAAGGGAAATGGTTTGGAACACTGACCAGCCTTAGGATCCAAAGAAAGATACTTGTTTCTTATACTTCACAGTTCAGGATTTCATGCACTCCCTAATTCTCTTCTTGCTGCTATGGCAAAATTGTCAATGACTCCTATATGGAGTGACTCTTTTTGGTTTAGTGTATTAATTTTCATGGATTTTACTTTGTGTGTTAATTGATATGAATCACACATAACCATGTAACTGTTGTGTTGGTTTAAAGTTCTGTTTAAAATGAATGATTAATGACAATCGGGTCTTCACTCATGTATTTAAGGGTTCAGATTTTTCACATACCGCTTCAGTTTCTTCAGTGTTTTCAAGTACAGTTGGCCCTCCATGTCCATGCATTTTTTATCCATGGATTCAAACATCCACAGTTTGAAAATATTCAAAAGAATTACATAAATTGCAAAGAGGAAATTTTCCTTTTGCCATCTTATATAAGGGATACAATTTCATTATGCCATTGTATTTAATAGTACTTGAGCATCCATGGATTTTGGTATCCGTGGGGGATCCTGGAACCAAACTCCAGCGTATACCAAGGGCCTTCTGTATTCTCTGTCCTCCACACACTTAAAAGCCCTTGAAGAAGGCCATACAAACCATGAATGGTTTGTTGCTGGAGCATTCCTGGATCTTCACTGGATAAGTCCTGGATGAGCGTGATGTGTCTGAAAATCTTCAGTGCGCTCACGCAATTTACTCCCAGCTTTTCTCCCCTATCTGAAAACTACTGTGTCTAGCTTTCCCAGATTCATGCTTCTCACATTCCATTGTACAGCTTTGGACTTTCTTTTAGCCTCTGAGCTAAATCTCTTCAATCTTCTTGAGTGCCAAGCTTTTGTGTTTAAGATCTTCACACTGTGTGTGTGCTTATACCTTTAAGTTGCCTGTCAACTTATGACAACTACATGAACTTCACAGGGTTTTCTTAGGCAAGGAATACTAAGGTGATTTTCCAAAGTCCTTCCTCCAAAATATAGCCTAAAGCCCTGGTCAATGGTGAGCTGTTTCAAATTATTTGTCATTAGTGAAGTGCTCTAAGAGTCTGGATGTTCTGCATTTAATTTTAGCAGGGCAGCTTGTAAACTCAGCTGTGCCAAGCATGGCTCTCAAGAGAAATTACTATCTTTGGAACCTGTTGACATGGTTTCTGAGTTAGCTGTCCTGCACACTAATGTCAGTGGAATCTAGAGACAGTGTATCCCTCTCCCCAAATGTGTCCCTTTTTCTGCCTGGGGCAGAAAACTCTGAATTTTAAGTTACTTGAGGGAGACATTTGTCATTCCACAGTGTGACTTTGTATCATCAGTAAAGGAAGAGAGAGGGAGTGAGAAAAGAAAGTAGCCCTGATGAATATATACAGAGGAGGGATTTTTAAGCCTATTCCCAAAAATTTCTGGAAAAGCTGTCTGTGTTCTGTCTTTATCAATATATTTGGAAGAATTAAGTCAAAAGGGAGGGAGGAATTCTTTTCCTTTCCCTTCCCCCTTAGACATACCAAGTAGGCCTGTGCATGGAAAAGGTAAAGAATGTGGTTCTTCATGATATTGAAAGAAGATCCCGCTATTGGAAATATAATAACAGAAGGGGATTTAAATCCACCTCCTTTGCCAGAAAGAGAATTTACTTACTACTTCTCCTTTTACTTTAAAGAAAAGGATTTCTTTGTGATGCTGTATAACTTGTAATGACCACACTTTGGAGTTTAAACAGTTGTACTCGAATGAGTGTCTTCTGTGGATGAGACTTGAGACTCTGAAATAATGAATCCTGATTTGGATTGTGGGCATTATTCGTATGCTGATGTTTCTGTAGGAATTTTGAGGCTATTTGATCTCTGTCAATACGTTAGAGATGAGGGTCTTAGTATCTGTGGGAAAGTGAGTACCAAATAGCATTAAAACTGTCACAATTTTGACTTCTTGTGACTTTTGTGCAGAGAAGTAATAATCTAGTAAACTTGTTCTCCCTGTGTTTCTCAATGCCATCTTCTGTCCCATTTCCATATCAGGCTTCTTAAAATATATGTATACTTATGTGTGATTATTTTTTTAATGTACACAGATTTCTATATGTTCTTCTAAAGTGTGCACTTTGTATACATGTTTGAATGCATATGGGAACATTTTTTTAAAAAAAAATGCCCCCCCCCCTTTTTTTTTTTAATTTAATTGAAATAAATAAAAAAAACTTGGAAATGTATGGATCTCTGAAGTAAAATGTTTTTAATTCCATTCCCAGTTTAAGAAGGTGCAAAATGACGATTTCTCTGAGAAAATATAATCCCAATCATTTTCTTTTCCCTCTCTGTTTGATGGTGTAGAGGTTTATAATTTCTAAAAACTTGCAAGCCATGGGAGAAATCACCTGAGAAGAATGGAAATTTGAGAAAATCAGAACATACGTAATACTTACATTCATATCCGACCTAATTTTAGCAACATATACGCTTAGTCCCTAACATAGCATATAGACCTGTATTATTTGGTTTATTTATAATATCTAAAAAAGGTAAAAGCCCTGCACACTGCTGTATCCTGTGCTATCTAAGCACATGTTATCATAGTTTTTGCTGCCTGAGAAGGGAGGGAGAAAACAGAAACCATAAATTTATTAATAAACAACCTGTACTAGTTTGGAAGAAATAGTCAGATGCAGTTAAGTCTTTATGAGTAGGACTAGCAACATATTTGGAAAGTTGGTAGAAGAGAAATTTGTAAGTGATTGAACAGAGTATATAGAATGACCTTGTGACACATTTAGTAGACAGCAGCCCTGTATTGGAAAGGCTGTTAGAGAAGAGTCTAATGAAATCTGGTGCTCAGTAGTGTTTAGGAAGAGACAATGAGAAACTAAAACTATAAACAGATGGACTGAAGCATGAGGAAATGAAGCTCTGTTAGTGAAGTTGTTATGGCTAAGCAGACTGAAGAGAGTAAAATAGTTACTGTTAATATACCTCAGTTTTGGCCATTCATTAAGCATGCTGTCAGAGGTCAGGCCCCCTTATAGAGACATCAGTCTCAATGTAGGAAATCTTCCATCACTCCACAAAAAACAGTGCCTAGGAAAATCACATTTTCTTCACTAAATTTCTTCAGGCCTGCTGGATGTCCAGATTAGTAGTAGTATTTCTCTTATCATAGTACAGTACTGGCACAGAGATGAGTGTTGATGGAGGAGAGATCCCTTTAATTTATGTCATAGCTACATAAGCAAAATAGATATTCACATCCTTTGTGTTTTTTGCTGCAGAGGACAAGAAAAATTGACCTGCTTCCCCAAAAAAACCTGCCAAAAATGTTGTAGAAAAAAGTTATGATCCTGGAATTTATTTAATTTATATCCCACCTTTATCCACATATGGAACCCCTTGTGGCTCATAATGTAAGTTAAAACAAAATACAGTCATTATAACAATGGCTAATACAAAAGTTTTTTTAAAAGCCAGCATATTAAAACATTAAATTAAAACAGTTAAAATGGAAGTTCAAACATAATAATAATGATAAAAATACCCCAATTAAAAATAGCATAGCCCAATTAAAAGATCTTCTGCAATTGCCAGTTAACAAGGCTGTGGTTCAACAAAAAGAAATTGCTTTCTGGAAAAAAGAGCAGTCTCCCAAGGCCAGCATAGGCTGCAGTGCCAGCACACTGCAGAATCTATGCAGTTTGATACTGTATTTACTATCATAGTTCCATCCTGTGGAATCCTGGGATTTATAGTTTATTGTGGTACTAGAACTCTCTGACAGAGAAGGCTAAATTTCTCACAAAATCACAAATCCCAGAATTTCATAGCATTGAGCCATGGCAATTAAAGTGGTGTCAAGAGCCGGGATTGGCCCTGGGTTGGCATCCAGACTGGCCGATTCTAGCCAGGGTTAATGGCCTGCATAATCCAAACAGGAGAGCATGAGGCTGGGGGTTCATGCATACAGGACCTAGGGCTGCATCTACACTACAGAATTGATGCAGTTGGCCACTGCTTTAATTGCCATGGCTCATTGCTGTGGAATTTTGGGATTTGTAATTAAACCAATCCCAATAACTGGCAGACTGGATGGTCCATGCACCCTGTACCTGCCATTGCATCTATCCTGAAGGTTCCTGCTACAGCCACTGACATTTTAAAGGGGATGCCTGGCAATGTGAACTCGCCAGGTGTCCTGTTTCCAGCCATATGGGCTGCAGCATGGACCTTCGGGATTGACATGAGTACAGTGGCCAGCATGGGGCATGCAGAAGCAGCAGGTCCATGGCACAGCAGTGGACAAGCATGTAAACACCTTCTTATCTACATGCAGGCCCAGGGACTGACACGAGTTGGAACCATCTGCTTAGGCTCCTTTTCTCCCGAGGGAGGGAATCTCCTGAGCCTGGGACTAGCCACTAAGAAGGCTTGTGCTCATGATGTTGGTGGATCTTAGAGAAAGTCCTCCTCCAAAGATCCTAAAACTCAGGCAGACTCTGAATTGTGCCATAAGTGAACCAGTAGTCAGTGAAGTTGTTTCATCAGGAGAGTTATATGTTCCCTGCAACCAGACCCAGTCAGCAGTGTAACCTCAGCATTTTGGATCCATTGCATTTTCCAAAGTAATTCTTCTGGAGCAGTGACTTCTGGCCCTGTCCTCCCAAAATGTACCTTATCTCACCCCTCAATAAAATTCCCTCCCAGAATGGAAGTAGATTTCTGACCATTTGTGGCTTTGTGTTTTGGGGAGGCCTACTGCATGCCACAGTGGATCTGGGCCTCTGAACCTTGCACATCTCTGGTCTAGCTGAATCTTGTGCTCTTCACTTTTATGACCACACAACTTCCTTTCTTTCCTTATCAAGACACTTCCTTTGCTATAAGTGACCTAAGAATGGGATGCTGATTTCTGGTCAGACGTATGGAAAGTGAATCACTACTATCATCTCCTTTGGTTAGGAATTGGACTGATGCTGCTGCTTCCAGGAGATAAAAGCCTGGGCAATGGCTGCCTCTGCAGGTTTTTTGAGAGTCATTGCAATACTACATATTTGAGATGCAATCATATGGCATAATCTTCATTTGTTCAATGTTTACATTTTTCCACTGAAATGAATGAGTTTTATATATAAAAGGTCTAATCTGCACTGTAGAAATAATGCAGTTTGACACCATTTTAATTTCCGTGGCACAGTGCCATGGAATGCTGGGATTTGTAGTTTTGTGATATATTTATCCTTATCTGTCAGGGAGCTCTGGTGGCACAACAAACTGCAAATCCCAGGATTCTAGAGGATGGAGCCATGACAGTTAAAGCACTGTCAAACTGCATTATTTTTTCAGTGAAGATTTGACCTAAGACAGCAACCAGATCTCCCCTATTTCACACCAGGGGAGCCCTTCAAAATTACTAACATTAGCAGTCCTTAGCAATAATCTCCAGCTGAACATGTTAAACATTATACTGTCTCTTTAATATTATACATTATTGTCTTGGTTGGAAGGAAGAGTTTATTTTATTACATTTATGGTGTACATTCAGTTCCTGTCTTGGTACAAGAAAGATACAAGCAGGCTAAATGTATACAAGATTACCAGTTCTATAACAAATACTGAAACTTCTCAGAGGACATTTTTTTAAATTAGGTGAAAGTTTTATTTTCCCACCCTGTTACAGAAGGGTCACATTTTTGGCATCCTTTCCTTTCCCACATCCCTTCGGCTTACTGGTTTAATAAAACTTTATTCTTCATAGACCAGGAAGTCTTTGGGAAGCCTGAGTAAAAGTTGGTCAAGTGTCAGGTTATCATCATGGTACTTTTGTCATAAGCATCCACAGGATGAAGGTCCAGGTGGAGAAAAGAATCATAGAATCATAGAGTTGGAAAAGACCACAAAGGCCATCCAGTCCAACTCCCTGCCATGCAGGAAATCTCAATCAAAGTATCCCCGACAGATGGCCATCCAGCCTCTGTTTAAAGACTTCCAAGGAAGGAGACTCCACTACACTCAGAGGGAGTGTGTTCCTCTGTCAAACAGCTCTTACTGTCAGGAAGTTCTTCCTAATGTTGAGGTGGAATCTCTTTTCCTGGAGCTTGCATCCATTATTTTGGGTCCTGTTCTCTGGAACAGCAGAAAACAAGTTTGCTCCCTCCTCAGTATGACATCCCTTCAAATATTTAAACAGGGCTATCATATCACCTCTTAACCTTCTCTTCTCCAAGCTAAACATCCCCAGCTCCCTAAGTCGTTCCTCATAGGGCATGGTTTCCAGGCCCTTCACCATTTTAGTCACCATCCTTTGGACATGCTCCAGTTTCTCAACATCCTTTTTCAATTGTGGTGACCAGAACTGGACACAGTATTCCAGCTGGGGTCTGACCAAAGCAGAATAGAATGGCACTATTACTACCCTTGATCTAGACACTATACTTTTATTGATGCAGCCTAAAATTGCATTGGCCTTGTTAGCTGCCGCATCACACTGTTGACTCATGTTCAACTTGTGGCCTACTTGGACTCTTAGATCTTTTTCACACGTACTTTCATTCAGTCATTCATTCAGAGAAGAGTGTGCATGATTAGTGAGTAACTAGAATACCTGTGTTAGTCAAGAAAAAGAATGCTAAGCTGAAGTCAACAAGCCTTTGGTAAAAATTAGAAACAGGCATAAGGGCAAGCCATTAAAGATAAGGCTTTTATCATACAATTTTCATACCTCATTTACTGAATGCATGGAGGAAGGGGCTTCACCCATTATTGTCTTCCACCTTTAACTCTTTCTTGTCTTTCAACCCCTTGAAAAAGTTGCTTCTTTGTTTTAATTATGAGCCAGCATGGTTAGAATCCCTGCACAGCCAAGGAACCACCTGGGTGACTCCCTGTGTCACATACACTCAGGTTCAGAGGGATGGCACAAGTAAACCCCAATGAACAAATCTTGCCAAGAAAAAAACATTATTGGTTTGCCACACATTTTATGTTAGTGGAATGAAACTCAATATTAGATCATTCTGTATATCTGTATACATTTTTGTGCTAGCTGAGATCATGATTTTGATTGATTCAGTTAACAACTAAACTTTTGTTTGATACTTTCCATGTTTTCTCCCTGTCCATATTGCCCGGTATTTGAATTTGTTTAGATAGTATGGCCAGGGCCATCAAACGTGTGCAGAACAGAATTTCCTACTAAAAGAGACACCAGAACACTTTCTAGAGGAGGATTTCAGAACATTCTTTCAAAAAATCCTCCTTTCAAGGTTCTCAGACACCAAACAGTTATTCTTTTAAAGAGCAGGCATTCTTTGACGTACACCTACTGGTCTCTGCGGCTTTAACTTCAGGTGAGGACGTCATCTTCTGAGTAAGCTATTGGTGATTAAGCCCCAGATACTGAATTTTGTAATTCTTCAGTTCCAACTCCGTCAAAATAGTTTAGACCATACAGAAATCTGAAGAAATGTCATCAGATACTGAAAGATTAATGAAATTAATTAGGTGAAGTGGGTCTCAGTCTATGAAAGGTTGTGCCAAATACAACTTGTTAGTCTGTAAGATACCACATGATTCTTTTGATATTTTGGTTGCAAAAGACTAATATGACTACCCCCTGTGGAAACTAAATGCTGAGTAATAAGTAACAAGAGATCAAGGGATAACTGTGCTTGTATCAACCAGCCTGCAGTGTGCACATCCTGGGAGACACTGAAGGCAAAAAATGTATATTAGAGAAGATGATGCTTAGGGGCCTTCTCACAATTATACACAATTATAATACTGTTTGCTCTTGCTGAGTGCCTTCAAGTCATTTCTAGCATATGGCTACCCTAAGGTAATGGGGTTTTCTTGGCAAAATTTATTCAGAGGAGATTTGCCATTGCCTTCTTCGGAGGCTGAAAGCATGTAGCTTGCCCAAGGTCAGGCAATGGGTTTCATGGCTGAGCTAGAAATCAAACCCTGGTCTCCAGAGTCGTAGTCCAAGACTCAAACAACTATGCCAAGCTGGCTCTTAGTACCACTTTAACGGGCCTGGTTACATCCTATGGAAGCCTGGGATTTACAGTTTAGGGAGGGGTACTGACATTCTCAGCTGCAGAGGTCTCATGCTTCACCAATCTACAGATCCCAGCATTCCACAAGATGCAGCCATGCAGCTAAAGTGGAATGATACCACTATAACTGATACATGAATAACTGGTATATAACTGAAGTGAAAGTTAAAAAGCTATGCTATTTTATTCCAGAAAAAATATCAACAAAGCAACCAAAACATATAATGGAAAGATATTGCTAAAACAATGAGGTTGAAAGAAAATAAACCTGTTTATATGAATGTCCAAGGAATTCCAGTGTGGAGGCTACGAATTGCTTCCAAAGTATCTGCTATTCTATTAACTGCAGAAGGGGATGAAGAGGGCAATAAAAAGGGGAATTAAGGCCATTGGCATATTAAGACCAATTAAAAAGAGGGAAGAGCAAACAAAATCTTCTTGAGGCAGATCCAGTTGGCTTTCTGGCGTCCAAACTGAAAATTACAGATCAAGCTAAAATAACATGGGCAAAAATAGAGCAATCAGGTTCATTGTTTTTTGTTTTTAAGTGGAGAATCAGAGCAGTGAAGCTGCCCAGAAACCCAGTAATTCCAAGAGACTCCCATACAAACTGTAATTACTGCATTGCAAAGCGTGTTTCCTTTGGAGATACACAGCTTTTCTACAGAGCCTACATTATTATTATTTCAGAACAAAAATGGGAGAAAAAGGAATCACCAAAGAAAAGGAGATAAAATGCAGTTGTGGAAAGAGAGGTTTTGGTTTGTGGAATGAAAAACATACACTGCCTCAAAGCCTCATGATAACAGTCTAATGTTTTCCTTTTGAGAGGCAAGTTCAACATTCAAAAACATAATGTATTTCTGGGTCTTTTCAGGGGAAACTACAAGACTAAGCAAGGGTGATGGCTTTTCCATTTCACTTTAATGGTAGTCAGAAAACAGGGTAAGAGTTCCTAATGTGAACAAATCTTTATGAAAAAGTATATGCAAAGAGTTCAAGAATATGATTACGGTATATATTATAGAGCCACTACCATGGCCCTGTACTAAGACTGGGTCAAATGAATCACATTCACTATTATAACCAGGAGTCAGGAGGAGCAGAAGCTTCTGTATCTTATACCAAGCAAGGGCTAAATAGATTTCAGATCTGAATTTGGCAGGGCAAGAGAAATCAATTTGGCATTGGTCCTTGCTGATTTTGAGACAGAAAGAACAATAAATTGTGTATTTATAAGAATGTTACATTTATGTCTGAAGGATCCTCCCTCCTGACAACACTGGGATTATTAGAATGCCAGCAGATTTCTCTATTTGTCCATCTTCCTTCAGGAAAGATCTAGTTCTGACAGGTCAGTGACAAATTCTGTACCAGCAACATATAACTTTTCTAGTTTTTTATTATATATTTTTTCATTCCATATTATCCTCTGGGCATCCACTTGTTCTGCTTGGGCTCTGTCAAGTGAAACTCTTGTGGGAGAGACCAGAAGAGAGTTAAAATGGGAGTGAACGTGTTTGGTTACTAAGGTGACAATAGAGAATGCAAGGGAGAAGTCCCAATCAGAAAATTACAAAAGAAATCTGAGTCATTGCTTACCACCATGGAAAGAGAAATGTGTTGCAATGGGTGGAGCTTTATAGCATGGAATGGAGCAGGAGCTGTGTGGCTTTGAGACCTATAGCCAGAAGGAAAGGCAGGACATTATTAAAGGATTCATTTCCATTTGGGATGGTGGTGCTTATGGAGAATGACAAAATGACACTTTCATGTTATACATGTCTAAAAAATACATATCTATTCCAATAAATACCATGATGCATATTTTAACATTAGATTCTGGTTATTATTTCTCTTAAAATGACCTGAATTCTGAAAGAGCCCTGCTGGCACAAAATGTTGATAGGCTAATAAAATTTTATATTAAGAAGAGATTATTTACTTTACTAACATATCCTCTGGGGGTCATAAATTTGAAATGGTACTCTCCCATAAAATCATTAAATTATTCTCATTACTGAAATCGATGTCTCTGCTTGTTCTTCTTTCTTCTTCTGCAATGCATCAGCAGACCTGAGAACAGAAAATGTCAGCATTTACTACAAAACTCTGAAATATGTAGTTCTGCAGCTTAATTTCAAACTTGATTCATGATACCTGATTCATGCCGAGTAGCACCTCTTCCTCTTTGATATTATTTTACCTCATGTTCCACAGAATATTTAATGACAATAAATAATTATTGAACCATTTCCTGTATTGCTATGTACTGTATATGTATTATCCTACTTGAGAGTATGTATTTCCCCTGGAAAATGAGTATACCATCCATTATGAAGCCAAGCCCTCCCTCCAGTCCATCTGCCTTGGTCCAGGCCTTGGAGGCAGAGAGGACCTGCTGGACCTCTTACCCTTTCCCTCCACCACTCCCTTCTCCTTTTTAGATTGTAAGCCCGAGGGCAGGGAATCGTCTAACTAAAAGATTGTATGTACAGTGCTGTGTAAATTTACAGTGCTTCATAAATAAAGGTTAATAATAATAATAAATAAGGAATGAGAAAGCCTTTTGCCATGGGGACTGGGGCTAGAAAACCACATTCCTTCTTTCCTCTCTTTTTTAGAAGTAGGCCAGATACTTGGGCCCAGCATGTATTCTCACCCCTCTGCCCTCCATTCTGGAAACAGATCTCACATTGCAACTGCAACCAGAATTCAATATAAGCCTTGAAGGAGGAGGAAGAGGTATTTTCAGGATGAGAAATAAATGTGTCCTCTCAACTTTATTTCTTGATGTGTGCACAGAGGGAAAAGCTTACCTGATTACTTTTTGTAACGAATCAGTCCTTCCTTCATCTCTTTGTCTGAATGCAGTGAAACATCACTTGTTAATGCTCAGGAACGCTCTCTTATTCAGGTAATTTTAAAAGGAATGAATGATTCAGTCATCTCCATGACGGAGGGATGGCAGACAGGAAAAAGTGGGAGAATAATAACAAAGGTGGGTTTTTTTACCCTCCCACCCCTGGCTTATATGTTGCTCTTGGTGTTATTAATACTACACTCAACATAAGCATGATTGATGCCACCACTCACAAAGTAGTAGTGGAGAAGCTGAGCCACTCACATAATAGTAGTCAGTAATTACTGAAATAATTGCATACTGATATCTGAAATCTCTTTTGGAAACAGTTAACCTTTTATTGCCACAGTGATTTCCTTGTAGAGGTCTTTAATCCATTTTACATACAGCATCTCCTGCTCAAAATCCCATGCCCTCTAAACGTAAATGTCAAAGTGTCAAGAAATTTCAGCTATTCAAGGCTGTACTTCAATGGTCACACTTATAAAAGATAACTTTTTGTATCCATTGCAATGGATATTTCCAACTTCACCACCACCTTAGAGCTTCATGGCTATCAATTGCAATAGTGGACATAAGTCTTTCCTTTGTTTAGTGGAAGATGCTTGGAATCTGTCTAACTGGTTATCATTCTATCTTGCTACTATTTCATGTAACTACTACCCAGCTAGCAACCAATTGTTGGAGGTGACCTTAAAGTCTAACCCCCCCCCCTTTAAGTGGCATGTTCACTGCTGTCATAGGATTTGGGTTATGCTAGAAATCTTAAAGGAATGATCCTATATAACGGGTAAAAATTTATTCACAATCAGCATTAGAGATGAGAGACACAATGAAAGCGTGTTCTGCTTTACTGCAGATTTGTTTAGTTTATGATATAGGGAGGAATTACTATATATACTCATGTATAAGTCTAGAAATTTTAGTAAATTTGACCCAAAAAACCTGGGCCGACTTATCGACGGACCAATGTTAAGTACTGTACTTTAACTCTTATCAAAAAAGGAACCATGCCCTGGTTAAAGGTGAGAGCTTAATCTCTTCTCTGAGCACCTAAAAAAAGCATCAACCCCTCTACTCTTTCATCCAGCCAGCTTTTAGGGTAAGCAGAAACAGTTATGCCTGTCAAAATTTTAGCAATCTCTAGCATCATTTTCATTTGCTTAGTCCAGGGGTAGGCAACCTATGGCCCACGGACCGAATCTGGCCCGGCGAGGCCTTGGGACCAGCCCCAGCCCGGTCCTGCCACCGATTGCCTCCGGGGCCTTTGGGGGGCAATTGTCTATAGAAGCCTCAGAAACATGCATTTATATTAACATTTTTTTTAAAAATCAGCAAATTTTTTCGTGTGTCCTCCATTTTTTTTTTAAAAAGTGTCCTCCATTTGAAAATGTTGTCCTAAATTTGTCCCGGTTTATTTATATATTTAATTTTTTAAAAAATTATTTAATTATTTATTTTTTGGCTTTGGTCCCCCAGTTGTCTGAGGGACAGCAACCCGGCCCCTGGCTCAAAAAGGTTGCCTACCCCTGGCTTAGTCCTTTATATCCTTTGGTACATGCTGCTATGTTTTAATGTCAACTTCTACATGAAGTCAACTTACAGTCGAGAATATATGGTAGGTGGAAAGGAGTGATAGAGCTGGGTATCATCAGTGGACAGATGACATCTTTCGCCAAAACTCCAGACAACCTCTCCCAGGACTGAACCATGAAGGACCCCTAACACCACCTTCTGAGAATCCCCCTCCAAGAAAGAACAGAGCCACTGTAAAACAGTACCTCGAAGCCCCATCCAGAGAGGTGACTCAGAAAGATACCATGGTTGATGGCTTCAAAAGCTGCTGAGAGGTCCAGTAGAACCAACAGAGACACACACACACTGTCCAGTTCCCTACATAGGTCATCCACCAAGGTGCCCAAAGCTGTTTCTGTCCCATAGCCAGGCCTGAAATCAGTCTGAATGGATGTAGATAATCTGTCTCATCCAGAAACCCCTGCACTTGAATCATAGAATCATAGAGTTGGAAGAAACCACAAGGGCCATCCAGTCCAACCCCCTGCCATGCAGGAACTCACAATCAAAGCATCCTCGACAAATGGCCATTCAGCCTCTGCTTAAAGACCTCCAAAGAAGGAGACTCCACTACACTCTGAGGGAGTTTGTTCCACTGTTGAACAGCCCTTACTGTCAGGAAGTTGCTCCTAATGTTCAGGTGGAATCTCTTTTCCTAGAGCTTGCCTCCATTGTTTCAGGTCCTGTTCTCTGGAGCAGCAGAAAACAAGCTTGCTCCCTCCTCAATATGACATCCCTTCAAATATTTAAACAAGGCTATCATATCACCTCTTAATTTTCTTTTCTCCAGGCTAAACGTCCCCAGCTCCCTAAGTCATTCCTCATAGGGCATGGTTTCCAGATCCTTCACCATTTTAGTCGCCCTCCTTTGGACATGCTCCAGTTTCTCAACATCCTTTTTGAATTGTGGTGCCCAGAACTGGACACAGTATTCTAGATGGGGCCTGACCAAAGGACTGATCACGACGCCAATATTTCTTCAGGATCCAGAATAGAGGTCTCCAGAGCTTCCGTGGACTCAATTGTACTGGATCATTTTGAGTCTGTGAGTACTGAGGAAGTCGACAAGATCCTTAGAAGTGTTAGGAAGACAACATGCTCTCTCGATCTCTGTCCCTCGTGGTTAGTGGCTCAGGGGGGCGCGGCTGTAACTATTATGTTGCGCCGCATAATTAATTAATCTTTTAGGGAAGGGCTATTTCCATCCAGCTTGAAATTGGGCATTGCAAAACCGCTGTTAAAAAAGCCGTCCCTCGACCCCTTGATTCATAATAATTATTGGCCTGTTTCGCTGCTGCCTTTTTTGGGGAAGGTGATCGAGAGGGCGGTTGCCATTCATCTTCAATCGGTCTTGTATGATACTGATTTTCTAGACCCATTTCAAACTGGCTTCCGGGCGGGCTATGGAGTTGAGACTGCCATGGTCGCCTTGGTCGATGATCTCCATCTGGGCATGGACAGGGGTAGCGTGTCCCTGTTAGTGCTCTTAGACTGCCATGGCTGCCATGATTGAATCTACCCATCTGGCATGTGCTCTTCCTTTCTTTCTGTTTCCCTCTACCTTGCCTAGCATTATAGTCTTTTCTAATGAGTTGTGCTTTCTCATGATGTGGCCATAGTATGACAACCTCAGTTTAATAATCTTTGCTTCCAGGGAGAGTTCAGGCTTGATCTATTCTAGGGCCCATTTGTTTTTCTTTTTGGCCATCCGTGCTATCCTCAGCAATCTTCTCTTTCTGTTGGCATTTTTGCTGTCCAGCTTTGGCTTCTGTACATGTTGATGGGGAATACAGTGGCTTGGATGATTCTATCTTTAGTGCTCAATTGTATACGCTTTGGATTCTTGTCTAGTTCATTTATGGCTGTCCTTCCCATTCTTAAGACTTACAGTATTTCTTGACTACAGTCTCCATTCTGATCAGTGTTTAATCCTATGTATGGAAAGTCTTTAAGTATTTTGATTTCCTCATTGTTTGAGGAGACAGATGCAGATGCACCTGTTAACAGAATTGGCTGAAAGTTACCTGACAAAGGGACAGACAGACACAATAAAGCAGTTTCCATCTGCTTTGCAGGAGGGGTGTTTAGGTGGTATGTGCCTTGAAAACCAGACCGAAGCCATGCTCCGGGACTAAAAACATGAGCAAAAGGAAGCCAGGATAGTAAAACTCAAGACAGAAAATGTGCATCTTTGCACTGCATATAAATGCCCCAACACAAGTGCAGGACTGTGACAAAGCAAAGAAATGAAAGGATGACCACTCCAGTGGATATAATTACAATATACACAAACCAGACAGTCCAAAAGGGGTGCATGGGGTGAAGGGGGCATCGGGGGGGGGGGGGATCCATGATTGTCAGTTAGCCCTTCTTATACACAGATTTTTTATACACGGGTTCAAGCATCCACGGTTTGAAAATATTCAAAAAAATATAAATTTCAAATATCAAACCTTGATTTTCCATTTTTTATAGGGGACACCATTTTGCTATGTCATTATATTTAATGGGACTTGAGTATACACAGATTTTGTTATACATGCGGGATCTTGGAAACAAACCCCAGCATATACAGTAACAAGGGTCCACTGTATATCACACTGATGTACCAATGCCCTGTACATTGAGCACTGCACATGTGACTGTGTGACTGGTCAAAGGAGCAGCCATGCAACGGGATGGCATCTGGGCAAACATGGGAGGTACTTGGAGGTTGCAGGTGGTGTGTAAGTGTGACGGTGTGCATGTAAGGTAGGGACACTCAGTGATGTGGCTTGATTTTCCAGCTGCTGTGCCTTGAGAGCAGGCCATGTAGATAGTGGAGTTTCAAATTACTTTCGGAAAAAGCAGGATTGGGCCGCTTTTTCCTGCCCATTTGTTCCGGCCCACAGTGGATGTTTTTCTCCTATCATAATATCCCAACTCCCACACCTGTAGCCATAGATGTGACTTCAGGTAGATCCATTCTTACATTAGTTTCCATCTCCTGTCTGCACTTTTTAACCCTTCCTGTACAGATAGATACTAAGGAACGCCTATCTGTTAGTATCTCCTGTAAAAATACTGTGTGTTATAGCCAGTTGTGGGCTATTTTTGTTTGCACAGTTTGTGCAGAGAATTGTTCTACCCTTTTGGGCTTCGTTGTTCTTTGTGAATTCATAATGTACACCCTTAAGTGCACTGAACAATCTCATGAAGCTGAAAGGGAAAACTAATACTGGTTGACTAGTTAACGTTTGGAAAACTTGTTTGCCATTGGCAGTCTTCTTACCAAGGAAGTGCTGATGGATATAATCCTTTTGTTGTATAGGGAAATATAATGTATTCTTGACAATTTCAAATTAGGTAAAGGAATTCATAGACACATCAGCCACAGTTCAGAAATAGTGGAATAGATGAATTAACAGGAGCTTGACATGTAAACACTTAGGTAATTGATTTAATGGGTCTACTGTAGTTGAGACTAACAGTTGGATTTAGACCAGTTTTAATTTCCTTGGTCAACATTCTTTATATAGTACTGAAATGATAATGTTTAATTATTCTTTCTTCCGATCTCAGCATTTTGGGGGGTCTGTAAACAAACAAACCCCTTCTGGATCATCTGCATTGAAAGGCATGGCCACTGCTTGTCAGTTGGATGTAACAGGTCTTTCACCTTGTGCAATAAAATGTTTTAGGCTGGCCATGCTGCAAATATCTATAAGAATGGTGGAAACTTTAGTGTCACACATCTCGCATGAAGTGTGAAGAGGTGTGTGCTAGCAGTTCTTGAGCCTTGTTGAAAGTACTGATGCTTCCCTTTAAAGCTAGATGTGATTTTTCTATCCTTCCTCTATGCCTACTTGCATATATGTATATATGCAAACATGGAATTTGTTTACTGTCAGCTATCTGTATATATGAAAACATGGTATTTGTTTACTGTATGTATATATCCAAACATGGAATTTGCTTACTGTCAGCTAAATATTTCTGTTCCTGTGTTCTTCATATTAATTGTGATCTCATGTATAGACTTAAATTATGATCTGGCCCTTATGTTTCACTATTACAATTTTTAAAATTGGTGTTACACAATGCTTTAAAGTTGCTCCATTGACATAGCACATAGGTGTTTAGAGAAAGACAGGAAGAGGGATAAAAGAAAGGAAGAAAAAGAAAAAATTATCTGGAATCTAATTTGAAAATAGGTACTATCTAGGACCTCTCAGATACGTAATGCTTCTGTCTATTAGTGCCTAGTCTCTGATGAAAGAGAAATGAGTTAATCTAGGTCTCTTTTGGGTGGGGGGGGAGGGTTGGGGGGTTCTTGTTGTTAATTGCCTTAAACCGGCTTCATTTCATTTTGACCCTATGAATAAATGGTTTGAGCATTGGATAATGAATTCCCACTTAGCAATGGAAATCCACTGCATGACCTTGGCCTAGTCATACTCTCCCTTGATCAAAGGACAGCAAAAGCAAACCCCCTCTAAACAAATCTTGCCAAGAAAGTCCCATTATAGGGTCACCTTAGGATTGTTATGGGTTTGGGAATGACTTGAAAGCACACAATGATAGCAACAGCAAATGAATGAAAACCCTCCAAGACGCCCTGTCATCAGCAACCCTATTCAAGTCTTGCAAGCTCAAAGTCTGGCATATTTGTAATGTGGTCTTTTTTTTCCCTACTGCTTCCCCCTTTGCAAAGCATTACTGTCTTTTCTAATGAATCATGTCATCTAATGTTACGTCTAAATTATGATGGCCTCTTTTTGGTCATTATGGCTTCTAGGGAGGGTTCAGCCTTGATTTAATCTAGAATGAATTTATTGGTCATTTTGGCAGTCCAGTATCCATAGAACTCGCCTCTGATGCCACATTTCAAATTAGTTGGTTCTCTTCCTGCCAGCTTTCTGTCAGCTTTGTAATTCTGGCTTTAGAATAAAAATGGAAGGAGGACCTCTGAGGACAGGAAGAATGGTAAAACTTCTCCAGGAATCTCCTAACATATGTTGTACTGTTTTTTAGTTTGTACATCTCCGGTGACTGTCAAAATATTGTTCCTCTTCTTTTCCAAATTGCTGTTCTTTCAAATGGTTTTTTTTGGTGTACCACATGCTCCAGAGGAAGCTCCAGACAAACAAACGCACTGTATATTTGTCTTCGTCTTCCTTAATTATAGTGTGCCATGATTTACTGTCACATTAAGATGGGGATGTTTTTCCAAAAAAGCAAAAACAAAAACTCTTGAGTTTTAATGAGCAATGACATGTCATCCAGTTAATGGACCCGGAGAGACACAATGATAAGTCTCCATAATGTGGTCATAAAATGAGTAGAAAACATCCTCCTAACATACATCACTGTTCATTGAGATTGATTTTGAGGTCCGCTGTTCTCAGTGTTATACAAACATGTTGTTAGAAGAATCCTGAAGGCTTCTGGATTCAGAATTCCCCCCCGCCCCAAAAAAGAGGGACTTGGGGCTTCAAAAACTGCTTAGGATTGATACCTGAATTCCACTGCAACTTAAAAAATAGCATTCATTTAAAACATTAAAAAAAAACCTTTTCTTACGGAATGGAACAATAATACAAATGTGTTAGTATGTTTTTATTTGAGTACATATTTATTCACATTTTCACCAAATTGATGAATGTGTGTGTTGGTGACTGAAAAAGTATGAACAAGAACCCTTGTTTAGAATATTATGACCATCCTGCATATTTAAATGTAGCATAGATTCTGTTCCAAGGATGTTACTTGTTGTTGAAGTTTGAATAACATTTGTTAGATCTTTGTGGCTTGGCTGCTACTAGGTTGAGTCTCTTGTGAAGATGAGCTATTTTGAGGGAAAGTACAGTTGTCATGATGGAAAGTTTCACTATACCTTGGGGATGAGCTGCAGGTCTCAGAGCAGAGAGAACAAATTGCTATTTCACACCTGGTATTATCTAATGTACACCAACTTCTTTATTCTAAGGTGCAAAGTAGTGATTATTTAGACAGTTCAAGCTTGAGCATATGCCAGATTCTTGCAGCTGATGCTTTTTTATCTTTTTAGGGCAGGACAATTTGTTCCCTTCTTGGGACCAGAGTGAGAATGAAACCTGCTGTGATAAATTTGCCAGGCACTTTGAGGAGAAAGTTGCTCACATTCACTCAGAATATGTTCCACCTTTATCATAGGATCTGGTCAGGATTCGGGGACAGGGGCATCATTTTCAGTTATTATACCTAGAGTTTTGCCAGCTGTGAAATGTGCAATTTGAAATCACCTCCAGCCATGAACCAAAGTTTTTCATTGGTTTGAAGTAAAAAATTCCATGTTCTTCATTGTCCCCAAACCTGAGAAACAGACATCTGAAATCAGTAAGCTCCCCAAATCTAACTCTGTCCCAAAACTATCTCTTAATTTGGCAGTGAAAACATCGTGTTTTGTTGTAACACCTCCCCTCCCCAACTGAGTAAAAGACATCTGAAACCAGAGATCCTTGTAACCCCTATCCACCCACCCATATTCCACCACATGTAAGCTTGACCTTTGCCCATGCTGGTTGATAACATTGATAGATTTACCTAATCAAACTATCCAATTTGATTTTATTCTATTCATATTATTTCCTATTGTTCTATATTATTTGTTAAATTGATTTTGTTTTAGGACACACAGAGATAATATGATATAGGCCAAGATATATGTCTTTTAATAAACAAGCAAACAATTGCATATGTGGTAGTATTTCTTCTGATTTTCTAAGTAGGAGTGCATATGGTTTTAAGAAGAACCTGAAGACCTTTTTATTTCGCCAGGCTTTCCCCCCATGAGCCTGTTGTCATCTTTTCTCCCTGGCAATGTAATTGGCAGATTCCATCTATCCAGCCATTTGTATGGGGTTGTTTTGTAGGGTTTTAATTGTTTTTAATTGTTAATTGTTGTATTTTTATGATATGATGTATGTTTTATTTGCTGTTGTACACCGCTGTGATCCCTGGAATAGTGGTATAGAAATAAATTAAATTATTATTATTATTATTATTATTATTATTATATATTTATATGCATACTTATTTATATTTATACCCCAGACTCTGCAACACATCAGTGTTCCCAATGTGACGTAAAATTAAAAGATGATGGCTATTAGCTTGGGAAGTATAGATTGCTTTAGTGAGTGTTTAAAGCAGAATTATAATTAACTACAGTAGTTTTAACATAGTATATGGGGGGGGAGTACTTTGGGGAAAATATATTCTCTTGTTCTGAGTCA
>NC_056527.1:75344483-75409551 GCF_019175285.1 Sceloporus undulatus | reverse complement strand
CTAATGGATGGAATTATAGGATTTTGTTGGTAAAGGTTTTGGAGAGGCTGCTTGCAGCTGATTGTATTCTCAGATTTCACTATTGGAGTCATTTGAATGTGTGAGTTGAACCTGTGATTGCCAGTGAAAAATGTTTTTGACCAAGCATTTTTCTTCTAAACTATGTAATATGATAGATTTTCCTAACAATCTGTATGTCATCTAAAAAGAGACAGTTAATTTAGTGGATGAAGTACAGCTAGTAGTCTTGCAAGTGTGAAGAAAATATTTGGATTAGCATAACTAGCAGCACTCAAAATGTCCTCTTTTCCTATCTACTTGTTCCTCAGGCTTTCCTTTATTTAGTTTGATCACATTAATTTATTGTTCAATGTATTGTACAATTCCACAAAAAAATGGCCTAAGTGAACTTACATCTTTCCTGTTTCAAGGAGCCAAAAATGACATTGTTCTGTAGCTAGATTATGGATATAGAAAACAGTTATGATCAGCTTGGCTATACAGCTTAATATCATCAGGGACGTAGCCAAGGGGAGGGTTCTTGGGGTCCGGATCCCCCCCTTCCATTAGAAAAATGAATGGTGTGTGCTGCTGCGCCGCCCTACCCAAGCCCCATTATAATGGTGGCATTTAGTCTGCCCCCCCTTCCTAAAATCCTAGCGACGTCCCTGATATCATGACTTTCGTGGTAAAATTTGAAAGGGAAATGCTTTTGATATGTAACACACACACACACACACACACCCAAATGCAGGCATCTATGCTGCTTAGTGTCAACAAACCTTTTATTGCAGTTTTCATCTCCATCACCAGCAATGATTCTTCAGTACCCTTCCAAGTCAAATCCCTCAAGAAACTTTGTTTTACAGCAAATATATATGTATCTGTGTGCATGTGTTTATTTCTGGAGCAGTCTGCTTTCTCCCAGCTGTTGTGAAGTTGGCAGCTAAACTCATTGGCAACAGGGAAGCTTGGGAGGAGAGAAGGCCAGTCAGAAGGTCCCAGTACTTTGTCCCTGTGAGCCCTATCTCCACTACGTCACTGAGAAGCACTTTATCTTAGATTCATGTTTCTGAGTCAGTTTCTCTGGTATTTTGTTTGTTTCTGGATTCATAGATGTATTTTCATTTTCTGGTAAAATAAGTGCATACACAAATCCACCCACACATATATGCATCTATTTGCACACAGAGAAAGCATGCTCTTTTCATTCTGTCTTTGATCTGCTTCCATCTGATTTTTTTGTCATTAGTAGCTTGTGAATTTATTCTGTAAAACTAGAGTCAGTTGTTAAGTCATTTAAATCTTGACAGCATCTTGAATGAAATATTCCAGTTCCCATGTGTAAAGTATTATAGTTTTGGGACAATATAAAAGTAAATGTTTTGATGTACAGAAGATGCTACAGTATTTTTTAATTATTTTGTATTTTATATCCTGCTTTTCCCCAGTTTGGATTCGAGTCATCTTAAAATAGTTAAACAGATACAGCTTTAAAATTCATATTATGCAAACATTAAAAATTTAATTAAAAATAAAAAGTAAAAATAAATTTAACTAAAATATAAATTATTTTAAATATAATGAAAGTAAATAGAATTAAAACAGAATTAGGTGCATTACAGACCGCCCAAAACAGCAGCCAAACCGCACGTTTCCTAGGCGCAGCAAGAAAGAAGCGCTAAAATGGCGCTTCTTCCTGCACCCCAGAAGTGGTGACGCGAGGCGCGCACTCACGGTACCACTTCCGGGGCACGACGTCCAGACACTGTGCGTCCACGACGTCAAAATGGCGGTGCCCATCTGTATGTGGCGCCGCCATTTTGATGTACTCGTTACGCGTGAGGGGCAAGGCGCATCAGGAAGCACCGCCCCTCGTGCGTAACGACGGTGCCTCATTGGCCCATCTGTAACACGCCTTAGTTAATTAATTCAAAACACATTTAATCCTACATGCATCAGATTGTTTTATAAATAATTACACAGCTTCAAATACAGCTGGACACAGGCAGTATCATGGCTGAATATTTTAAGCACTTCATATAACCGAAAGGATTTGTCGAATCTGTTTGAAATGTGTCATAGAAAATCTCCCTAGTAAGAAGCATCATCTCACAAGATTTAGGAGATAGCTAATAATAGTTTTGAGGATTTTAACTGAATTGATCTCCCCCTCTTTCTAAACATGTTTCTGCCCATCCTGAGAGACCATCTCCATTTTTCAAGTATTATAGATTACAAGTATCTCTAGCAAGGTTTTTGAGATAACAAAAATGCTGGCAAAACGGAACAGATACTACTGTTTTCTAAAAGAAAAATTATCATTGTCAGGAGCTTCTGGGAACACTTTGTGCTTAGGCCCCTCTTGACTTTTGTATACTCTTCTGGTTCTCTTTTGGACTTCTTTCTGTCCTTGCTAATCTCTCTGTACTACACTTGCTATTATGTAACAAAAGTATGTGTAGTTTTTTGTATGTGTGTTCCATCTTATGAGACACTCTGTGAAACATGCCCCCTCTTGAGGTAGTGTGTGTGTTTGTCTTTGAACCATTTTGTATGTGTTTTCAAATCCCTGCCAGGACTTCACTTGAGTTGAAGTCTATGGCCACTGTGGACCACATCCCTGGATTATTATAACTCTGCAGCCTGTCCCATAGTTAGTAGAAATATGTAAGAATCTTGTTTAACTGAAACAATTAACTGAATCAGTTACAGTATGAGTGAAGTTGCAAGTGATATGTATCCTCAACCATAAGGATAAACCACTCAATTTTCATTACTGGACTTTGGTTATTCTGGCCTATTTTACTGATAGAATGCTCTGAAATGTTTGTCCTGCCCCTAGCTGAGTGAAAGGAGGTATAGGGGAAAAAATGCTAGGACTGACTTTTATTTCATCCGTGAATGGTGGCAATGTCTCATGCTACTTCTTGTGTGGTTATAAGGAATCCTAGGCCTTAAGAGGAATTCATAGGATCATAGAAGCATAGAGTTGGAGAAGACCTCAAGGGCCATCAAATCCAACCCCCTGTCATGTAGGAATACACAAATCAAAGCACCTCCGAAAGATGGCCATTCGGCTTCTATTTAAAAACCTCTAAAGAAGGAGATTCTACCACACTCTGATAGTGAGTTCCATTGTCAGATAGCTCTTACTGTCAGAATGTTCTTCCTAATGTTGAAACGGAATCTCTTTTCCTGTAATTTGGATCGATTGCTCCAGGTCCTAGTCTCTGGAGCAGCAGAAAACAAACTTGCTCCATCCTCAATACAGTTGGTCCTCAATATCCACAGACTTGCCATCTGTGGATTTGGGAATGGCAAGTCTGCATGGTCCCCAGTGGTGGTGCATGCATGTGGCTGAGCCACCATTAGGGACAGCCCCCGTTGTCCTCAGTGGCAGTGCATGTATGCATCACTGCCACCATTAGGGACAATGAATCCCATTGTCTTTAATTGCAGGGCAACCATGTGCATGTGCCGCCACTGGGAACAACGAGGGGTGTCCTTAATGGCAGCACAACCACCTTCAGGCATCACCATTGGGGACAATGGAATTCAAATAGCCACAGATTTTGGTATCCGCAGGGTGGGGGTCCAGAACAAATCCCTCACAGATGCCGAGAGCCAACTATATGACATCCCTTCAAATATTTAAACAAGGCTATCATATCATCTCATAACTTTCCCTTCTCCAGGCTAAACATCCCCAGCTCCCTAAGTCGCTAATTAAAGGGCGTGATTTCCAGATCCTTCACCATTTTGGTTGCCCTCCTCTGGACACGCTCCAGCTTCTCAACATCCTTTTTGAATTGTGGTGCCCAGAACTAGATGCAGTATTCCAGATGATGCCTGACAAAAGCTAAATAGAGCTTCCTCAGTCTGGACATTGTACTTCTGTTGATGCAGCCTACAATAACTTTGGCTATTTCCAAAGCCTTTTCACCAAGCTCCAGAGCCTGAGACTGCAGCTATGTAGGAAAGCTACTCGCTGCAAGCTCCTCCCTCTGCCAACTCTCTACCTCACTTTCTCTGAGCAAAAGCCTTCCCTCTCTGGGATGAGGTGTTCAGAAAGTGACCTGGAGCTACACTCACTTGAACAATAGAGTGCTAACAAGCACACAATCACACCTCCACTCAGCTCACACAAACAGCCTTGTCCCAACAGATAAAAGATCCCCAAACTGTAATAGAATAATAGATACTACTAGTCACACCATCAAGCTTCCAGTAGGCTGCAAACACACCAGCCAACCTTTTCCCAACTGACCCTCACTCTTGACCCAACAAATGCTCCCAAAAGATTATCTGGGACTGGAGAGGTTTAACCCCACAGACTCCTAAGCTCACTTTCTACTGCCACTTCCTCCACACCCACATAAAACACTCTTGTTTTCCATGCTCTGACACCCTAATGCACTGATTATATTTTAGTACAGTTTGCTCATTGATATTTATGATCTCCCTAACAGACCATTGTCTTCTGGTCTGTCGAAATATTTATTCTGATGAGACAAGAGTTTTCTTGGCTCATAAAATGGACCAGAGCATCTGTGGCTAGCACAGATGGTGGCTACATAGCCCGAAAAACCCACAAAAAACTATGGATGCCAGCCTTGAAAGCCTTTGACTTTACAGTGGATGAGTTGTTAAAGAGCGTGATCAGTGACTCTACAATAAGACAGGTGTACAGCATGCCTTCAAAAAGGCAGTTATTGAAAAGCACTCTCTGTATCCCACCATATTGGATAACTACCCGTCAGTTTCCAATATTTGATTTTTTCACAAGGTACTTTAAGCATGTATGGTAGGGTGTTGGTTCCAGGGTTTGTGGGTGAGACAAATTGTTTCTTTTTAGGAAACTTGTCAGAGACAAGCAGCCAATGGCCCAGGGACTGGCACTGATATGAACACTACTTTGAGTTGCCCTATTTCACTTCATTTAAATGTAGAGGTGTTGCAGTATTCATACTAAGTTTTTTAAAAGAGAAATAGTTATTGAAAGTATTAGGAAAATTTACTGGAGAGGCATACTTGATGTTTTAGTGTGAATATCATTTTGTGCTTGCCAAGAGTCCCTTATCTCTATCTCACCCTGAGAAAGAAAAACGAGGAATGTTGATAGTGTTCAGTGATGCTGTTGCTGATAAAACATCACTGGTATAATAATGCCTATAGTACAAGGGAAAGAATCATTACTTTGAAAACAGTGTTATTGTTTGTAAGGTTATAATTATAAATGCTTCTAAACATTTAGTGTGCTAGCCTTGAGTAAAGAATTGATAGAGATTCTTTTGTCAGATGGAAAATAACCCAAGGGCCAAACACATCCATATTGAACATTTGCCTCACCATTTCCATTGTGCTGAAAGACCTTCCAGTCTCTGTACCATCTGATCTCTGACCCTTTAATTAAACATTTCCAACAATCGTTTGTTGCCAGAAGGACTTTGTGCAATCTTCTTACTGTTACCCATGCAGGCCTTAATTTAGGAAAGCGTCTAAGAATAGCCTTAACTACCATATTCAGTAGAAGAGTACTCAAACCTCTGAAACATCATTATGATGTCTGGCCTAAAGAAAAATGCTTCTGATCAATTAGCCTTCCTGTAGCCTAACAGAGTAATAAATCTGTTTTTGGGTTACAGAACATGGAGGCGAATTGAAAGTTGGACGACAGAACGCTTCTCCTCACAAGAAAATTCTGAGTACCTGGAAGATTGTCCTGTCAGGGGAGAGGACGGGATTTAAAATCCTTCTCTCTCTCTGTGCATTTTTATATCCAGTAATTTTTATGTATTTATTTTATTTATTTTAGTAGGCAGAAGTTCATAGTAGAGCCTCCTGATTGCAAGAGCCCCAATTATCATGCCAAATACATCACATAGGATCTTCCATCCTTCTTTAAAATTGAAATTCCAATGACCACTGTTCAGTGCTGTGAGCAGAGACTGTTGTATATTTTCATTAGATTAGCAATTTCACATATGATTCATTTAAGAAATCTTGTATTGATACCATCTAGAGCTGGTGATTTGTTTATTATCAGTAGGTTAATACATTGCCTTGCAGAAATAGTCACACAACACTGAATTTTCTGCATTCTGTTGGTTTGCAACTAGGAATTAAAATGAGTATCACTGATATAACCACTACTTGGTGTACATACAATGGTTAATGTTATGAAGGTGCCCTTTTTTTTTTACTAAAGTTGTACAAAAGTGGCACGAAACTTAAGCAAATAAAAACTGTTTATTAGGAAGAATGTTATACTAGCACCGTCTTAAGTTCCTTTCTGAAAAGAACAATCCAGGCACGAGTATCTGATTTATGTGTTCAGCGTGAAGACAGACACAATGGCCAGGATTCTGAATAGACAGTAAGGCCTAAATGATGTAGAGCCATGTTGAATAAAACAGTTTGCTGCCACGTAGAAGATGTTGTAAGTTCCTAGTGATTTCATGTTAAGTTAAAAATGGGGGGAAAAAAGTCTGAATATTCTTCCAAAACATATTGATTTGTTCTCCTGATATAACAACAGCAAGAGTAACAAAATAGAATAAAAAGAACAATGTGTTATGCATATAGTTTGAAAATAATGCTTGCTCCTTATTGGCGAGTTTGTTTGTATATCATAGCCATTTGTTGCTCAGTGGATAGCATTGCATGTTTTTGTAAAAATATCTATATAAAGTTGGTTTAATTACTTGTGCAGGATGGAATCCTTGGGCTTCCAAGGCATGATCCACCAAGAATTGTGACATTAATTAAACTGCTGAGTTCAATCTACTGTCTGACTCCACTCATAAACCTTAACATATTATGAAGATTCCTTTTTAGTTTGATTGAATACTGAAGCTAGGCTCTCCTGCTGCTGCCAAAATTCCCAATTCTCCCTGTGTCACCCTTCATGCACCCTATAATCCTGCTCTAAAAGGTTTCCCAGGTTTTCAGAACAGCTTCTGAGTGTACATAGGCCTGTTGCAGACTGCCAAAATAAAGCTGCTTCGGGTCTCTTTGGAGGTATGCTGTTTAAATGATGCATGCATCCTAAGAATCCGAAAGCCGCACCAAAAGCTGCACTCCGGTACTTAGGAATGGAGTGTGGCTTTGGCGCGACCTCCGGACTCTTAGGACCCATGTATCATTTAAACGGCATACCTCCAAAGAGACCCGAAGCAGCTTTATTTTGGCAGTCTGTAACAGGCCTAAATAATCTATAAGGAATATCGCCAGATATGTTGTAAGAAAAGGGATCCTGCTGAAGTATCCAGTAAGATCCCGACCTGAGGTTATCTGCTGTTTCTTTATTCCCCTTTATTACACCTTTAATTCATTTTTCATTCCAATAGCCCAATTGCCTCCATTTCCTTCTTTTGATGTAGCTGAAGAACATTTTCTTGTTTGTCTTACTGTTATTAGTGATACCTTTCCCCTTCCCTCCTCCTCCTCCTCCTTCTTGGAATCTTGTTCTTCAAATGGAGAGTCTCCACAAACAGGTATTCCTTGCTTCATCTTGTCATGATCCTCTGTGTGAAGACAATGGCACTAGCTGCACCATCACCATCCTGGTTTTTTGTTGTTGTTGTTTTGCATGTTAACTCAAAGCAGTTTAGAATGCCTGAATAGAACTTCGGAGAATATGTGAAGTAGACCATGAAAAAGGTTGGCGTATGTTGTTAGAAACCATTTGAGTTTGAAAACTGATAAATTGGGTTTTGTTAGTTGTTTCCTTGTTTCTGCTTTTTAATCAGGAGCAGAGAAAGTGTCCTTTTAAGTGGATGCATTTTTTAAACTTGCCTGAGGTTCACTTGGAAATCTTTAAATAGGCAGCATGAATTCCAGAGCTGGACAAATGGAACTGCCAATTGCAAAGTAGTTACTGTCATTTTCTGCAAAACATAATTGACTCTTAGCTGAGAAGGACAGGGAAACTTTGTGCTCCAGTGAATTGACAATTCATTTTTAAAAAGATGGGAGGAAATGTAGCAAGATCAGAACTAAAAGGCTTTTCAAGTGGATGCTGGATTTTGCGCCATTGGTTTAAATAGAAATGACACTTAAAAGTTTTAAAAACAAAAGGATATTCTATAAAAATGTTCCCTAAATTTCAATATTTTCTAGAATATTCATACATTTCTGAAGGAAAAGCACCCAGTAAGATTAGTAAAAATGTATCTGATTATTTGAACTATCCTTTATACAATTTAGGGGGTTATTTCAAAACTGATTTATGATGCAGCAAAGTGTTCAAAATCTCCATTTTGCATTTTATATATGCAGCAATATAAATGTGGTCCTCATCAGTTGCTACCCATCTTGTCCTTATCAATTGCTACCCAACTTGCCGACTTTGGGTATACTCAGCAACTTAATCCACCAAATCCAAGAGGAAGGTCTTCAACTCTTGATGAAATAAGGCCAGATCCTCCTTCACCTGGAGTTGTAAATGAAGTCTGTCCCACATTTGTGGAGCCAGATCCTGAAAGGCTTGTGGCCTTGACAGAGCCATACACGTTGGTGGAACTGCCAATAATCTTTTGTCTGTAGATCTTAAAATTTTAGATGGTATATAACATGCTAGACGAGCTGCCAAACACAGGGGGAGGTTAAAGCACAGGGCCTTAAATATCAGGACCAAAAGCTTATAATGAGCCCTGGCCTGAACTGGTAGTCAGTGGAGGGATCTATGAGTGACGTGTGTATTTGGGGAGATTTAAAGTCAACAGTTTGAGATCAGGGTACTTATTCAGAGGGCAAAATCCAGCAAGAATTTTTTCCTGTCCCATTGTAAAAGTAGTGCTTGCTGTCTTATTCTAACTGGGCAAGGAAAGTGTCCCTCAAGCAGCTTAAAAAGGAACTATGAACAACTTGGAGTACATGAAGCAGGCTCTTCCTAGACAAGTTCTGTTCCAGTCTTCTAGAGTGTGCAGGTGAATTGCCTTGTTCCAGGTAGGGGCTTGGATTTGTGGGCACATTTAATAGAATTTAGAGCAGTGGTTCTCAACCTTCCTAATGCCACGACACTTTAATATAGTTCCTCATGTTGTGGTGACCCCAACCATAAAATTATTTTCGTCTCGATTCCTAAGACCATCGGAAATACATGTTTTCCTATGGTCTTAGGCGACCCCTGTGAAAGGGTTGTTTGACCCCCAACAGGGAAGTAGACAGGATTTTGGTAAGGGGAAGGTCCAGACCAAGTGCCACCATTATAATGGGGCTTGGGTGCGGCGGTGCAGTGGCACACACCATTCAATGGAAGGGGAAGGCTCTGGACCCCATGGGACCCCCCCCCCCTTGGCTTGTCTCTGCCCCCAAAGGGGTCATGATCCACAGGTTGAGAACCACTGATTTTAGAGGATGGAGTTCTGGTTATGCAACTTGTAATATTTTGACTTGGTTAAGGAGGTATCCCATACCTCATTATGCATGGAAGTCTTCAGCATCCTTCCACCATCACCACACAACCAGAAAAACCTCCCCCCAAACATCACAAGAGCAAGCACCCAAATAACTGGGAATCTAACAGGCACACTGCTACCATTATAGTAATCTCTCTCAGTGTAAGTGAACTGTAAGTTCACTGACAGAGCTTCATGGATAGGATCTTGACCATACTCCATGTGGTCTCCATTTGGGATAGAAGATAACCACAGAATACCCTTTCCCTCTCTCTTCTGAGGATGTCTCACTAGGCTGGTGTTAGAGACCTAGTGGCTATCTAGACTTTTATAGGATAAAACTGATAAAACTTGCATGTGATATTTGAATTGACTTGTAGTTCTACCCATTAAAGTAATATGTTAGAACGAATATTGGTCTGACTAGTCTTCCTTATTTTCACAGTAGCATGTATCAAAAGGATAGGGTGAGATTTTCAGAGATTTTGGGAGTAGGTGAATATATTACAATATTTCAGGATTGACTTATTATTATAAACAAGGCAGGAATGACTTTTCACTTTGTCTCTATGTATCATAAAAGCATCATAGCCTTTGTGTGTGTGTTTGGAGGGTTAAACAAGGGGGTACCTTGTCTATGCTTCCATCCTCTGAATTATTAGGTTCTATCCACACACACATTCACACCATTCCTTAAAACCTTTCTCTTTTGCCAAGCCTTCCCCTCTGTAGAATGAATAGTATTTTCGATGCGATTGATTCCCTGTCTTACCCTGCTGTATGTTGTCCATAGAGTTTGTAGAATTTTATATTGGAGTTTATTTATCCTGTTTTATGAGATTGTGTAATGGTTTTTAATTAGTCTGTAACCCCGCTTCAATCCTATGGGAGAGGCGGGGAAACACAAATAAAATTTATTATTATTATTATTATTATTATTATTCCTATCCTTTGGAGCCTTTTCCTCTCAGAGGAAACAAAAAGCTGTGGGCTGAATTATTTGGCTCAGGCCTAATTAAAACCCAAGCACACACCTCTTAAGACTTTACTGCCACTCTTACTGCACTCTTTGCACTTTTCATCATAGACTTTCATGTAGAAAGGAAAATACATTAGTATTCCGTTGATGTATATTAGGAGTCACATACTTATCTGGGCATTGAATTGCTCTGGTTGAACAGCTGAGGAATGCTGCCTGCTGGCAGTGACCTTTTCCTCATAGGCTATGCAGAAATTTTCAGAAGGGTTAAACATAGGGGTGATAAATTTGCCTGTGTGTTTGCCCATGTGTGGCTTTCACATTAAGGATTCTTAGTCCTCTGCTGCTTTTAGATTGAGGAGTGAGTGCTGATAGTTAAATGTTTAACTAAATACAATTTCTTCCAGTCCAAGACTATGCAGTCAGACAAGCATTCTTATGTAGGCATGGAGAACAGAAGAAGCACATGTTACTGTCGCCAAGGGATTGCTTTTAAATACAGCTTCCTTCTGGTGAATGATCCTTTCTTACTCTATAATATTTAAAAGCCATCCCTACACTTGTCCTCATGATGTCTAGCAATATTATAAAGATTCACACAGTATAAGTGCTTCTAAACATGTTAGGTCAGAGGGAAATATTAATCACAGGAACATTTTGCTGGCAGCATCCCCATGATTATAAAAGGTTCTCCAGCCCAGATCTTAGTTTTTCATATCTGTACAAAAGCCTTTGCAGTTGAGAAAAGTAAAATTGTTAGTTTTATAAACCATGATGTAAAAATATGCATTAACAGAATAACATGGACAAGTATTTTGGTATCATATTCCTTATTGAAGACTGTCTTCCTTGTGGAACTAGCTACAGGTTTTATTATTTGTTAATTTTTATAATAGTTGTTTTAATGAGCTGTGCATATAGGCCTGAAATTCTGATAAGGAATTGTGGTATACTTCAATGTGTATCTGTCTATATCTGTTGGATAATGAAATATGGCAAATGTATTTGCTCTTGCCAGCATAATAGAAATTTGTCCCTGAAGAAGGTAATATGACAAGGTCGATTAGGCACACTATATTCCAGCCTTTTCCTCAAATCCACTATCAGCCTATTTTTGGACATATTTGCCCCCAGTTTTGGCTGTAATAGATAATGACCATGGTGGAAATGTAAGAGAAGAGAAGGCTTGGATAAACTAGATTGTATTTTCCCCAATGTTTTGAAAAGTGCAAAAGGAAATGGTTGTTAAGTACAATTATCTTGTTCCTTCTAACTTCTTCTGAATCATTAAATACTAACTATGGGGCAAAACAGACTGCCCTGATGGGGTGGCTTGGAGCTGCCCCATTTAGGCTGGGTTGGGGCTGCAGCAAACAAACACACAGCCCCAATTCAGCCAGCTTCCCATCCCCCAAAAAGCTGCCCTTTGCCTCTGGAGCCAGCTTTTCACTGACTCCATGGCATGTGTTGTCTAAACGCTACGCCCTCAAGCTGGATAGAAACCAGCTGTAGTCCAGTCACCACTGCAACTTTTGTCCATCTTGGGGGCATGGCACATCTAAACACCACAACCCCATGCCAGCGAGAAGCTGCCTTTACAGGGGCATCTGTTTCAGCCCTATAATTGATTTGAAGTTTGATGTGTGATACTACTACTGTTATTATATAGTATGATGTTTTATTTGTATTTTAGCAGAAGGAGGGAGGGCTAGGAGATTGGGATCATATTACTACTGTTTTTAAATGTTATATTGGACTGTTGTTACCTGCTTAGATCCTCAAAAGGGAAAGGCGGGATATAAATAAATATGTTATTACTATTTATTATAAATCTTCTCAAACTCTTATTTGAGAAGCATTCTCAAACAGGTTAGGAAGAAAGTCAATAGGCAGTAGAACGTATGAGAGAGCATGATGAATGGCAACAAAATGGAGTTGCTTCTGCCTCATTTTACCCACTCTATATAAGTACCAGTACCACAACTTTCAAAAACTCTGTAGACATTTAATGAACTGAGAAATGAATAGACAGGCAATTTTGGCAACAGAAAAGTGTAGAAATGTGGCAACATCTAAATAAATAAATAAATAAATAAATAATGACAATCTCAAACTGCAGCAGCAATTCTGACCAAGAAAATATGGTGATTGGTACATCAAAAACTCACAACGGTACTATATTTCCCCCTAAAGAAATTAATGACAAAATCAAGGCACATGTTTTTATTTTAAGATTTAAAAGTAGGGTGAAAGTTATAATTAATGATAAATTTACTGCTCTGTTTGATTTGAAAAGACTTATGCACTTTTCACCTCAAAATTAAACATGATACCTTACAAAATTATTTACAAACAAATAATTACAAACATCAGTTAGAATATTTCTTTTGTAAGCATTTTAAGCTTGTTTGAATTTGAGCAGGAATGACCACTATAGTGTTGGAGGTATTCTCATTTCTTCAAATGTCAATGTATGAAATTAAAAAGAACAAACAAAGACAATAACATATAGAATAAAATACAAAACTATTCAATTCTTCTGCATGATATAAGTGAATGCAAAAAATGATACATGATACATAGAATCTGTACAAAAGTTTCAAATATTTTTGTTTTGTTAAGATAGAGGCCTTTTCATCAATTGATGTGATCTCACACTCCGTAGGAACTTTCTTGATATCAGATTGAAGATCACTTTAAGATCACAGGCAACAAAAAGTCCTGTATGATTGAAGATGATTTTTTCCTGTCAGTTCTAATAAAATAAAAATGACTAGAACTTGTTATTGTTGTGAGCCTTCAAGCTGTTTCCAACTTGTGCCGACACACTGACAACGCGATCACAAAGTTCACATGGCAAGATTTGTTGAGGACAGGCCTTGTCTTTGCCTTCCTTTGAGGCTGAGAGAGTATGACAAATTCAAGGTCACCCAGTGTGTTTCCATAGATGGGTGGGGATTCAAACCCTTGTCTCCATACTCACAGTCCATTGATTTTATAATTATAAATCTTTTAATAAAACTTCTATAGAGTATCTGCAACAAGGAAACAATGCTCAGTTCAGATCTTACTATCCATTGAGTTACACATAGCCTTATCATTTTCATCCGCTAAACAAAACAATTTGGAAAAGTTTTTTTCTTCCCCTACAGATGTATTAGATGGAAATTATATATCTGCATCTAAATAAATATGTCTGCCTAACTTAGGCACTACGAAATCATGTAAATCATCCTGTAGTTTCACTTAATTCAGGAAACTATAATTGCTTAGTAATGGAAGACACACTTGTGAAGCATGTTTGCCCATACTGAGAACTAAAACAAGGGCCAAGGTAATAACTGAAACAGCTCAACTGGAAGAGTTATCCCAATATAACAGTTAAGCAGGATAAACATCAGAAACCCAATCTTTGGTACCCAGTACCATAACTGAACTCAAATATAATTTAAATATACCATGAGAAATTTTTACCCCCAAATAGCCTCCAGAATCCTGGATAGACTTATGCACAGGGCAATAGGTCTTTCAACCAAGCCTGTCCTCAGCCAGGCTGCCTATGCAAGGGGCAGCCCAGTTGGGGAGAACCTGGGAAGGGTGAGTGATTGCCCTGCAGCCTCTCCCTGGCTGGGCTGCCTCCACAGAGAAAGCCAAGGCAGAGAAAGGCTTCCAACGGCGAGCTCTCACCCTGGATACTCTCCCTCTCTGGGCTGCCTCTGTGGAGAAAGCCCAGGCAGGGAAAGGCTTCCAAGGGCATGCGTTTGCCCTGGAGTCTCTCCCTCGCTGGGCTGCCTCCACGGGGGAAAGCCTAGCTGGGGACAGGCTTCCAAGGGTGAGTGATTGCTAGCAGCCTCTCTCCAGCTGGGCTGCCCCTTAAGTCCGACCCTCGACGTATGCGTGGATCATATAAAAACCCACATTGGCCCTAACAGTTGACCTCGACTTATACACGAGGTTGACTTATAGACCAGTATATACGGTAACTTGAGTAAAACAAAGTAAGCACACAACATCAACATTCAATCACAGCCCCCCCCCCCCCCAAGTTAGGTGTTTTTTCTGCAGAGGGCACTAAGACTGGGCCTAAATAGCAGTTCTTTAACTTTTCTTTATTTTATAAAAAAAAGTATATGGTTAGAGTAAAAGCTTGGACACACCCTTTTGCAATTGCAGGTGCAGTATCAATCAGATCACTGAAATACACATGGGAAGGCTTCCTTTAAATATCCATTCTAGATGCCTCTGGCTGGCGGCTTCAACAGAGTCTTAAAATTTTTCTGCGCTGACACAACCAGCAAATCACAGACATCCCAACAGACTTGCAAAGTGCTGGCCAGCTGTCTTGCTGTAGTTATTGGCTCTGGTTCAGCCCATTACTGTATTTAGGCACTGATTCAGCATTTCTCTATAGCTTCACCTGATTCACATGACAAGGAAAAACAGAGCTCAGTGTTGTTAACCTACTGATGACACCACACTCCATATTTCTGGTTTACCTCACCCAGCAGCTTTGTATAGATACTGTAGATAGAGCATGGAGGACATGATGGATACTCAGCATTGTGGCATTTCTGTTACAGATTCCAAAGGAAAGCTATCACACTCTCTGCACTATATATCATACCCCTAACTCTTACTACATAGGATTAGTCCAAAAGGATGCTATCCTTGCTGTTATTAAACATCACTGAGAGGTAAAGGAAAAATAACAGGTCACATTCCACTATTTCTCTTCCATATGACATCATCTAAGATATTTATAGTAACAAAAACAGACCTGAAACTAAATTGAAATGGATATAGATAACATTTTTCATCCAAGGAAGTCGGTGTGAAATCATTTATTAAAAGAGGTTTTCTTGAGAATACCTACACTACAGAATATCTATCTGATGCTGAGATATTGCAGTTGAGACTCCGAGAAAAAGGATGTTTGTGTTTATGAATGTATGTGTGTGTGTGTGAGAGAGAGAGACAGAGACAGCGGAAGCATATACAGTTTGGGAATTGATGATATCTCTTGCCACCACTATTTTCCATAGCACCTCAATCTTCCCATCTAGAAATAACACTCCAGACATGGATATTGGCACTATATTCTCAAGAGGAACAAGAAATGAAAATGATTTCTTTAGCTTCTCTGCAACCTCCTTTATTTTTCTTTTAATTCGGTTGTCATCCAGTGGTCTAACAGCTTCCCTTTCAGCTCCTTTTCCTAAGGATGTAAACAGCTGCAATATTTGAGCATTCTGAAATTTGAATTTATTTATTTATTTATTTATTTATTTACTTACTTACTTAATATCCTTTGTAGTGGTTTGAGTGTTGGACTATGACTCTGGAGACCAGAGTTTGAATCCAGGCTTGGCCATGTAAACCCACTAATTGACCTCTTAAGCTATTTTGCCTCTAGCAAGAAAAAGTTTAAATGTTTAAACTGTCATAATATCACTGGATACAAAAACTTTATGGATAACTTCTAGTGTCTTGCTGTCTCCATCTGTGCTGTGTATAGCAATGGAGATTTTTTGAAAATGAGTAAAATATTTTCATTTGCATTGTCATAAAAATACTCTATTTTTAAAAAATTATAAACTGCACTGTCTGGTTAGTTAGAGATATCATCTAAACCTGGAAAGGAAACTTGCAGCTTTTCAGATGTTATTGGACTCCATTGGCATGGCAGAGGACCAACCCTTACTTAAATGTATCTGCCATAGTTATTCACACAGCTTTGGAAAATTCCTTTGGTTGGAGATCTACAACACCCAGAAACTTCCTAGTCAGCATTCTCTGGAAGCTATAGTCCAAAACCAAAGGAACTTTCCCAAGCTCTGGATATTATCTGCCCCCAAGATGATCCCTCAGGAGGCATGACCACCACACTTGCCAAAGCTGTTCTCATATGAAACTTTCCACCACAATTGCAACCAAGGATTTCCCTGCTGCTGGGACATCAGATGCCTTGTGGGGCTGAGGGGCACAGAATGGGTGACAAGACACAGCGAAGTGAACCTAGCAAGGAAGGGGAGGGAGGAGGAGTGAAAATTGAGGCAGTCTAGAAAGACAACACACATGCAGGTTTTGAAAAGGAAAAAAAGAAGGCAGTATGTAGATGGAACACAAACACAGGAAAGAAAAAGAAAGGAGGAGGAAGAAAGGAAGCCTAGGTGTAGGAAAAACAGACTAATATAAGAAATATTTGCAGAAAGGTTATGTGGGGTTGGGGAGGAGGTGCACTTGGCTGTGCTGCAGTGATAATTCAGGTGAGAAATCAGCAGAAAGAGAATGGAAGAAAATATGCAAAAAGGTAAAGCAAAGGTGGCCCCATCACATTGCAAAGGGGTCCTGGTTTGCGCCAGGCCATCATCGTGGCCGGTGCCATCAGTTCCTTTGACTCAGATCCCGCCACCCCATTGTGAGTCATGAGATCTCACCCCAAGTCTTGTCCAGCTCTAGTGAGATTTGGACTGAGAGTTCCTGGGCCTATTTACAGCCCAAGCACAAAGAGGTCAGCCATTCTGGTCCTGGCCACTGAGCGACCCAGCTTCCCACCCTGTAATGCTGCTAGTGAAGAGTTACCACATCCCCAGGCTGTGGTTGGTCACCTTTGGAAACCAGGAGGGAATTTTCCCATGCTATTTAATTTTCCTATGGGATTTTCACCCTTTCTGGGGGTACTGGGATTGAGCTAGTTTGTATTATAATAGATTATTTATTGTTGCATAGTTGTGAGCTTTCTTCTATGTATTATGCACAGAGCTTGGTAGTTTCTTCCTGCATACCATTTGTATGATTTTGTTAATTGTATTGGCACGAATCAACTTTGATGGTACTAGTTGCATCATCACGACTGACTGTTAGTATGTGGTCATGGAGCATGAGATAGGAAGAAGTCTGTGGAAATGGGGATGAGGGAGAACATCAGAGTGTCTACTGTAATTGGGGCTGATACAGCCTTACTCCAGTCTCTATACAATAGAAGTTGAGTTGTATGGTTGGATTCACCTGAATTCCCTCCACCTGAATGTGTAGACAGATCAGCAGCCATTACAAAAAAGAGCAGGAAGAACAGGAGAGGAGGAAAAATGGGTGCCAACTGTAGTTCTACAGATAGCCCCCTCCCCAGGATTTGATGTGTCATTAAAGCACTGCTGCAGACCAAACGCCAGTGGATCTATCTATTGAATCCTTCTGCCACTCATTCTCTTCACACTTTGGTTTGGAATAAATACAGTATGTCGGGTGTCCCTTGTGACCCAGATAAGGGGCAGCTTTTTTGCCACTAAATATGGGACTTTCCGTATGAAATTGGACACCTAGTAACAGTATTCAAATAACCCTTTAATCAGTTTGTATGGAAGTTTTTACATATTGATGATTGAAATTATCGACTCTCCGGATATAATTTCTAGTTATAGACACCTTGCCACTGCACACACAAAAATGCAAATACTTAACAATAGTTTCTCTTGCGTGTGTGTTTTTTTAAAAAAACTAAACAAATACAAATCAAGTCCTTTGTGGATTGCTTTGAGCATTGGCTTGCAAGTTAACCTCAAATTTAGGATGCTTTTTAAAGAACCTTTTCATTTTAAGAGAAAAAGATTTCCACAGCTCTTCCCAAATGTTTTATGCTGTTCCAACATGAGACAAAACTACCCTACCATTACAATGTCCATGGTTGGTTTAACTTTTGCCTAGAGATTGAAAAGTCTGCTGCAGCATGTACTTACTAATTTTATATCAGAGGTGGATAACTGTCCAAAGGTTAAGCATGCACCTCATTAGACCCCAGAGGTTAGCATGCACTCCTGCTGCACCCTCCATTCCTCATAATGCCCCTTGCCTTATCTTATGGTTTTGCAGGGCTCTTTTGTCACTTATATACAAGGCTGTTTTATCCCCAGGATCTTTCATTTTATAAACTGGAAATAAACCCAGGTCACTTTGAAGAAAACAGAAATTACCTGGGGCTCTTGGTATTAGGAGACCCATCTCTGAGCAGATGAGATTTGCGCACTATTGCAACTAACATGTGAATGGGCATTAAAGTGATATATTACATTGCAAAATGATTTAATTTTCATTTCCAAGTGTCTTTTCTATGTGGCTGTGTAGTGCAGATGTCTTGCAGCCCAAATTCATCTGTTAAATTACATGTTTTCTGGGCAAACGGCCACATTGCTTGAATGGTTGTTTGGGAAAAAAAGTTGCAAAAAGACATTGTTGCAATATCAAGAATTCTAGTTTGACAGTTATTTACTTTGCTCATGGAATCATGAAAACTTGTTCTATACCAGAGAGGTGTCTAATACATCAGAATTCAATGCTTTTCTGAAATGTAGTTCCTTCAGTTCTTTTAAGAAAAGCATAACTTAATTATGCAGACCAAATTGCACTTACAGAGATAGATAATTATATCATTTAATTTTCATTTTGGTTTTCATCTTTCTCCTTGCTTTCATAATAGTGGGGCTACTGTTGAAACAGTACTGTTGAATACTGTTGTACTGTTGTGCAAAAGAGTTATATAAAAGAAATGAAAATATGAAAGACATAAGGAATATAGAATCATACAAAGATGAACCCCAAATTTTACTAAACGAGGTGGAAGTAGCATTAAGAGAAATTGGGAAAAATAAATCATTAGGAACAGATGACATACCAGTTGAATTACTGTAATCCATACACACAGAATCAATTCCAGTGTTAACTAAAATGTGCCAACAAATATGGGAGACAAAACACTGGCCCACAGACCAAAAACACTCAATATACATCTCCAGCCACAAAAAAGTGGTCACAAGATATTGTAGCAATTATAGGAGCCTAACAATAATCTCCCACAAAAGTAAAATTATGCTCAAAATACTGCAGCATGGACTCCAGCCACATATGAAGAGAGAAATCCCAGAGGTAGAAGCAGGGTTCAGGAAAGGAAAAGGCACTAGGGGTCACATTGCAAACATATGATGGTTAATGGACCACACCAAGGAATTCCAAAAGAATATCAACATGTCCTTTATAGACTATAGCAAAGCCTTTGACTGCTTCAGTCATGAAAAGCTATGGAATTCTCTCAAAGACACGGCAGTGTCAATATGCTTTGATAGTTCTGCTGAGAAATCTATACTCGAGACAAGAGGCCACTGTCAGAATAGAATATGAAGACATGGAATGGTACCCAATAGGCAAAATAATCAGGCAAGGCTGCATATTATCATCATATTTGTTCAATGTGTACACAGAAGAAATCAGATGAAAAGCAGGGGTAGACTCAGAAGAAGGAGGAGTGAAGATAGCAGAAAGGAAATCAACAATCTAAGATATGCGGACAACACAGCATTAATAGCGGAAAGCCTCAATGACTTCAAACAGTTACTAAGAAAGATCAGGTCTGCTACTGAACATAAAGAAAACAAAAATAATGACCTCAGACGACCTACATAAATTTGAATTAGATGGTGAGGAAATTGAGTTGAAGTCGACTCGAGGACAGCTACCAACAAGAACAACAATAGTTGGACTACTACAGGTTTTTAAAAACTATTTACATACATTTTTTCTCCCCTCCTCCTCTTAATAGTTTATATATTTAACACATGTTAGTATTTTGATAGTTTTAATACATTTTTAACTTTGTATGCTGTAGATTTTTTAAAAAGGTTTATTTTGGTGTCAACTGCTTTGAGTCCTGAATAATAATAACAACAGCAATAACAGCAGGAGTAGCAGCAGCAGCAACAGTGGCTACATCAACAACATGTAAAAAACTAACCCCGAGTTAAAATAATGATATATATGTCTTATATAAAGTGGGAGAAGAACATCCCACATGCAATAATTAAGTTTGAAGAAATATGGCATGCCCCCAGACAAATGATTGTGTAGGGGCAATTTATAGCGAGGCTCCAGTGTGCAGGGAAGGGAGGGTTAACTTCTCTCTCTCTTAAGCACATGCACACATACACACACACACACACCATCCACTATGCTGCAAGGAGAAATACTCTACTTCCTTCCTCTGGCTTTCTACTCACCCTCCTCACATCAGGCAGAATTCTCTGCTTACTGAGAATCTTCAGACTTCATTGAATAACCCTTCTGTCAGTTCGAGGGACTTTATATTTCTACACACCTAGGAGTGTGTAGAAATGTATGTATTTCTACCTACCATCATATCCTTGCAATCTTGTTGACACCTTGTCTTCTGTGCAGATAGTGCTTGCTTTGGCTACTTGTAAACTCACACTCAGAGGATGCACTCATTATTACTAAGGGTCGGATTAATGGGATCATGTTAAATATAGAGGTATACCTCTGTTAATAAACTAGATACGTTCCTGTAAGTAACTTTAACAGAAAATTTTGTACCAAAGGGAGGAATAACATTAAAGATACTCAGAGAATTCTCCAACAATATACAAAACCAATTTCAAATGGACACACCACAAGAGCCTAAACCAGTGGTGGTGAACCTTTTACATACCCAGTGCCCAAACTGCAACCCAGACCCCACTTATTTATTGCAAAGTGCCACGTCCTTCTGGCTTTCTAATAAGAAACTCTGGCACACTCTATGCTAAGGCAACAGCATGTGTGCCCACAGAGAGGGCCACTTCTGGCACGCGTGCCATAGGTTTGCCACCACTGGCCTAAACCAAACATGCTCTATCTACTACCCAAAATACACAGACAAGGCAATCCAGGAACACCCATTGTCTCAATCATTAGAACCTTCCCTCTTGGCATATCTAGACTCAATATTCAGGTCATGTGGCAGAAATACCCCAAGATACATGAAGGATATAACTGATTTCCCCCAAAAAATATACTCCACAACTTCCTAGAGAACAGCACATCTAGCCATCAAACTCTGCCATTTTGTATTCACTCATAACTGCAGTCATCCCTCCGTTTTTGCGGGGATCCATTCCAGACACACAGTCACTGCAAAAATGGAAACGTGTGTATTTTCAAGCCAATTGACTTGAATGGAGGGGGTGCCACTGGGGCCCCTGTGGGCACCCCCCATTATTTCCCCCTCCATTTTCCACTCGCATATATGTGAGGGACTCAGATCTCAAGTCCATGAAAACAGAGGCGTGACTGTACTTCATTTTTGAGAATATCATGTACCTCCAAGTCATTTGCACTGCTACGGGCACCCATATAGCCCTACAGTGTGCAAACATTTTTATGGCTGACCAGGAACACTTTTTCAACACATGCATCTAGAAATTTCTCCTCGAATGGCCACATCTTGATGACATCTTTATTATTTGTACACATGGCAGGCAATCAAACTAGAATATCCACCTAAGAAGGTGAAGAAACAAATCAACAAGGCAAGATTTAGTTTCCAGGAACAATCAACTACAGGATACACCAACAATACCAAATGACATAACATCCTTGTAGGTCTGGAGGTATCCTTCTTAATTCACAATAAGTAATTTTACAAAAATTCTTCAGATCCCAGCTGTAGAACAGCTTCTTTGAGTGGCCACCAGTTTCTGACTTTGGGTCTTGAATCAGAACCTCATGGACTGTTGCTGGATCATAGCCTGGAGATACAGCTGTTTCAGGACACAAGTCCAACCCATCAGAATCACAAATATTAAGTGAAATTCTGCTTTGCAAAGAATTACTAAACAAACATGCTGAAATAATTTGTTTTTCAGTAACAGACTCCAAGGAATGGTGAGTGTTAACTGACAGCTGGCTAGTTTTCAGGTGGTGTTTGTGCCATTCACTTTCCAAAGCATAATGGTAAGTTGCCAGATATCTAAACATATCTGGGAAAGCATCATTTGCTGTACAATGGCTAGTCGATTGAATAAGTGATCTCTGCAGTATTTTCCAATAGGGTGATTATAAGCTGTCATCACTGTTTGAAAAAATAATGAGGAAAAGAATGATTCATGGCGGGAAAATTTTTGCATAAGTGTCTGTTTGCAAATCCTGGGAACTAGTTTTATGATATACTTCACAGCCAATTTTGCTATCATGTTTCAGGGCTTTGAGAGCCCAGACTGTCTGAACAAAACAAATTACTTCAGTTCAAGTAATGAGTTATTGAAACCTAAAGAGAGTGGAGGGACAGAGGAATGTATTCAGTTTTACTTTCAAATTGTGGCATAACTCTGACAGAGTTCTCTGCAGAATGTTTGGAAGGACAGAAAGCACACCACAGGCCTTCTTAGAGTCTTAAGTGCTCACAATGTGACAATGGAGATTATCACACAAGGGCTTTTTACTCTTTAATAGTTCTAGTCTAACAATATTTAACAAGAATGATACAATGATGAAATTGCAACACTTACTTTTACACAGTTACAATAACAGAAAAACATTAACGATTCACAAACAGTAAAAAAGCACTTTTACATTCCGCATGTCTAAAGAAGGGGTTGTGATTGGAGAGAAAAAAAATAGGTAATCTCTCACTGCTAAGGAACTCTCCTGTGACTCACAAGTGCGACACTGGAAGTGATTCTGCCGAACGGCACACTGAGAGACTGTGAGGTTCAATTTATTTCTAGAAGGTTTAGTGACTGATTCTCAGTTGTGCTACTGAAATGTGATTGCTTTTCATACATTTGCAATAACACTAATGAAGCATTATTGGCAAGCTATTAACGCTTTTTTGTCATTAATGAGAAGTTGTACTAGCACGACGTTTTGATGATGGGACAAGTACGGTAGGTGCATGATGTCATATGAAAATCTTCCTGCGATCGCATGAACATGATGAGAGCATAGTACTTTTCTCCTGTTTCTTATCCCTGTGTGATAACCTCCAGTGTCACAAGGAGTCTAGAACAAGCCTTGATGCTTTAGAAAAAGGTTGAAAATACTCTCTCTTTTAAAAAGTTTGTTCCAGCTTTTTGTTTTTGCCTTTACCCTACCCCCACCCCAAAAAAGGTAAAACATATACATGGAGTCGTATATCTTCATATGTAAAGTTGTGAAGTCCCCCAAAAAATGGGAGGGGGAGAAAATGGTCCCCCCCCCCCAACAAAAACCCTTTTTTTGGTCAGAATATTTTGTTTTAGAAGGATGAATAAAAAGTATTCCTATATTTTCTCTGCACACAATGATTAAGAGATGTGAAGGCCAGGATGGGGTTGAGGATGAATGAAAATATGCAGAAAAAACATAAAAAGTGAAAGAAACCAGTTTTCACATACTTACTGCTCCAAAATAATTTCTAAAAATTATGTAAGAGAAGACTATGAATAGTATATAGTATCTCATTACAATTCCTGGTCTTGGTTTCCTGTTCTCAATTCTCTTTATGAGATTGAGTTTTTTATGTCTGCATGACACGAAAGAGAAACAGTGGAGACAATACAATTTCCTTTTTTAAAACTAATGTTAATGGTTTCTTCTGGTTTTGTTGGCGGGAGGGAGGTTTTGTTTTGTTTTGTTACTCCTCATACTGGCAAAATCAAACAAGTTTCTTACAGCTCAGGTGTTCTGTACAGTCCAGGGCCTTGTAGCTCCATCTGTACCAAAAAATAAAAGTTAAATGTTAAAGTCAATTTGTAATTATATTCTGAATAAAGTGTACTTTATCTACTCTCTCCTCAACTCTTGACAGCCTTGCCCCAGTTTCTACGCGCGTGTCCTCCTCTTCCTCTACGACTAGACCTCAGCCCTGGATCACTCCCACTGTTAGATTTCTCCGGTCCTGCTCCCGAGCAGCCAAACGTCTTTGGAGAAAGTCCAGGGAGTGGGCCGACTTTATCCATTTTAAGTTCATTCTTTTATCCTTTTCACGCGCCCTGTCGATGGAAAACAAGACTACTTCAAATCATTGATCTGCGCCAACGAGAGGCGCCCGCAGCGCTTGTTCTCCTGTTTCAACACACTGTTAAAACCCTCTCCTCCCTCCGTCTCTCCACTATTTTCTCCCTCCGACTTCGCCAATTACTTCATTACAAAGATCACTACCATTCGTTCTGAGTTAACTCCTCATGATTTGGCTCCCACCATTAATCTCCTCGCCCCTCCTACTAATAAACTCTCTGTGTTTCCTCCTGTTTCTTTGGAAGAACTCTCTTCGCTGCCGAACTCATCCAAACCTACCACCTGTTCTCTTGACCCACTTCCTGGGGATGCTTTGATTTGGATTTCCTGCATGGCAAGGAGTTGGACTGGATGGCCCTTGCGGTCTCTTCCAACTCTATGATTCTATGATTCTATGATTCCTTCTCGTCTTCTAATCTCTATAGTCCCCTTTTTGTTACCCTCCCTCCTCTATATCTTTAATCTCTCTCTCTCTTCAGGTACCTTCCCCTCAGTCTTCAAACATGCCTTAGTCTCCCCTATCCTGAAAAAACCCTCTCTCGACCCCTCTTCCTTGGCTAGCTATCGTCCAATCTCTCTTCTTCCTTTTCTCTCTAAGGTGTTGGAACGAGTTGTCTATTCACGTTGTCTTGAGTTTCTTGAAACCAACTCCATTCTGGATCCCTTCCAGTCTGGTTTTCGCCCACGGCACTCCACAGAGACGGCCCTTACTAAGATCTCAAATGATCTTTTGCGGGCCAAGGTGAATGGCCTTTATTCTATCCTTGTCCTACTCGATCTGTCTGCGGCCTTCGACACCGTGGACCACTGTCTCCTAATAGACGTACTCTCTGACCTTGGTTTCTCGGGCCTTGTTCTCGATTGGTTCACATCTTACTTGTCAGATCGATCTTTTTCATTGGTCTCGGGTGGTCAGACCTCGTCTTCTGTCCCCTTATCTGTTAGAGTTCCTCAGGGCTCTGTTTTGGGTCCCCTTCTGTTCTCTCTATACACACTCTCCCTTGGCAAACTTATCAGTTCGTTTGGTTTCTCCTACCATCTGTACGCCGATGATACCCAGCTGTACCTTTCCACCCCTAATCTTTCACCAGAGCTAGAGCAGCAAGTGTCATCCAGTTTAACAGCTGTCTCCCACTGGATGCACCATCGGCGTCTGAAGCTCAATATGTCCAAGACTGAGCTTCTTGTTTTCCCTCCTAAGCCCACCCTTCACTATTCCTTTTCTATTTCCGTCAATAACATCTCGATCCAGCCGGTCCAGGAAGCCCGCAGTCTCGGTTTCATCTTTGACTCCTCTTTGTCATTTATCCCACAGATCCAGACTACAGCCAAAGTCTGTAGATTTTTTCTCTATAATATCGCCAAAATCCGTCCATATCTCTCAGCTTCTACCGCAAAGACACTGGTCCATGCCCTAGTGGTCTCACGATTAGACTACTGTAACCTCCTCCTGGCAGGGCTTCCTCTCTCTCACCTCCACCCATTAATTTCTGTTCAGCATTCAGCTGCACGCATTATTTCACTCGCTCGCCGTTATGATCATGTCTCCCCTCTGTTGTCTTCCCTTCACTGGCTCCCTCTTCCTTTCCGCATCAGGTACAAACTTTTGCTACTCACCTTTAAAGCCCTGCATGGGCTGGCCCCTCTTTATTTAACTGATCTTCTCTCTCCCTACATCCCTACTCGCACTCTCCGCTCTGGTAGCCAAAATCTCCTCTCTCAACCCAGGATCTTCTCTGCCCCGTCCCGGATCCGTCCCTTCTCTCTTGCTGCCCCCCATTCCTGGAACCTTCTTCCTCTGCATACACGGCTCATCACTTCCCTAACCAGCTTTAAAGCTGAGCTGAAAACCATATTGTTTAGGGAAGCGTTCTCAGGGAATTTGTGATTGTTATCTGGCTGTCTGACAATATTTGATGTGATGTGATTTGTTTGATATTTGATGTTTTTAATCTGGTTTTTTCCTTTCTATATGGTAATTTTATCTATTCCTCTTTTAATTGTTAGAATGTACGCCTTGGGCAGGCTTTTATTTACTCCTAATTTTACCGACTTTGTACAGCACTGTGTATAATTACAGCGCTATAGAAATAAAGTTTAATAATAATAATAATAATAATACTTTTAAAATATAAAATATTTTTGTGCCAAATTTAGTCATCCATAATGCATTTTATGTTCCTAAAGTAACAAAGTTTTGAACTGATGCTTCAGGTCAAAACTCTCTTTGTTAGGAACATAAAATATTCCTTGACCTTCTTTCCCCACAAGACGAACAGAGGGACAGTCATTCGAAGTCTTCTGTAGCATACTCTTTGTTTTACTCCAAAATCCAAACCATAGGGAACACACATGGCTTCTCCAAAAGTCAAATACTGCTCAGAGAAGCCTCTCAGAAGTGTAAAGGATGTGTTTTGGGGGAGGCTAGAACCGATCTTCATTATTTCGCTTTGTGAGACTACAACTTAAAGTGAGAAGTACATTTTGTTAAATTAAATGTCATTTTTTAAATGAGATTGTTATGAGAAATCATGAAGCTTAAACTTGGCTGCCTCAGATACTATTCAAATACATATTCAATTAATGACTTGTTTGTCAGACAGTCAAATTAGATAAAACACTCTGAATTTGTGTAATGGAGCATGCCTTATAACCTCAGTAGACATAGCATTAATGTACTAAGAGGCACTGTGCCTGTGACTGATCCCCATAATGAAATGATATGTTTTGCTGGGTCTGGGAATAAAAAGAAAAGTGCATTGTCTTGCCAGTAGATTTATTATTGGCCTTTGTAGACAAAAACAAAGCTCAGACAAAGCTTATTTTGGAGTCTCCCCAAGTCTCCCCCTCTCTTATAGGCCATGAGTTTAAATTGTCTGACATCCAATTAAAGAATGGCATGCTGCAATAATTAGTTTTATATTCCTTCTGAAAAACTTCCAGACATTCATTTCTATGATTTTTTCCCTTCATCTGTGCCAGGCAATTGGCTTTTGTCAGTGATAATGCAGAATGAGTTAGTGACAAATTAGATTGGAAGTGGCTGTGGACATCACAGTAAGTACACTGTGGAAAGGGAGCAGAATCAAACACAAGAAAACAAGAATAACAAAGAACGAATAAAAAAGGAAAAAAGAAACCAATTCTCAAAATGGTACCAAAGGGAGGAAAAAGATTGCTGTTATACCTGTACATAAATAAATATAAATCACTTCTACTATCACTTTAAAAGTTATATAGATGTATGTATACCTTCCTTCTAACCGAGTGCCAAATAAAAAGAAAGTTTATAGGGACATTCTTTCAAAATTGTACCCTTTGAATTTGCGCTTCAATGTGAAACTCTTAAGCAGGAGAACCAGAAAGAGATTGTGTTAACCAGTCTTGTTTTTATAATCATCATCATCATCATCTGATCATGCCTTGTTGAAATGAATGATGGTGCTGGGATGTGGGAGGTGTTACAACACTGTTACTCAGCAGCATGGGTTTTCCCGAAAAAGCAGGAATGTAAAAACTTTCAGCATTCTAAGTAATGTTATTTGATCTACTAAGATCTGCCAATATTATATTCAAACACATTCAGAGCTTTATGTGGAAATTATTTTATTGCAATATTTGTAAAAATATGAAGAGAATAGCATATATTTTTATTACATTTAATAAAAAATGACTACATCTGTTTTTTTAAGGTCACATAATTTAGCTGCGTATGATATATCTTCTATTAGCAATAATATTTATTTGCTGTATAACAGTCGTAACTTCACTCAGTCACTCTCTGGACTTGTTTTAGTTCCATTTCAATTTTAGGGGAAAAAATAGATTGAATACAGTGATTTTCATCATCACCATCAATTTTTATAGTGCCATCAGTGTAATCCGTTCTTTACAAATAAAGCAAAAAACAACCAGGTCTTCCGGTTGCGAGGCGAGGGCTTCCGGTTGCGAGGCGGAACGAACGGACGTGCCTTGAGGTTGCTCTCGAGGGTGCGTTCTGCAAGATGCGGTGTTGGGGTCGCCTTCTGGCTGACTGAATCTTTCCCCGGCAAGGGAAAGTCAGACGGAGCTCTACGAAGACACCTGGTGGCTTAGAAGGGACCGAAGGGCTATTTTACAGCAAGCCTCCTTCCCAAAAGCCCGGTGTCAGAAGAGCTTTCGCGGCTGCATCTTTTGCTGCGTTCCTGGTAACGCGAAGAACCGCCAGCAATTTTCCTTTGTAATCTTTGTTTGCCCGCTGTATTGCGGGTTTAAAGCATGAGGCTTGGCTTTTTGATATATGGACTGAGGAGATATGAGACACTCTAAGTATATTTACTAGTGTGGCTTTCTCATAATAAGTTTTTGAATTTTGTGATGAAGTTGCAAACCTGAAAGCGTTGCTCTGAAAATCAGCTACAAAGTATAAAAGTGTGGTGGCGGTTTCCCTTAAAGAGAACAAGATTTTATGTCAGTTTGAAGATTAACCAATCCAGAGAAACTCTTTTTGCTCTGCTTTGTCTATCTTTTGGATTATAATATTATAACATTATACGTTCTGTATTTTGATGTTGGTATTTGCAAGTACTGGGGCTCTAAGAGGATACAGCTGATGTGGCTTGATGACTCAGCTAAGGACTTGAATAATTAGCCAGCTGAAAGCCAGCTGAAAGTACTGATCTTGATAGTGCTTATACTAAGAGAAGCAGTGAAAGTGGCCTCTTTTGTTACTTTTTTTGAGTTACTTTGAGTTACTTCGTAACATCAAACAGTGGCTGGTTCTGGCTAAAGCTCTCTTTAAATTGCTGCAGATTTCCTGCTGTACTATTCTGACTTAAATGGATGTAAAAAAGAAGCCGCAAACAGCTAAACCTCCAGCAGTACCCGCTAATAGACGCCCATCATTAGAACATACTCAACCTGTAGGAGAAAGCAATTTATATAATATGACAGCGATGGAAGAATTGAAAAAAATGATTATGGATTTGGGCAATAAGGTATCTAACCTATCAACAGAGGTAACATCTTTTAAGTCCGAAATACGAATGGAAATGCGAGATGATTTTAAGATTATGAGGGAGGCGATGGATAAAACATCTTCGGAATTGGCTAAGATTCAATCCAAACTAGATTTGGCAGAACAAAAATTTGATTCACAGGAGGAAAGAATTAATGAAATCAGCGGAATTCAAAAGACCCAAATAGAGGACAATTTAAGATGGGAATTTAAGGCAAGGGAAAAATCGATTAAAATAAGAGGCTTAAAGGAAAGTGAAAACGAAAACTTGATGGTCTCTTTGGTACCAAAAATTGCTGAATTTTTACAGTGTGATGCAATGCTTTTTTCTTTTGGCATTGATCGTATCTTTAGATTGAACTCAATTATAGCCAAACAAAAAAAGGTTCCTAGAGACATTGTGATTGTTTTCTTGAGAAAAATTTCTCGAGACCTTTTGTTGAAGAAATGCAATGAAGAATCATTAATTATTGATGATCAAACCCTGTTGGTCTATAAAGACGTCCCATCGAAAATTCTTCGAAAGCGTAAAGACTACTTCTTTTTAACATCCCAGCTGAGGCGAGTTAATGTGCAATATCGTTGGCTTCTTCCCGAGGGTCTAGCGTTTTGGTATAAGAAAAAGAGACATGAGATAAGGTCAACATCGGAGGCTAAACTTATTATGCAAGCTCTATTTAGAAATTCAAAGAAAGATGACAAAACAGAACCTACCGAATCTATGTCAACGGCTAAAGATCCTAGGCCAATGGGGGAATATAATTTGAGATTCCCAAGAAGGAAACCTCGAGTTGATTGCACTCAGAAAGATTTGTCGCATAGCAGAACCATTCGCACATTGGATAATCGGGAGGAAAGAGAGGTGGAAGAGAGCCTAATCTCCGACAGAAACTTAGAGGAAGGAGAGATTCTGTTGAATCAGGAGGAAGAGACAGCAATTGATTTGCAAGATAGAAATAGACTCCTGTCGGAGGACTGTATATTTAACAACCCTCCTGTGGCTGGCATCTTCTATATATCTCTCTGAATGAAACGTCAGGAAGAAAATCTTCTAGAACATGGCCACAAAGCCCGAAAAACCCACAAAAAACTATGGATGCCGGCCATGAAAGCCTTCGACTTTGAATTGAAAATTTATTTTCACTACAGGATGGATATAAGTGAGGAAACTTAACACATTATGTATTTACAACTTGTACTTTTGGACTAACAGAAGCAAGAGATTTTGTGACAAAAAAGAAAGCTTAGCAGTGCATTCGTTGGTTAGTCTAATCCTCTGGGTACTATGGTTTGTCAGTATTTGTCTCCTTAGAAGACTAATTAGAATATCATATCCTATATTTAGCCCATCTAACATGATTGATGACATTATAACACCACTGATAACTATGAATATGTGTGTGTGTGTGTGTGCGTGCGTGCGTGCGTGCGTGCATGCGTGCGCATAAGTGTGAGTGCGTAAGATACAGACATGGTTTGGAAAATTTTCCACCCCACATCTCTGCTTTAGCTTAGATCCAAGGTGATATTTCTTTAATGCTGAATTTTTGACCAGAAATTTGTGTTTTGTTTAGTCTGTTAACTTTGGTGTATTGCAGCAAAAGGTATTGTCCCTATTTCTTAATGCAACAAGAAAGAGAAAAATGGCCCCACAGTGATAGCATAATTTCATCAATAGAAGCCATGTAGAACTTAAAGAGAAGCCTGACCTTAGCTCTTATTGCATTTTGTACCTTTATTCAATCAGTCCACTATATAATCAAGAAATATAATCATTTTTTAAAATAATTAATTGAACTCCAATTGAGTACATATTTACTCGGGAAAAGATGTCACTGAACATAATGCAACTTAATTCTGAATAGACATGCACTGGATTTTATTATTAGTTAGCAGAAACCTATATCTGCAGAATTAATGCCTGCCACAGCAAACTATAGAACTGTTTTGTTGAATGGGAACAAATTCATTCTATTCTGTAGCTTCTGAAAATGCTCCACTCATACATTTTAAAGATTAGATATGGGTACTGAGGTTCATTTCCATTCTTAGCTGATATCTCTTCAAACATCTGTATGGAGTTGTAGTTCCCATTGATTTGGGGAAATCACGACAACAAAATGATGTTTGTTTATTTGTTTTTTCTCATTCTGCCTTTAATAATTAATATAATTCTCTAGAAGATGGATTTGGGAACTGAACACTGTTATTAGTCTGTCACCAAACCATCTATTTTTAATTGCTTTTTGTTTTCTTTTAACAGAAAAACTCTACAACTCAAATGGTCGGGAGTTGAGGCGGGCCCTCTTCTCCTTGAAACAAATATTTCAAGTAAGTAATCAGTCTTATACAATTATTTTCTGTTTGTCCAGAACTTAATATCTTTAATTTCGCAACAATGTCTTTGGAAACCTCCTTTCCAGCAAGCAAGCTACAGTACTTTGTAAGTTATATATAAGTTGACTTCATGTATAAGTTGAGGACAGGGTTTGGGGCCAAATCTGTGACTTTGATAGGACCCATGGATAAGTCAAGAGTGCCACCACCACTGCCACAGCATCCATGCTGCATCCTTTACTTCTCAGTGCTCCTTTGAGGGGGAAGCATCAAAGACCTCCTGATATCCTTTAGAATCCCAGAGTTGTATTTCATTCCTGTTCTGCTTTGTTGGACAGTCTTCTCTGCACATTGGACAATCTCTTCAAGCCTGGAGTCCCATTTCTGTAACAGTTTGTTGGTAGGAATGACTCAAATGGCTGGCTATGGTGCTGACAGGCTCTCTTCCGCCCTCTCCCTTCCCTTTCCCTCTCAGTTTGGACTCTCCAGTTTGAGGAACAAGTGTCAGGTTTCTTCCATATTAGCTCTTTCCTCTGCAAAACTAGCAAACAAATGAAAAACAGAACAGATAAATAGACACTTGTCCAACCTCTCCCTTCCTTGGGACATCTTCTGAAATCAGCTAAGCCTGCTCATCTCTGCTGCTACCATTCTCCTGCCCAGGCATTCAAAAAGGCCAGAAGCGGTAGCGCTCAGGTGAGCAAGCTTGGCTGGTTTCACTGGCATAAACAAGAGGATATTCCAGAGAATGGATAGGGGACAAAGGGTCTGTTTAATCTGGTTTGTTTGTTGGCAGATGAAAGAATTAACCTGGAAGAAACCTAACACTCTTCCACCTGGAGAGTCCAAACTGAGAAGGAAGAAGGAGAGGGGAGAGAGGAAGGGAGCCTCTGGTTCATGACAGCATAATGCCGGAGTCCCTTCTCCTTCCTTTTCAGTTTCTCCAAGTTAACACTTTGCCCATCCTGATGGAGATGTGTTGTCCCCTCTTTTTTTAAGCCGCATGAAGTTCTATAGTGTTAATGACAATCTTAACATCTAGGAAATAGCACCCACACTCCTTGGTGACAAGAAAGGCACCAAGACAAGGAGGTCCCCTTTATATGACATGAAGCCCATTATTGTGTTAATATTATTATTATTTCTTACCTGCCTCTCCCCATCGATCAAGGTGGAGAACACCAACAATTAACAGACATACCACATCAGTTAAAACAAATCAATTAAAGTACACATCAATTTAAAGGACATGCATACAGTTTAAAAGGACAAGCTATACAATCCACATTTATAATTCATCATTTAAAATTCACAATTTAAAAATGATAATTGTTATTTCCTGTCAGCCCTTTAACCCCTTCTGAGTAGAGGATATTTGCCAAATTTCAGATGAATATATATCAGAGTTCTAGCTTTCAGAATAAAAATATATTAATTCATGTGGGACTGCTGTCATCCAGCAAAGGCAGGACCTTGGATTTCTTACCTAAGATGTCTTGCACCTGGAATATTGCCACCATATGAAAGATGCCATTTAAAAAACGAGTGTGTACCCAGATTGCCCTTGGGACTTAGGTTTGAAAATATTGCACATTAGTGTTCTGCCAGGCGTGGTTAATAGGTGAAAGTGTGATCATTGTGTGAAACGGAGTTCTTCATGTTTGCAACGTGAAAGTATCCTCTTTTGCTGCAGTGCTGTAGAATATCAAATACGGATGGTATGTTCTGCACAAGAAATGTTGATGCTATGCAAAACATCTTGTATCAGGCATGATTAGGATTTGATGAAGCTAGGCTATGTATGTGATGCATAAAATTGTAGTCTCTGCAAGTCCAGTGAAAGCATTGATAGCCTCTTCATTCTTACATGCCACAGCTTATGTCATTTTCTTTCCTTTGTTGACTTGCTGAATCACTTCACATTAAGTGAAGTGTAAATAGCTATGAGCAGAGCTTGCAATCATCCAACCTCCCAAATGCAGCTGGATGGTAACATCCAGCATTCCTCAACATGGGTTTTGCAGGCTAAGGCTGATAGACATTTGAATGATTGAATGAATGATTCCCACTGTGGCCTAGAGCTACAATGATGTTCTTTATTATTATTATTAATAGCATGGCTTCATTGACAAACCACAGTGCAAAAATATAACCTGATGGGTAGTTCTGATTCGAGATCAGTTTTTGAAAATCAAATGATTTGTTAACAAAGCCCCACACCCACCCACCCAGGTATCTTACTGATGCTGATGCTTACTCTTTGTGCCTTGTCACATTACTCATTATTTTTATTTCCTTTTTTAAATATCTGAAGGGGTAGATAAGAAAATTGTCTCAAGTGGGGGGTGGGGTGAAACTCCCCTCAGAATGTTTCAAGAAAGCATTTTTAACCCCCAGAAATAATGTTTTTCCTCTTATGATTATTACTCGATATTACATAGTAATAGTGTTGCATCATTTGAATCAGCAAATTGAACCATTATTTTTTATTATTATTTATAGAGCGCTATAAAGTTTGCACACCACTTTACATAGCAAGGGTCAAATAAAATAAGGGGGGGAAAAGAATAAAAACCTGCCTAGTGGCATACAATGTAAAATAACAACATTACATGATTAAAATATCTCTAAAATAATACTAACTAGTATACAATAAAGACAAAGTAAGCAGCAGATTAACAACCAGTAATTTAGAATGCTTCCCTTAACAAGAGTGTCTTTAGTTCAGCCTTAAAATTAGCCAAGGAAGCAATAGTTCTTAATTGTGTGGGGAGAAGATTCATGAGGAGCAGCACAGGAGAAGGGGCAGATTTCAGCAGCAGAGGAAGAGACCCTAGGCTGGGTCAGAAGACCGGTGTCATAAGATCTCAATGTGCATGGAAGGCAGTAAGGAGAGACAAGCACTGACAAATAAGAGGGAGCCAAGCCATAAAGGGCTTTAAAGGTCAGGAGAAGAATTTTATATCTGATACTGAAAGGAATGGGGAGTCAATGGAGGGATAACAACAAGGAGGTAACATGATCAAAGCAACAGGCAGAGGATGATCCTGGCTGCTGAGTGTTGCACAGGGATTCACAGGCTGAGGTGGGAAATAGGAAGACCCACTAGCAATGAGTTGCAGTAATCCAAGCATGATATCACCAGTGAACGTACCAAAGTCTTTGCCATCGAAACAGAGAGAAACAGTTGAATTCTGATGAGATTATAAAGAAAGAATCTGCATGACTTGGCTGTAACCTGGATCTGTGGAGTGAACGATAACAAAGAGTTAAATAGGAAGTCAAGGCCTCATTGACAGATTGAATAGAAATGTCATTTACAATAATTGACAAAGAACATGGAGTTCAGTTTCGGGTGATGAAGTGCATCAGTTGACCCTTAAATTAAAATCTGGTAAATCTCCTGGTTATGATGGCCTCCCGGCAGAAATTTTGAAATTCTACCCTGAGCAATGGAAAAGGCATTGGCTAATTTGTTTACTCTTGTAAATAACTCTGGCGAGATCCCAACTGATTGGAAGGATTCCATCATAATTCCAATCTTTAAAAAGGGGGACAGACAGGATCCTGGTAACTACCGCCTAATAAGTCTTTTCTCAGTGGCAGGCAAACTGTATGCCAGTTATTTGGATTTGAAATTGCAGAGTTGGATGAATGCACAAGCTTTGGTGGGTCCGGAACAAGCAGGTTTTAGAAGACATATGTCCACTGTGGATCACATAACTGCTTTCATTCCTTGTAAACAAATACCTTGCACACGCTAAAGGTAAACTATATGCGGCTTTTGTTGATCTAAAGGCTGCTTTTGATTCAATTCACCGGCCCTTTACTTTGGAATAAATTGGCTAGGCTTAATATAGATCCTCGATTGTTGTTTCTTTTAAGCCACCTCCATACAAATAATCATTGTAGAGTGAAATTTTTTGAATTGGGCCTATTAACAGACCCTATCTACTCTGGTATAGGAGTCAGACAGGGTTGTGTGTTGGCACCTCATCTGTTTAATCTATATGTGGCTGATCTACTTGCCTTTATGACCACAGTAGACTCTCACCCACCTTTCTTTGGGAAATCGTCCGATTTTTGTACTACAATTGTCTCCAAGGTTTAAGGAAGATAAAGAAGAATTCAGAGCCTGGCCAAAAGTCACAGGATCAATAGAATAAAGGTCACAAAAGTAGCGTTGGGCAGTTTGATGAGGAGGTTGATTATGGGTGAGGGGAAAAGAGTTGAAATGATGGTCAGACAACAGGAAATCCCTAGCCATGAAGTCAGAGGTTATCAAGCCAATGACTAGAAGAATGAGTATGTGCATTAGAACAGAGTTCAAGACTATAAGTTAACAGAGTTTAATTACACATGCTACAACAGAACAAGGCGAAGGAGGAAGCACTCATAATTAATACCTATTGTTACCACCCATTGTTACCAGAAGAGGTACAATTGCTTTTGATACCTCAGGATTCTGCCATCTCATCCTTCAGCATCTAATTACATTTGAGGTTCAAAAGGAGCAAGCAACAACAGGGTACATAGAAGGAGGAAGAGCAGGAGCAACAAAAATTACTGCTGCTACTGCTAATACTTACTAATGCAAAGGATGAGATACATATTCAGCAAAAACTGACAATGCCTCACCTTCTGACCTAGCATTATCCCACTCTGTCACCTTAACTGTCCAGTTCGTTTTTTCTGTTAAGTTTCTCCTCATTATTTTCATAATCCCATCAAGATTAGTTCTTGGGCTGACTTTAGCAGCTGCAATTATGTACTTTAAGACTGCAGAGACTGAAATGTTTTTCTTTCAGTAGTTTGCAAATTTGACTTCCTCTTTACAGCAGCCTTTAATTGCAATATGTCTTAGAGGCACAGACTGACAGTGATGCTTTTCAGTGATCATCAAATTAAATTTATGACAATCCATATAAGGAAACAGTTCAGATTGCTTGAGTCTGCCGTGAACGTTTCCTTCCAAACAAATTACATAGTTGGGCTTTCTTATAATGTTAAAAGTTGTAAACATTTGTTGTATCCTGGAGATATTGCCAAATGATTAAAAGAAAAATGTAGCCCAGCATGATATTTGGATTGTGCTAAAATAATGAATAAAATAAAAATAATTTTGAATAATAGTTAACTGTGTAGAATAGTTGAACAAAAATCTAAAATACATAGGCCTGTTACAGATTGCCAAAATAAAGCTGCTTCAGGTCTCTTTGGAGGTATGCTATTTAAATGATGCATGGGTCCTAAGAGTCCGGAGGTCGCCCCAAAGCCACACTCCATTCCTAAGCACTGGAGTGCAGCTTTTGGTGCAGCTTCCGGATTCTTAGGATGTATGCATCATTTAAACAGCATACATCCAAAGAGACCCGAAGCAGCTTTATTTTGGCAGTCTGTAACAGGCCATAGGCTCCAATCCCAAGGTTCTGGTGGTGAAGTGATTGATGACCGCAAGGAATCCCCACCCTGAGAATTACATAATTTTACAGATTAAATCTTTGCATCTCTCTTCATAGGTAAGTACTGCTGAGATGGTCCATGGTAGGTATGCAGAGCATTGCAATTTTGGAACAATATCCTAACTGGCAAATATAAACCTGCTCTTCATATGATGTTTATGCCTACATGTGGAACAAATAAGGCAATAGAATACAGCCTTGCCTGACCCCTTTGCCAGTTAGGTACCATTCTGTTTCTCTATATTCTGTTCTGATGGTGGCCTCTTGTCTTAAGTACAAATTTCTCATTGGAACTAACAAACGTAGTGGCACTCCCATTTCTTTGAGAGCATTCCATACCTATTCATACTCTATGCAGTCAAAGGCTTTTCTATAATGCATAAGGCATGTTCTAATTTTCTTCTGGAATTCCTTATTACATTTCATTATCCATTATACATTTGCGACGTGGTCCCTAAAACCTCTTCCTTTCCTGAATCCCACCTGCACCTCAGATTTTTCTCTCCATATATGATTGCAGAATATGGTGCAGAAATTTGAGCATAATTTTGCTTGGGAACTATGGTCCCATAGTTGCTGTACTCTTTTGTGTCTCCTTTTTTGTGGATGTGATATATTGATCATTTCCAGTCTGTTGGCCACTGTTTTCTTTTCCATATTTGTTGGTATTTTTTTAGTTAACATTGGAATTGATTCTGTTTGCGTGGATTGTAGCAGTAAATTGGAATATCATCTGTACAATCCTAGCCTACAAACTAGGCAATATTAGGATTTCACCACCCATGCAGTTGTGATTGGGAGATTTAAGTGTATGCCAGTGCTTCCCAAACAGTGGGGAGGGACCTCTAGGTGTGTGTGAGACTTGGAGGTGTGTGTGAGACTTGGAGGCTCTGATCCCTCCTCTCCTTCCTCTTCCAAAACTTTTTATGTGTAAAATTTATATATGTGTTGAGTTAAATATTGGATTTACTTAAAGCTGTTCTAATTTGAACAATGTTAATTTCTTATAAAATGTTAAAATATAAATTATACATGAATGTGTGGATGAAAATATGCACATTGAATAAAATATTTTACTCATCTACTACATTAAGTGGGGGGGGTGCAACAGCCACATGTGGCTGTAAAGAAGAGTCCCAATAGTAAAATATTTGAGTACCCTAATCCATCCTACACCTATTACACAATGTACACATTTAGTCAATAAGTTGTATAGAATTTAAATTAGCCTACTAAGTTTTATAGGGACAGAGTCTATCAGTCCTATTTTCAGAATTCTTAAAGCAGCTCTTCTTCATTCTTAGAATTCACTCTCACAATTAACTTGAAGGATCTTATCAGTAAGAGTAATCAAATGTCACACACTTCACTCCTGAAGTGCTATTAATCATTCTTAGGAGAGAAGAAGTATTTCCCAGTTGTTTCATTGATCCAAAGAGGGAGATACAGCACACATAACACCTCTGTTAAGAGAAAGAATGATGGATGACTCCTTCAGGACTGAGCTAGGTGACATTTGATTTAAGGGTTTCAGTTGTAGCCTGTAGAAAATTCTTTAGTTAGTTATAAGAGTCAGAGAACAGCTTCCTTCTGATGCTGAAGGCCTTTCTACCAAATTAATAAATTATTTGGATTCTGTTACGTAGATGAGGAAATATTTATTTTGCTGTCATTAGCTAATATTTTGAAATTTATTTGTCATCTTTATGGGCAAAATCTAACAAAATGCATTTCAACAGAAAGAAATGCAGAGTTCTTATCGTTGTTGTGTGTGTTCAAGCCTTGTTTCCGACTTACAGTGAAACATACGGTAACCTTGTAATGGGTTTTTCTTGGCAAGATTTGTTCAGAGGTTTGTCATCGTCTTTCCCTGAGGTTGAGAGCATGTGACTTGCCCAAGGTCACCCAGTGGTTTCATGACAAAGCAAGGAATTGAACCCTGATCTCCAAACTCAAAAACACGTGAGGCATGTGTACAGGATTGATGGCATTTACCATATATACTCAACTATAAGTTGACCTCGTGTATAAGTTGAGGTCAGGTTTTGGAGGCAAAATTATGGATTTTGACATGACCCTTGGATAAGTCAGGGGTAAAACTTAGGAGCAGGTAACAAAAGATCTAAATAATGGTAGCAAAGGAAAACAATGCCAAAGAACCTGCAAAATGATGGCAGATATAACTGTTTTAACTCACACTAAAGGCTGGATGGAAGAGAGAATAGAAGGAAGTCAGTGCTTCTAGGACAGATTGTACTCTTGCCTTGCACCATGGGATTGTTCCCTTTTTAATAAGAGTTAAAGTATAATTTAAAGTATAATATTTATATTTGACCCGTGGATAAGTCGACCTAGGATTTTTGGGTCAATTTTTTGACTAAAATTTCTAGACTTATACATGAGTATATATAGTAACTTGACAGCACTACATGTGATGTGATAGAATCTGTTTTTAAGTGAAATTGGATGATTACCTACCCAGAATGTTGAGACTGTAGATTTCCTGCATAGGTAAGGGGTTGGACTAAATGCTCTTTGAGACCCTCTTCAGCTTTATATTTCTGTTGGAAAGTTATCTGACTAGCATGAAGAAGAAAATCTAAAATTTCACTATATATTCTCAGAGTTATTTCTCTGAAGCAGAGGTGGTTAGTTAATAGCTCTTGTGCCAAATCTGATCCCTGAAACAGACCTTGGTGCTCTCTAGTGGATCTAGTAAATTTCCATTAAGATATTTATATATTTATTTAATTTATATCCTGCTTTTTCCCCATTCTGGAAATGAAGGTAGCTTTAACGAGAATCCTTTTATATAGTTTTGCTTCCAAGGGAGAGAAGCAATGAGTTTCCTTCTATAACTTTCTATTTATTCTGAATGGCTTAGCAATGATCTTTGTTTTTGTGGCTATTTTAGCTTCTGGGACTGTTTCATATTTTATTTCCTTACAGTTTTATGTTTGATTGCATTGATGTAATTGCTTGTTGTAAGTTGCTCCATGGGAATATACACCCTAAATGGCAAAGTGAGTATTATGAGTATTACATTTGTTTGTTTGTTTGTTTTTTCAAAAACTAATTTTGAACACACAGAGAAATGTGCTTGGTTCTGTAAGTAGGGTTTTTTTCTTGCTCAAAAATATGTTTTGTTAAAAAAACACCATGGTATTATTATTATTATTATTATTATTATTATTATTATTATTAACCTTTATTTATAAAGCACTGTAAATTTACACAGCACTGTACATACAATCTTTTAGTTAGACGGTTCTCTGCCCTCAGATTTTCACAGACAAATTCTTCCCAGCAATCCATGTGTTGTATTTTTGTAGAAATTTAGTGTTTTTCTACCAAAGGCCCACATAATTTTGCATGAAGCGGCCTGTTTTTCTAGAAACAATGAGGGGTTTGCACAAAAAAGTGTTTTTCTCATAATAAAAAATTTAATATGAAAACCTCTGTTTCCAGAACTAGACATAGTTTTTTGTGCCCAAAATACGGTTCTTTTGCAAAATCTGTTTTCTGTTTTGCACAGAAAGTGAGTTTCTGAAAACAGTAGGTTTGTACAAAAATATGTCTCCCCCCCACAAAATACATTGCATTTAAATTGCAAAGGTACCTCTGTGTCGCATAATTTCCTGAAAAAGAGTGAAAAGTGGGCAAAACCTGGAGAATTTTCACTTATATGCTATTCCCAACCAGCTTTACTTAGTGTCAGGAGTGACATTTTTCAGTGAGGGAACAAAAAACAGTGAATTTTCATCCTATTTTCAGGGACGTAGCTCGGATTTTAGGAAGGGGAGTGTCCAGACTAAGTGCCACCATTATAATGGGGCTTGGGTGCGGCAGCGCAGCAGCAAACACCATTCATTTTTCTAATGGGAAGGGGGGTCCGGACCACAAGAACCCCCCCCCCCTTGGCTACATCCCTGCTGTTTTTTAATCCTCTCAGACACAGTGGGTTTTTGATGTTCAACTTACAGTAACTGACACATTCAGATCAAAGTAATCAATGAATAGTCATGATATATGTGTGAATTGGCCCGGAGATTGAAACAGAAGCCATTCATTGATCTACTGTTTTGCTGGTCTCAATTCACATAGCTAAATCCTTTTCTGGAATATAAAATAAAATAAATATAATATAATATTAAATAAAATTAAAACTAAATTGACAGTATTATTCATTCTTATTCTCAAAATTATCTTCCTTGGTTTTGCAGAAAATGGTTCATTGGTAAGGCATACTGGAGTCCCCCAGTAGCTACACATAAGGTATTTCTCAGTGTTCATAATATTGCAGAAGAAAAACCAAGTTTTTCCATTTTAGCTGCTTTTCTCATCAGCAAGTTAATGCTTGCCGATGAAGGAAGCAAGCCATAAATCTTTGCAGTATTACTGGACAGTTTCAAGGACCAATCCCTTCCATATATATGGAAGTTTCTCATAAATGTGTCAATCATAATTTGTTGCTGGACTCTTGTTTTCTATTAACGAAATGCCCACTCTTTAAAAAAAAAACACCCGAAAAGCAGAAACTTCCTTGAAAAACTTGAACTGCTCATTGTGATTAGAATAGCTTTATAAGCTCGCCCGTTTTGGCAAATGATTGAATTAATGGATCTGAAAAGATATGTTTAGTTCAGAACTAATGTAAACACAGTCCTTTTAATGCAAGGAAAATGAGTCTAGCTTGCTTTCACCACTCTTCGCCGTCCAGATGTTCAAACCCTTTCATAGGCCCCACCACATTTTAAATACATGATAAAGTAGATAATATGTGAAGTGCAAATGTATGTCTGTGGTATGATGGTGTTTATATTATCGTTCTCCATACCCTCTTGCTGTTCCTTTAAACATATATCGTAATGCCATTTAAAGATGAAGCTTAGCTTGCTTATTCAGTGTTGCAAAAAGCAGCAGGATGAAATGCACTTTATGGTTGCATTATTATAATAGTTGTCTGTCTTCTAAGATGAATAAACCTATCTTGAGGGGGATTCCATGGAAAAAATTGTCTAGAGGGGGTTTGCCTTTGCTGTGATCTGAGACTTCAGGAGCATGACTAGACCCAGATCAGCTGAGTAAGGATTCAAACACTGGCTTCCAGAGTCATAATCCAGTGCACAAACCACTATGTTATGCTAGCTCTCCGTAGCTTTATTATATCATGTTTTAATAAAAATTTACCCTTGAAATTCCTTATTCCTTTTTATTAACTTTTATTTCCTTTCATTTGGATACTTGGTGCAATTCATACTAATGAATATTGTGTATTATATATCAATATAGGGTTTCTATAGAGTGTGTCTTAGTTATATATTTTCAAATCAATGTAGTTGGTTTTGTTTCCACTTATTAACACAGCTACTTCTTTGTTTGAAGTTCTGTTTTATGATGTGTTTGTGTTGATTTGCCCATAAGGTCTTGAAAAATGACAACATATAACTTTTTAAAATAAATAAAATTTATACTTTTGAAAGGAAATCTTAAATAAAACTAAACAAGAAGAAATGGTGATTTAGCTGCTGTAATGCAAGCCTCCTGCCCCAAGCTTTTTTGCTTCCCGGGATCAAGGCTCTTTTTTGTGCCTTCCTTTTGGCATTTTGGGTTCATTGAAGGATGCTTATGTCTATTACACAATAACTGTTTGTATCAATAGCAAAAATCAGTAGGCCAATGAAAATATTGCAGTCTGTATGTCTTGTATTTTGATTATGTTAAACACTCCCTTATTTCTCTCTCTCCCTCTCTCTTATCCTCCCCTCTTCCCCGACAGGATGACAAGGATTTGGTTCATGAATTTGTTGTGGCAGAGGGCCTCACTTGTTTAATAAAAGTGGGAGCTGAGGCGGACCAGAACTATCAGAATTACATCTTGAGAGGTACAGAAGCTTGATTCCCTGGCTTTATTTGTTTCAGTTAATAGTTCAGCTGCTTCTTCTGCAAACATTTAATAACGTTGCTTATTTTTAGATTTTATCTAAAATCAGTAGACTTCTCAGGAATGTCTTTTTTAAAAACTAAAATCTTTTATAAGTTTGTGTATTTTCTGAATGGAAACTTCTCCCTTTCCCTTATGTCTCCCTCCCCTTGCCCCAGTCTAATGAGTCCTTTCATGTTCAGATTGTAAGCTTTTAATCAGGAGGTAGGTTTTTAATATTTGGTAGTGCCTAACATTTATAGGTACATCTCAAATTAAAAGTAATTTTAATTTATGAGTTTACTTATTTGTCAAATGTCTACAATTTCTTCTCGATCTGCACACAGATTGAACTGATATTTTAAAAGATACAGACCTCTCTTGCTTATCCATCAGGTTAGGGACCAGAGCACTGTCAAAAACTGGAATTCATTAAAATGCAGAACCATTATATGCTGTGGTCGCTAATCTGCCAAAGAAAGAGGCCAAAACTTTCTGTAGAAAAGAAGGGAAACACTATTCCATATCAGTGAACCATGGCAATTACATTAGGGTCAAACTGGATTATTTCTGCAGTGTGGATGCAGCCAGATAGACCCTTCCCTTGAACCCAAGAAGTGGATTTTCTCTCTCTTTCTCATATCCTCCTCTATGCTCCCCCATGGTACAGGCCTTACGCTGGCTTGAATACCACCCCAGCACCACTTTCCCTGTGTGTTGGTGAGCATGGGCACCCTTCTACTGGTCCCATGAAGAGCCCTGGTTGCACAGTGGGTTAAATGCCACTATTACAGCCACTTACTCACAAATCACAAGGTTGTGAATTCAATTCCAGCCAGGGTCTCAGGGCCAACTCAGCCTAGCATCCTTCTGAGGGCGCTAAAAGCACCCAGCTTGTTGGGTGCAATTCGCTTACACATTGTAAACCGCTTAGAGAGTGCTTACATGCACTGATAAGTGGTATAGAAATGCACTTGCTATTGCTATTGCTATTACTATTGGCCTCTCTGCCTCCCCCTGCATGTCCAATCTGCTCCCTTCTCGTGGCTGCCATTACTGTTCCTGGTGTTTCCTTCACTTCAGCCTGGCATCCTCAAACTGGCTGGGCTGAAAAGGGAGAAAATACTCTCTCCCCCCCCCCCTCTGTCTCTCTCTCTCTCTTTCTCTCTGTGTCTGTGTGTGTCCCCATCCTGCTGGTCCCGTCTCTGCCTCCCCCTGGTCAATTCCCTCAGCCGCCTCACTCAGAGGAAGGCACAGCCACATGATGGCCAAGTGAAGAGAGCAGATTGGGCAGGGTGGGAAGGCAGATGGAGGAAAGAGAGAGAGAGAGAGAGAGAGTAGGGTGAGCAGAGCTGTGGCAATATTCTACACCACCCCACACCACTCCCAGCATTGCCAGCATAAGGGATGGAGGGAGCTGGGTTGAGGTGAAGGAAAGCAGCAGCAGCTGATGGATAGGCAGCAATAACCACAACCAGCCTGTGAGGGTGGGTGGGGATTAAAGGACACTGGGGGAATTACATCAAGCTAATATGCCTTTGCAGGGCTACATTTGAATTTAATTTTCTTTCAAGTAGTGCCTGTAGTGCCAGGGGGATGTAGTGGCTTTGTGGTTAAGACACCAGTTCTAATGATCGGAAAGTTGGCAGTTCAAGGCCCAAGTGCCACATGAGAGGGTGAGTTCCCATCACTAGTCCCAGCTTCTGCCAACCTAGCAGTTCAGAAACATGTAAATGCAAGTAGATAAATAGGTATCTCTTTGTTGGAAAGGTAACAGCGTTCCATACAGTCGTGCTGGTGACATGACCACTAGAGTTGTCTTTGCACAAGGCTAGATCTTCAATTTAGCAACAGATGTGAGCACCAATCCCTACAGTCAGTTATGACTAGACATTCATGTCAAGGGAAAACCTATACCTTTTAGTGCCTATAAGAGGCATGAGAGTAGTACAGTAGGCTCTTAGTACCACTTCTTCTCTCTTTAACATCCCCATCTTACATATAACCAGGTCACACCTCCACTCTTTCAACCCTTTCTGATAACCCACTCTTTAATTCTAAATTGTAACCACAAGCCATTAACTCAATGCATAAGTGAAAGACCCAACTCCACGAGGGATAGCCTGAAGGAAGAAGCTCCTCTCTCCTTAACTGTCATCTTCCTGCCTGAGAGGGAGTGATCAGGCAGGCCCAGCTCCATCAGGGCTAGCCTGAAGGAAGAGGCTCCTCCCTCCTTAACTGTCATCTTCCGGCCTGAGAGGGACTGATCAGGCAGGCCCAGCTCCATCAGGGCTAGCCTGAAGGAAGAGACTCCTCCCTCCTTAACTGTCATCTTCCGGCCTCCTATTCCCCTCCAGCTATGCTCTGACTGTGTGGGGGAGAGGCTTGCGTACCCTAATGAAGTTGTGAGCTATGCTGGCGGTGGTATAACAGCCACCGGTAGGGCCTCCCATGCCAGACAGGTCACAACCGAAGGGTCTGACCAAGAGCATCAAAGGGCAGGATGGGCTCTCTAGCCTTATGGCAACCATCCTAGGAGAAGGAAAACTCTAATCCCAAACCCGGTCAAATGGTGCTTGTCTAACCCTGTAAGGTCAACCATCTAAGAGAAGGAAACTCTAATCAAACCTACGACCCAAGGACCTCGCTGCCACCGTCCATGCTTGTCAAGGCCTCAGCAGATGAACCTCTGGTTTAAAGGGTGAGGCCAGTTCTGTGCATGCTGCGCTCCACCAGAAAAACCCATTGCACAGGCTCGAAGGATACATCCAACGTCATCAACGCGCTTGTAAAAAGCACGGATGAGTCCTTCATGAATCTTCATTCATGAAGTAAAGCCGAGAAGAAGAAGAAGTGAAAGAGCATACCATTGGCTTACAGTTGTAAACCGCTTAGACACTGCTTAGGTGATATGAAGTGGTATATAAATGAAGCAGCTATTGCTATACCATGCATCAAATTTATGGGTTCTGGATATAATTTAGAACAGTCGAAAAGTTGGGGCCCTTGAATATGTTCAGCAAGATCAATATATGGCAGGCTGAAAATTCATTGCTGTACTGCTATTCTACTTTTTTATTATTTGTAAAAGCATTTTAAACTACCCTAACAAGCATCTTGAAGAGGATTACTGACCTGGCTAGACAAGACCAGACCAGATTAGGCTAAACCTAAACAGAAAACAGCTAAACAACTGAGACTTCAAAGTGTTAGTCATGTATTTTTTAAAAAATTAAACCAACTGATGTATGAATCCTTTTATGGCCCAAATGAACACCATCAGTAATATGTCTACTCTCACCTCCTCTCAGGGGAGGGGAGATAATAAGGGTCTTTATTATATCATGTTCCTGCAAACTGAGGCTTTTTTTGTGGGGGACATGTAACAGGGACTCTGAAGAAGCAAAGATGATCTCAGCCTACAAGGAAGTTAATATGAGATATTTCAGATACCTTGGCCTTACTTTGTTTAAAGCTTCATACGTGACATATTTAAACTGCTTCCACAAAGTGAGCTGGCTGACTTGTTCTCCCCTGAACATTGTTTCTAAACATTTTTCAAGAGCAGGCTTATGTACGTGACTGAAGCATGGAGCCAGGTAGCAATTTTTGGCCCATTGCACTCTTGTTCTAGTAGGTCCTTTTGCCTGCTCAGCATGAAGTTTTAAGCATCTGCTTTAATTTTAACAGAGCTTCTGCCTAGGTAGGCTAATTTGCTCACAGTTTGCAAGGCTTGGTATGAAACCTGCTTCTTAGATAAGTTAATTTGGTTAAATTTGGTAGGGATATGAGGGATTCCATGTGAGGGATCTGTGGGTCTCATAGGTAATAATCTCTTGGTCTAACTAGATTCATGCATCTGGTACTGAGGAGCACTAGGAGGAGAAGCTTACAAAAGGCCAAGTTTCTCTCCTGTATAGGAGTAGCCTAAGAAATAAAGTGAAATCGGCACCCTTCTGCCTGGTCAGGCCTGCACTTACTCAATCAAACCAGTCTTAGTCTTTGAGTTAGTCTTTATTGTACATTTTACCATTTGTAGATGATTTTCTGAATTTTAATAACTATGACCCTAGCTCATATGATTCCCGAGGTGCCCTCTTATGCAATAAGCAATTATTATTATATTAAGCAATTCATGCCTATATTCACTTAACGTCACTTATTTATTTTTCATTGGTGATGCATCCAATTGAAGTCCTCCAAAACATGCCTGGTGTTTTCTTTTAGAGAGGTTTCTATAGAATTGAATGTCAAAGTTCACTTACAAAGATTTGTATCCAGCAAGCATTTAAACTATTCAGTTGTTTGACTTCCTCTTTTACTTTGGGAGCTCAAAGTAATTTCAATGTGAAGTCGAAGGCACTCATGGCCGGCATCCATCGTTTTTTGTGGGTTTTTCGGGCTATGTGGGCATATGCCAGCCACAGATGCTGGCGAAACGTCAGGAAGAAATTCTTCTAGAACATGCCCACATAGCCTGAAAAACCTACAAAAACACTATACAAAGTAATGTCATTTGGATATATTCTTTTAGACATTCAGTCTAGCCCTACCTTGTTTTGCTTGAAAACATTTGATATAAACACTAAACTTAAAGCCAAATCATGCTGCCAATAGAGTGACTAAGTAATACTTAATTTTCTTTAATTAGTCAGAGGAAAAAGATATACAATTTGAATTTACACAAAATACAGATAAGCCAAGGATGTTTCTTGTGGAAATAGTGAATTACGGTGGAGCGAAAATGTTGTATCTCTTTACAAAGAAACATTGCAGGATATTTTAAGCAGACTCTTGCTGTAGAAAAAAACAAACCAAACCACATCTGCTGCAAAGAGGGGGTTGCAGAAGTAGTAAAAATTTAACTGAAGAAAGTCTTAAACAACAGCACACGTTTGAAGATATTTGATTTTTAACAATGAAACTAATGTATCAGGCCTAAAAGCCTGGACTTAAAATCATTTTAAGTTGCTGTTCTTGTGGATAACATTTTAAAGTAAAGTAGAAATTAGGATTTCAAGTTCAAACATGTGTTATCATTTCCCCTTGGCTTATTATTAAAAAGTGATTTTATTTTTAGTTCTTTGGCCTCCTACTTATCCATTTCTTAATGTGCTTTATAATGTGTAACTGATTTTGACTAAAAGAGAACCTCTTAAAGCACTTGGGCTGTATTCCTTTCATAAAACAATCTCCCCCAAAGAAATGATAGTTGTATTCTCAGTAAGAAACAAAAGTCTAAATAGGATAATTAGGCCAAATAAAATATTAGAAATTGTGTATAAGCTGCCTAGATCTCCAGATCTTTTCCTCATGTAGCCTATGAAAAGTAATATTCTAAACTGGACTTTGAAATTTTACGTACAGCAGTTTCACATAACTAAGAAAAATTGAAATTCTGGGATTCTGGACATCCCACCATATTGTAGTATTCTAAAGAGGAAGCAAGGAGGATATATAAGTACCAACAAGCTGAGGAAAGATCGTTCCCCAGCTTCACAAGGCTCAAAGGAACAAGCTTGTAAAGAAAAAGGACAATGAGGTGAATAATATAAGTCTTAGTGTGTGGGAATGGATTGCTCAGGAGAGAAAAGAGTGCTTTACTTATCACAAGAACAGTGGGGAAGAGAAAGAAATCATATGTCAGAAACAAGGATGTCGCTTAGTAACCTGCAGCAAGTGGCAGCCCCTAGAGCACAAGTAGAGGAAAACGCATTGCAAATAGGATAAAATACAGATGGGAGTCAATTATCAGGCCTACTTTGTGGTGATGAAGGCAATCAAGGAGTCTTCTCAGCCAGCATGATAATCTGCATCATGCTGTTCAACAGGGTTATTTTCAAATGATGAGGAACTTTCTTTATGTAGGTCTTGGTGATGAGAACGGAGAAGGATTGCTATGATCAATTTACATTGTACTTCACAGATAAAAATGTGTGCATCCATGTCAACTTGGAAGTCACATCTTTAGTAGAGATGAATGGATGCAGATAGAATATTGTGTATTCCTGTTGTTCTCAATACCTTTCAGCTTGTGTGGTTACTTGCTAAGCCTTTACCAAACAGGTCAAATGCAGATCTCTCATTCCCAGATAACTATCAATTTGTGTCTAAACTTATCTTTCTGATCAAGGTGATAGATTGTAGCCTCTCAGATCCAGGTAGTCTTGAAGGATATTCATTATCTGGATCAGTTCCAATCTGATTCAACTCTCACTTGGGGACACAAACAGCCTTGGTCATCATACTGGATGACAAAAAAATAGACGGGGGAGTATGAGCTTGTTAGTTCTTCTAGACCTCTCATTGTTTTTTAAATCCCATCAACCATGGTATCCTTCTGGATTTCTTGTCTTGGTTGGCTTTCAGAGCATGGTGTTATGTTGGCTTTTATTTTATCTTGATAGTCTCAAAAGGTAGGGCTTGTGAGTTTCTTCCTTGCTCCTCAGCCTTTATCCTGTCCGGTGAAGCAAGATATCCCCTTTCTATCTTACATTTTTCCTAAATAGTCATAGCACAACAGGAATTTTAGGCTACAGTGTCACTAGTATGCAGATGACAGGCAGCTGTATCTGTTTCCCCTAGGGAGATTGTATAACTCTTTGCTTGGTGATAGTAGGAAAAGCCTGTGGCATGTGAAGAAATATTAAGTGAATATTTTGTGGAAAGCTAAAAGTATTTGAGGATTTGGCTAGGTTTAAGATTAGGAAGCAAAATATAATTACCGTATGTTGATTAAAAATATAAGAATATACAGTGAACCCTTTGTATCCTCTGGGGTTTGGTTTCAGGACCCCCCTGTGGATACCAAAACCAATGGATGCTCAATTACTATTATATACAATGGCACAGTAAAATGGTGTCCTTCATATACATAAAATGGCAAAATCAAGGTTTCCTTTTTGGATTTTTCTAAAAATATATTTTCAAGCCATGGTTACTTAAGTCCACTAATAGTAAATTCATGGGTACAAGAGAGTCAACTGTTTTCTTTTTTCCCTTTCTTCTGTGTAAGTTACATGTAACTTTGTATCTTTTATTACATGGTATTTTATTACATTTAATTTAAAAAAATATAAAAAGAACTATTTTATTACATTTAATTAAAGAAATATATAAAAAGGACTAACACACATGATGAAGTATTTGAAATAAAATGTAATGGAGGATATGGAACAGGAGACTATGGAGCATTAAAATGTCATGATAAATCTGAGGGGAGATGCAAATACTGGATGAAGTGGAAACAGTGGACTTCAGCATGGAAGCTACAACACATATGGAGGGGGAAGGATGTGGTTAATAGGGGAATGATAAGTGGGGGATACATGCATAGAAAAACAAAATAAAGTTGATTTAGTGGAGAGATTAGCTTTCAAAAATACAGAGAATAGGGTTGAAGAATTATTAGATTATAAAATGGCAAACTACAGTACAATTTTGGGTGGAGAAGTGTAAGGCTAATCTTAAAATGATGTCTATGGAAAATACATATATGGAAAGATGATTTAAGGGAGGGAATAGCTGAAAAAATTGAGGAGAGGGATGAAAAACGGGGTAAGGAAATGGAATGCATGACCCCCTCTCCCTGGATAACGACAGTGGACCCTTGGTATTCGCTGGGGTTTGGTTCCAGGAAACCCAGTGGATAACAAAATCCGTGGATACTCCTTTAAATGCAATGGCATAGTAAAATGGTGTCCCTTATATAAACTGGAAAATCAAGGTTTGCTATTTGGAATTTATACTTTTTAAAAATATTTTCAAGCCGTGGATGCTTGAATCTGTGGATAAAAAATCCCTGGATAAGAAGGGCCGGCTGTACTCTTAACAGAATTAAAACAATGGATGTAACAACAAGATGTATGGCAGAGAGCTTGATGGCCTGAGGAAGAAAATGGTTTATATAGCTGAGAAGAAAGCCTTGACTTAAATTTAAAGTAAAATTTAAAGGTTAATGTCTGGTTGAAGCTGGCATAAGAAAGCTGGTTACAGGATAAAAGACATGGAGATTTGGAGGTGGATATGGTCTGGGGGGAAAATTATAAAGTGAAATCTGATAGAAATGTAAAAGATGGATTCGATATTAATGCTTTATTATAGTTTTAATTAGAATGAATAGTAATATATTTATGCTAGTAAAATAATGTTATTGAAAAATATTTTTAGTATGATATAATGGCCTAATTGTTTGATATGATTATTGAAAGACGTGGAGTGGTATTTTCATACGTTACCTTTAGGAAAAAAGAAAGTATGTTTGGCTTTGAGGAGTAATCAGATTAGGGTGGAGAAAGAAGTGAATTAGTGAATTTTTATTTAGAGAAGCTTGAGATAACTGTTGCTATTTCATAACTGTCAAAAGGAAACATGGAAGTCATATTTTTCTTCATTCTTTCATCTTTATTCTTTATATCTTCTTCTGTATTTTTTTCCAATTTTAACTTATCTATATAATTTACAATAAAAATATTTTTAAAAAATATGTTTATGTGCAATCCCAGACACTACATTTTCAAAACTAATTGCACCTTTTTTACTGCTGTCTTGGAAAATGCAACAGAGGCAATAGGATGTGACCTGCTCGAATCCAGAGTAACCCCAGAAAGTAGCCCATCCGTAAAATACATTGCTATGTCACATGCAAGGTGTCTTAAGAACAGGCTTCATTTCAGTTATGTATCACATTATTATATCCAGACTGGATTGCTGTGATATATTCTTTGTGGGGCTGCATTGGCAAATGTCAGTCCTTCATAATTCTCTCATTCCAGATATCTGTAATAATAAAAGGCAAACATTTGGTATATTGTGGTAGATATCTGAAATCTGACAGAGAGCTTTTGATTTTCTCTCTAAAAGCAGCTGTAACATATCAAGAAATCATGGCAGATGTCTCAACTTCTGATGAGTTTCTTTGTTTTGGTTTGGTTTAGTTTTTTGTTGGGGTTTCTTGGTTGTTGTTGTCCAAGTTGCAGCACCCAGTTTCATGTTCAAAAATTGACATTCCAAATGGGGGACCTCATAGAAACATAGAAAACAGGGATGTTATAACTCATTAGGAAGCTAAAATCGTAGAAGAATGTTTTTGGTGGCCGGCCAAATTGCAGTGGCTAGTTTCAGCTTCAAATTCTGAGCAGGATTTTCTACCAACCAAAAAGGGCAGTATGGTATAACTCATGTGGAAAGATTTTCTTTTAATTGCTAGAAACCAAGTGAGGTTTCTTTGAAGTACTGCTACTAAAATTCATGGGGGGGGGGGAATAAGGAGGGCTAAGTGGTGTGGTGTTGTTTGCCTTCAAGTCATTTCCAACCTCTGACAACTATAAGGTGAATCTATCATAGGGGATTATCACATGGAGGCTTACCATGAGTTAAACAGTGGCAAACAGCTCCTGAAGTGTGAAGATGTGATAGCCGGTTACGGTCACTGAAGCTTCCCCTTGCCTCTCCCATCCTCAAAGTGTTCATGGAACAGCCATTTCTTCATAACGGAAGTAATTGTTAATTTATATCTTCCCTTCCCCCCCCCCCCAAAACTGGGACTCAAAGCGGGTCACAATTTAAAAGAATACAAATTAAAAACATATTAAAGGGGGAACATTAAAATAGAATTAAATTATTTGCAGTGTTAACAATAACAGTAAAATTACTGCCAAGAAATATATCATTATTTATTGTATCAACAGCATATAAGGGTGAGGAATTCAGACTAAGAATAGGGAGTTCACAAAACTATATTTGGTGCAGTCAAAATCAAATGATACAAATTGTGTCTTAAAAGTAAAAACTAGGCAGCGCCAGGTGCACTTCAGCTGATGTTCAATAAAATATCTTTACTTACTGATACTCTTTGTGTGCCACTGACATTTACAGCTATTTTTAAAACAGAAGGATGTGATGTCACCTGAACACCAGTTTTAGAACAAACATTTGTGCTTTTTCATTCTGGGAAATCAGATTCTTGAAAGAACTCAAGGCCATAGATGCAGAATGGCATCTGGTTTATGTTTGTCACTGCAAGTGTGGGGTTATAGAAAGGCACTTCAATAATCAGAAAAGCAAGTGCTGAAGTTAAAAGAACAAGCTATAGAAAGAATTTGTAAAATTTGTCTTGTAGAATCAGCAATAGCTACTACTTGGAAGCAGAGGTCCAAAGCCTCTTATATTGCATAGGGCACTTTCATCCACGACCATCTGCTTTTCTTCTACTCAGGCCTGAATGCTGTTTGGTAAATAGCTAGAAGAACAGGAGAAGTGGAGGAAGGGAGGAATGCAGGAGAGGGAAAGAAAATCTGGCCAGCTGTTAGAGGGAGTAGTAGGTAATTAATGAATTTTAATAGATCCTTAAAGTGCCTTCAAAACTGAGACAACCCTAAAAACACTCCTTTGGCTCTGATTTTGATCCATAACAAAAGAGAATGCTCTGCCCACACCTGCTATTAGACACCTAGGCCTGGTACAGACTGGCACTTTGTGCCGGCCTGACTGCAGACTAGGGTTTTGCGAGGCCTCTGAGTATTTACGCTCTCAGCAACCTTACCACACACCCCGGGCACCATCTTGATGCACACCTGTACAGATGGGGTGCTTCATAATGATGTTGCTCATGCGCAGCATGGTGCTGCAAACAACAGACATCATAAGACCATGCTGTGGCCTTATGGCACCCGTTCTAGGGCTCAGGTAGGAGCTGTGTTTCGCAGCTCCTATTTGCACTGGGTTGGGAGTGTGACATGCGGCTCCTGCGTCCCCAGCCCAGCTCATTCAGGGGCGGCATAGAAACGCCCTGAATGGGCTGTCTGTACAGCCCTCTAGGGTCACTTTCCAAGGATGAGGATACCCATGTAGCCTCTTTATTCTGCCTGCACCCTTGTAGAAGAGGCAGGTTTAGCATAATTGCTATAATTTTCCTGAATTATTCACTTGGCTTTGGGGAAAAAATCCAATTGTTTCTCCTTGGGGAAAAGAAGGATAATGTGAAACTTAATCCAAGTGAGAGAACTCATCTATATGTACTTCTGTTATGTAAGGCTGGGTTAAGGACAAGCTGGGACTCAGTTGAAGAAACTTGATTTCATGTAAAGAATGTTGGAATAAGTAGATCTTGTCCAATCTAACAAGGCACATCTTAAAGAATTCATGACAACATGAAAGTTGAAGTTTAATAAACTATATGCCCAATGATTAACCAAAGGTGTCAAAAAGAAAATAGACAGTGCAAGACTGAAGCCAGCCTGTCCTTACACCACATGTATTACATCAGGAACCCTGGCAAATTGAATCCACCTCTTTACTATCTGTACTATCACACTAAATTTCTATGCGAAGGAACTGCTGATTTCTAAATCTGGACTCTTGAATTCCACCAGTACATTGACCAGAAGGAGGCACTGCAATCTGATATATGATGGTGCTCTACTAATGCAATACTTGGTCAAGTGATACAAGTGAGCTATGGTGCATTACTTCAACCTGTAAATCTTCAAAATCTGAAATGGTCTTTCAGCTAATATAAGTACTTATATGTAGTACCACTTGGTCATAAGGCCATGATTCCTGGTATTCATACATACTTGAAATTCTGCAGTTCTACATAAATATCAATCATTTATCCATCTGTCTGCCTATCTATCTGTCTGGCTATCTATTTTTGTTATGCAAAGTATGAACTTAATTAAAGGCAGAGACGTACTAATCTTTTCTTGTGTGATAATTTTCCCACCAAGTTAAGGGTTCTGGAGCTATTTTGTCAGAATAAAATATTGTTATGTCTGCAAATCTTGGCACTACAAACTTGTCAGACTTCTCTGTAGAATGTGGGGGTAATAATGCCATAGCATTACAGGTTTCCCTCGTTTTGAAATCTGATGGGCACAGGAAAGTTTCAAATTGCTTTATGTCTACATGAAAATTAATCTGTCTTTACTTTTTTTTTTTTTTTTTTTGGCCAGTTAAGTCTTCTGTGAAATATGACTCTCAGGTGTATGCAGAACATATGAAAACGAGGAATCAAAGCATGAAAGAAATACACCCTTAACTAACAAGCAGACCTAGCAGTCCTAACTCTAGGGATATTTAAACTTGTTCTATACTGTATCTTGTGTGCCTTAGTTGCTGGGTCAAATATTGATGCCAAATAAATAAGACGGGATGTATATGTGTATTGCAAAAGTTAGGAGAGGCCTAGGATAAAACATTACTGTTCAAACTATAGGATTGCTAAATTTGATTCCTAATAAACAGGAAAGCTGCTTGTAGAAAACATATCTATAATCACTGATTATGTAAAGCATTAATGTTTAATGCCCTAGACACACACTCAGCTGTACAGATTTGTTCCACATCTGTTCTGGAGGATGAACATTTTGATGTGGATTGAAAATGGCTTTAAACACCTAAACATTTTGTGAAGCAAGATGTCTTGCAAACTATACAACACAAACTTCCTGTTAATAGTGGGTCCGACAGAAGCTGCAAGGGAAGGCAAGATGTAGCTTCAGGCCTCTACTTTCTCTGGTTTGCCTTCCTCTGAGAGAATTAACAGTGATTGACAGAACCAATTTCCAAGAATGATCAAGCCATCCCTCTAAAACAAATCTTTTGCAATCCTTGGCAAGCCACATATAGCACACCTGCGTATGACCTGGGCGCACTGTAGTATATCTTGATTTCAGTAAGGCCTTTCACAGGGTTCCTCATGACATTCTTGCAAAAAAGCTAGTGAAATGTGGGCTAGACAAAGTAACTGTTTACATGGATTTGTAATTGGTTGACTGGCTGAACCCAAAGGGTGCTCAACAATGGTTCCTCTTCATCCTGGAGAGAAGTGACCAGTGGGGTCCCACAGGGTTCTGTCCTGGGCCCAGTGCTATTCAACATCTTTATCAATGACTTGGATGACAGAATTGGGGAGCATGCTTATCAAATTTGCAAATGACACTAAACTAGGAGGAGTAGCTAATACCCCAGAGGACAGGATCAACATTCAAAATGACCTTAAAAGATTAGAGAGCATGTGGGTGCCCATTGAGAACCAGAAATAGAAAATTTTCAAATCTGCTTCCCAAGCCATTTTCAGACCAGGTGGCAAGCCAAATGTTTCTTGATATGCACATTGCTATTATAGTGATAAAAGGAAACAAAATCCAACATGGAAATGCCATATTCTGCAATAAGAAACTCCAAGAAGTTTCTGCAAAAACCCTGTATTTTGTGCAAAATATGTTTTCATGAAAATAATTTACACTTTCACAAAATACAATGTTCTGGACATTGTGCACTTGCACAATGGACAAACAGGTCCATTTGCAAAAGCATCCCAAATTTAAAAAAAATCATTGAAAAATGCACAATACTCTTGTAAACGTCCCCAGTGGGAAAAAAACATTTGATTACCTTTTCCTTTGCAAAGAAGCAAAAAATACAAATCCTTTAAGCTCTTTTGCATCCCACATTGGAACCAAAGCAAGATATAAATTAAATGTATAAATAAGATTTATAGCCATGCTTTATTATCACTTTGAATTCCTTCTCAATACTGTTTTCTGTGAGTTTACAACCTTTCTTGTGGGACCTCTTTCTAGCAACCTCTCATATCATTAGCCATCATTCCTAACAATTCCTGTAGTTCTTCCATTCCTGCAGATAAGGACAACAGGTGTCTAGATGTGGCCAGTCATAAAGCATATGCAAGAGCAGCTTTATTGCCACAGAATGCAAACCATCAAACCTGCCTGCCTTTTATAATGGGGGGGGGTGTCAAAATGATAGCAGTCGTAGACTGCTTGTTGCAAGATTTTAAAAATGTGGCAAAGCTTTTCTTTACAAAGGCAGCAAATGTCTCAAAAGAACAAATGAATTCATTTGTGTCGTTCTTCTGATTGTGCTTTGAAATTACTGATCGGATCCATAGTGCATTCACTTCAAGCTCTGTTCTTCTCTACTGTTCAGAGTCAGTCTACTAAATGAGAAGCATGATGAAAAGCTCAATAATTGTAGACTTTCCACTACTGTGAAATATACTGAGGTAACAACAGTCTAACGGTACTGACAATGGGCCTCAACATATTCCTAACAGTGCTCCAAAATCTTAAGTTCTACAGACTCTCATCATCTTCAAAAAAAATGATTGATTGATTGATTGATTGATTGATTGATACTTCACTAGTCTTCTTTGGATGGGACTCATGGCATCTTACACTAACATACCATCCATCCAGTTAAAAGCCTGTTCTGCAACAAGTGGAGTTGGTTGCGAAAGACCTGCCTGAATAGAAAAGTGTTCTGCTGGGAGAAAAACAGACAGCCTAGCCTCACTCAGTAGGGAGCACCAGTGATGGAGAATAGTCACCAAGTCACCTTCATAGCATACTAGACATGCCTCAGAGGATGACAGAACAGAAAAAGCACCTTTCCCAAAGAAATGAAGATCCAGGCTTTTAAGGGGAAATACAGTCCTTCAGAAAGCCTAGATCCAGCTTTGTAGGTCATGTTAAGCACTTTGAATTGTGTCCAGAAATGGAGCAGTAGCCATTGAACCTTCTGTAACAAAGCCATTGTATGTTCCCTGTAACCAACACTAGTTGGCTCTCTGTCCACATTCTTTTGGGCCAGCTGAAGTTTCAGAACACTCCTCAAAGCCATTTTTTCTAATTAAAAATAACATTAAAAACAACACCTTCAGGCTTGTTAGCTTTTGATGATCTGACAGTTTCATGCATAAAGATTCTTCTCTAGATAGAAAATGAACTACAGTGCACCCATGCCATACACAGGCACACTATATGCAGCTTTCAGCTTATGCTGAAGCTGCGTGGCAATACAGTGAACGGTGCATGTGCACCGATGCGCCCGAGCTCTATTATATTGAATGGTGCTTGAGCATACACGCTTTTCGGCTCACGCGTGGGGGTCCAGAACGGACCTCCCACATGAGATAAAGCTCCACTGTACTTTGCAAAGAGACCTGGAAAAACATGCAAAGTTTGTTGAAATTATTTTCATTATAGAAGTTTTGTGTTGTTGTTGTGTGTCTTCCAGTCATTTTTTACTCATGGCAACCCTAATATAAACCAACTATGAAGTATTCTTGGCAAAATTGGTTGAGAGGAGGTTTACCATTGCCGCATTCTGGGACTGAGAACATGTTGCCACAGTCACCCAGTGGTTTTTGTGGGCCAGCTGGCAATCAGACCCTGGTCTCCAGAGTCACAATCAAACCATTACATTATAATGGCTCGTAGAAGTTCCAACTGGCCGCATTTTATGTTTCTTGAGGACCAAAGTGTTGCACATCAACCATGTACTTTCCAGAAAAAGACAAAATTTACACTGACGCAGATCATTTGCTGTTAGAAAATTGTGGTTTGCTGTCATGAAAGTTACAAGTTTCACATGTGCACACAACACACATGTGGGACTAAGGGGCAGAACAGACCATCCCTTTGTGCTGCTGTCTGAGCGGCTTCAGGGCGTGATGTTTTGACACTGCACACTCTGAAGCTGCTCAGAAGCCAGCTGCCAGCTGCCTGGTTGCCCACACATGGGCCACCTTCTGGACATCTCCAGGCCATGGCGGTTACATGCCACAAGCCCCTAACATCCTGGGAAGCTGCCGCAGAGTCACAGAAGAGCCAATAATGGTGTCTTTTTCATGACTGGAAAAGGAGTTCAAAACCACTCCTTTTTTGCTAAATGCCACAGCGGACTGAGGCTGCAGTGTGCAGCTGCCACAGCCCCAATCTGGCTTTGTCAGGGGCGGCCTGTTTTGCCCCTAAGTGTGGTTAACACTTGTATACATTTTCTTATAAGAACTGCATTTACACTAATGCATGATAATCTCAGATAAGGAGACATGTAGTACTGCATACGTATGTGCATCTCACTGACTGAGCACTGCAGTACTGTCTGTATATGCCATCCTTAATGGACTGCATGTGCACAAATAAAATATATAAAACTTTTGAATGCAACTTCCAAACATCCTATAGGACACAGTTTAAAAAAAACAGCTTGTGAACACCCTTTAAAATGTTTTTCAGTCTGTAAAACAATATGCTTTAGCAGTTGTTGGCAAAACAGTGGTTCTTTTTCTTCAAAGGTTCACTATTTTCCATCAAAATATGTAATACAGTCCTGTAAGCTTGAGCAGATTTGATCAAATTTTGGAAAAAAGCTTCTGATAAGAGCCTTCAGTAGCAGATGGAAATAGGCATCTCTTTTGAACATTGTTGTGGTTTCTTTGCATGGGGCTTATTAAAATGCCTGGCTATTTTATGACTACACTGAGTAACAACCTGAAAGCTGGAGACTAATGAAGTCCAGAATTTACCTAGTTAGCCAACCTTTGTTGTAATAACATGTATATGCATGCTTTAAATGCAGATATCTAGCAGTCTTTGATTTATGTTCATTATTAATTTAAAAAATATGTGTGAGGCATACAATTTGTTTCACATTTTCTTTAAATACAAATTAAACCCTTTCCTCCTGATCCAAGGGGTTTCACTACAAAGGAGCAGCTTGGTGACCTTATCTGATTCTGATCAAAGGGAATTATTTTTTGTACTGAAAGAAAAGCAAAGGAAAGAAAGAAAAATCATGAAGGCATTCTATAATTATAGTTGGATAGCAGTTGTCCTCAATTATCTAATAATAATAAAAATGCTGCACTGTACTCCTTTGATGTGACTGAAGTAGTCAACAGATGGCTATGTACAGGGGAAGGAGGGCTTCATTGTTCACCAATATGGAGACTTGCACCAAAAATATCAACAGTAAAAAAAAGCATGGCAATGTGTATAGTTCTTCAGTTAGATACCTGATGTGACAGTGGGTGTGTAAAAAGGAGATATCTAGTGTTTTTAAGTCAGTGGAGGATGGTGCAAAGGGGCATTGCATCTCAGAGCTAACTCCAGCCAGACCATTCCAGCCTGCTTCCTTAATTGCAACATTCCTTACAGGCACATAATATTCTTGCCCTTATAGATATTGGAGGTCTCTCTGCTCATATATAAGTAGCATGAGGCCCAATCAATGGGGTCTTGTTGAGTCAGGTCCTCAGAATCCATTGTTCCTGAGGTTGAGGTTGATGGATTGCTCCTCTGCTGCTGCTTTACTGTCAGTTTGCATTGATTCTTGGAAGATTCCTGCTGCAGTTCCACTTGATAAGAATGGAAGAGAAAATATGGGCTGTGTTTTACTCTACAGTGAAGTTCAGGGTGTGTCCTGAAGAAAAGCTGCCTTTTCTTATTTTATTTATTTTCATGCAGTGAGTGCTACAACTGTACTTGATTCAAGAGGTTATGTACCATAAGTGGGAGACACTGCTTAGTTTCTTAAAAGAAAGGGGCATGGGATGAGACAGAGGGGAAGAAGCTTGGCATCTGTCCTGAAAGAACTTGCTGCTGATGTGAGCACCTAAAAGGGTTGAGTCAAGTTCCTGCATGGCAGGGGGTTTGACTGAATGGCTCTTGTGGTCTCTTCCATCTCTATGATTCTATTACATATTCTATGATTCTAAGTTAGAGGAAGATTTCTCTAGTAATACAACATTGCTCAGCTGCTTCACAGGACAATACCAAATAGGTGTCCTTGCTATACCAGGCACTCCATATGCCCAGTCTGGATTTGATCCTAATAGACCAATCCAAAGTGAGGATCTATAGAGGGCAAATTGTAATGACACTAAGCGGGAAACATGCACATCATCAAGTTGGGCATCAGGCCTTAGATTCCTGACTCTATGGAGTAAGTGGAGAGGGAGGATGTCCCTGCATTACGGAGTACAGGGGGAGAGAAATTAGAGTACTGCACCTAAAAAGAGAATACATAATGAAAAAGGGAATTGAATGAAGAGATCAGAGAAAGAAGAGAGGAACGAGCTGAGACAAAAATGGAGAGTCTTTACTGAAGCATTTCTCAGAACCAATACTAGCACAGTTGATGCCTTGGCATACTGCCTAAAGGGATGGAAAGGGCTTAAGATACTGTTAAGACCTAAAAACAATCATAGTCACAGCATATGTTTCTGAATTTCTGTGATTCATTGACTGTGGTTCATATATTGTTCTACTGAAATTACTGTATAGGTTTACTGGTGTATTGAGCTAGATTGTTGACATCATGACATTATTTTGATAGACTGTATATTGTGTTACACCTTTAAGGAGTTTATCACACTAGGAAAATCCCGTGGGAAAACAGGAGTTAAATGAGATTCGAATTTAAACAAAACTTGCAAATTCAGGTAGTTTATCACACTAGGGGACTGCCCAAGTGAAACAACGCAAAGTTAATCCGAATTCAAAGCAAAGAAAAATGGCAGCTTTTTACTTTTGGATTGTTCTGAAAGTAAAAAGCTGCCGGTTTTCTCTGCTTTGCGTTCGGATTAACTTCACATTATTTCACATTAACAGCTACATCGTGAGATAAAATATGGGCATCTCAACCTCTGATGAAGGCAAGGGAAAACCTCTTTGAACAGTAAGTCAGAGTAAAGTTTAAGGTGCATAACAACAAACAAAGCTGAACCTCAAACCTTCTGAATACAGAGTGTGCGCCATTCATAATTTACAGTTTTGTTGCAATCAAGCAACAACTTCTAGGGGGACACATTCTTCCCACCTTTGGGCACTGGATTGTCCAGTATCTTTTCACAGGTTTTCTAAAGGGGAGATATCTATCTATCTATCTATCTATCTATCTATCTATCTATCTATCTCCCCTCCACTTTGGGATAAACTGGGCTTCCTCTGCCCTGTATTACCATTACCTTTCGCTATAGTTAATCATTTTGGGTCCCTTCATTGTCAAATGTTTAATTACATTTTCTCATAGCAAAAAGAAAAAAAATGGGATTATAAACATTAATGGAACATGGGAGTATGGCTGAGAAAAATAAAGATTGTTTTAGTAAAATTGTCAGGTGCCTTAAATGGGCCCTTTCAATCTCTTTGTTTATTGCACTTCCTCTGAGAGATATACAATACATTCAAAATGTGTAAGGTTCAAAAAGAAAACAACAACTAGAAATAGCAGAATGTAAAACCAAAAATTAAAACCTGCTTCAAAATGTAAAAATAATTATAGCGTCTAAATCCATATTAAAAACAAGGAGCAACAGAAAGGGGCAAATATTTTAAAGCACTAAAATGATTTCTTGAAATGCCTGGGAGAATTCACTTGGTATCAAGAAGGCTTTGTTTCTACAGAAGGGTGCCACCGCTCCAAAGACTAGTTGTTTTGTACTTACCAGCCTTGTTAAATGGGCATAAACACCTAGAAGGGTTCTCATCATATGACATGGTGCCCAAGTAGGTAAATATGAGAGAAAATACTGCTTTCGGTACCTTGAATTGCCTATGTTCATTTTTTCTTCCTTAGTTTTTAAAGATAGGTTGTATAGATAATCTTGTATATCTCCTATCTCTTGCCATTGGCTATGCTGATAGTAATTGCAATCCAACAATATCTACGTTAGGTTAAAAAGTAGCTTTGGTTTGGCCATTGACTAAAACATTTGTACCCTCTCCTACACAAAAACGACCACACATCACCTAATAACAACAAAGCCATGGATGACTGGTGGATCCATTACTGTGTGGCTGGAGAATCCATTCCAGGTTTTATGATCACTTCTTTCTCAACTCTTTTGGTTTACACAGGAGCCATCCAGGTGCTGACTCCTCTTCCCAATAGAGTTTTATCACTAGGAATGTTCCCATAACAACACAATGTCTCTGCAGGAGGTGTAAACATAAGGAGTGAATTTGCCACCCCTTTAGCTATGGTTCCGCTGCCTACTCCTTAAAAAAGCAGTGGGCTTCTCACAGAAACACAAATGGACACACTGGCCCTATTTAGATACCAAATTTATTAAAAGAGTTGGCAACTGTAATCATTGGGATTATTTTTACATTGCATTCACATAAAGCTACATTCCATCTAGACAAGTTATTCGGGGTATTTGTAACGGCCATCTGCTCTAATTTAAAAGCAGAAAGTGATATTGTGCCATTTCTCATTCATGTCTGAGGCCCAAATATTCATAATATAAAGTAATATGCTAACCAACTGAATTTAGCTAACTTTCTTTATCTTCTTTACTTCCTTAGCTCTGGGACAAATTATGCTGTATGTAGATGGGATGAATGGTGTAATAAATCATAACGAAACAATCCAGTGGCTGTATACTCTCATTGGGTCAAAGGTAAGAAAGAATCCATTTACTGAATGCTGTATGGTGAATTTATGGTAGAATTTAAGAATACTTACATAGCTATTACATAGCTTACATGCTTATCTTTAAAAGAAAAATAAGATGGATGCCATGTTGGTGACTAAACATATTTCACTAGAATGACTTCTGCAGCAAGCAGAGAATGACAAATGCAATACTACCTCCCTATCCTTTTTCAGTAAAGTCTCTCTTTTCTTAGTGCTAATCATAGGACAGCCTGTGCACTCATGCTATTTAAAAGTGCTGTTGATTAACTTTAATGTTCCAAATGACATAGTTCATAAAAGATTACCTCATGTAGCATGAACTTTCCCATACATGTTAGATGCCCCCAAAGATCCTCTCAAAACAGAAGTAGCACACATAAAATGACAGGGAGGGTCACTTAGGCCTGTTACTGACTGCCAAAATAAAGCTGCTTCGGGTCTCTTTGGAGGTATGCTGTTTAAATGATGCATGGGTCCTAAGAGTTTGGAGGTCGCGCCAAAGCCATACTCCATTCCTAAGCACTGGAGTGCAGCTTTGGTGCAGCTTCTGGATTCTTAGGATGCATGCATCATTTAAACAGCATATCTCCAAAGAGAACCGAAGCAGCTTTATTTTGGCAGTCTGTAACAGGCCTTAGTTATGGTACCTGTTTTGTTAAATGTTATTTTCAAGGATACTCAAGTACCACCGAGTTGGATGCTTTTTGATACCAGGAAAATCCCTTATGTTCCCAAGCTTTTTTAGAAATCTGTAGTGGAGATTGTTCTGATGGCTGTTAGTTTAATTCAGTTGTTTTATTGTTTGTTTGTTACAACTGTTTATCTTTGCTTTGCTTTTGCCTCTTAAGCCATCTGGGAAATATTGCTTGACTTGGCAGCTTGTGTCAAGTGGTAGTTTGTTAAAAAACATTCTTTCCCAGGCAAACAGTGAGAGCAACATATAGAGAAAAGAGGTCCAAGGCTCATGCACAGTTGCCTCAACATAAACTGTACCTGGAGCTGCTCTAATTCTTGCAAACAATCCCAGTAAAACTTTCCCTTCAGCTGTTCTTCCATCTTTCATTCCATGTTCTCAATGCAATACATTTCCAGTTATGCATTTATCCTAATCTTGCTCTTATCCAGATCAGGCCAGTCAGATCCATTTTTATTTTTTACTATGAGGTTTATAGATACAATATTCTGTTGAAATTTCTTACACAGATAGCTTCATAATTTTAAGGGAAAAGGGTGCTTCCTATTTTTGTCAGTTGTTGGGATGAGTCAAGAGAAGTACAAATCTTTATCAAGAGAATCCTTTACCATAAAATGCTCAAATAGCTTTCCACCTGATATTAGACTAGAGGTGCACAAATCTATCAGTTTCAGCTTCTCTTGGTTGCCAATTTCTTCCAGAGTTAAGCCAATTTCAGCTTTTCTTTTCATTTAGTGATTTTTTTTTCATAAAAAGTCCCCCCCCCCATATTATTGTATGCATTTTGCTTGATGCACACATTTTACAAACATAATTATTTTTATATATTAGTTTTACTAATGAATGCTTTTTGTGTACATTCTACTCTAATACGTGTATTTTGTCCAGATTTTTTTTTTTTAAGTTGGGGAACGGTGTTGCAAAATTTTTCAAACAGTTCAATACCAAATGATAGCTACTGGTACATTTTGATTCAGATCTTGATTCACAACATGAGTTAAGTAGGTTCGCATTAAATGTAAACTGAATTAATTTCACCCCATCTCAGACCTTGACATGTCTGCTTGCAGCAATAGTATTAGTGCTCATAAACCTATAATGCAGTTTGGACACCCTTCATGTTATTTTTAAATGTTTACAGATGAAAGTATAATTTTCCAACTGAGTGTTAAAATTTTTGCAAAGAAGAGCAAGTCTTCCGTTTGATATTATTTCTGGGTTTGGGA
>NC_056527.1:75343893-75344473 GCF_019175285.1 Sceloporus undulatus | reverse complement strand
TATTATTATTATTATTATTATTATTATTATTATTATTATTATTATTATTATTGGCAATCTGTTTACTATCATTATGTACCACAAAGTAAGTTGTTTTCGGTAATGCTCAAGTGTTTTGAAAAATGATCTTATTTTGTGGTTTGTCATGTTATTTGTTACATAAGAAATAAATAACTTATTGCACCCAAACCACATGACTTTGGTGGTCATTACATTACTTCAGAAAAAGAATGACATTCATCAGTGGTTCTCAAACATTTTACTCTTGGGACCCCCCCCCCTTTTACATTATTATTATTATTATTATTATTATTATTATTATTATTATTAACCTTTATTTATAAAGCACTGTAAATTTACACAGCGCTGTACATACAGTCTTTTTAATTAGACGGTTCCCATCTACATCTACACACACACACTTGATATAGTATATGAGTTAAAATATTTTGTTTATTTAGTGTGCTTATTTTCATTCACACATTCATGTATATTCATATTTTAACATTTTATAAGGAAATAACATCATTCAAATTAGAACAGTTTTCTTTAAGTAAATTCAATATTTAACTCAGCACAT
>NC_056527.1:75215789-75343883 GCF_019175285.1 Sceloporus undulatus | reverse complement strand
ATGTAGATTTTGCACATTAAAAAGTTTGGGAACAGGAGGAGGGGGGGATCAGAGCCTCCAAGTGTTATAACCCCCTTGAGCAACTCTTATCCCCCCTAAGGGTTCTGCCCCCATATTTTAGAACCACTGCCATTAATGATTTGTTATCCACTCAGTAAGTAATTACAGGCAATATTGTTAAAGGAAACACCTTGTTTTCAAGCTTTGTATTATATGGGGAGAATAATCAATTTCAAGGGAATGTAGGCCTGGCTGTCCACAGCAGATGGCCACTAGTTAAAGCAGTCCTTTATATCAACATCCTAAAACTCCTGGCTGCTAAAAAAAATTGATTACTTTCAGGACATACACTACCAGTTCCTGTAGGGAAACTGCAGGTTTCTTTGGGGACTACCATTATGGTATATTACATTAAACAATCAAGGGGCTTTTTAGTCACATGTGCTCCTCACCATCATTCTAGCTATCAGAGTAATATGTCCTCCATGTCATTTTTCTAGTAATGGTACATGTGGCAGGGGTAGGCATATTTTTAAACAAATGAAACTGTTTTCTCTTTGTGCCTCACTAATAGAAACTTAGGATGCAGATTGGGGCAAATTTATTTCATTCTTGTGGTTGACCCAAAGTTGGTAACAGGACATCAAGGATAAATTGTCAGTGTTCATGATTTCCAGCTGTTTAGGGCACAGTCATGTCTCCCTGAGGGATGCTGTGCTATTTCAGTGGTCGAATGTTATTATTTATTTATTTAATATACTGGCTTTTTCCTAAATTGCACCCAAGGCAGCTCATAAAAGATGATTTTTTAAAAGTACAATTTTAAACACATAATTAAAAACATTGCGTTGATATAAAAAGTTAAAAATATAATATAATTTAAAACATATAAAAGCAAACACCCCAATAGGAAGCCTCCCTAGGTGTAGTTACTTATTAAAACCCTGCTTGAAGAGGAAAGTTTTTGCCTGCTGTCAAAAGGAGAGCAGGGAGAGGGCCAGCCTAACCTCTTGTGGGAGGTTGTCTCTTGTATTCTCACCAAACAAGCCTGTGATGGTTTTGGGATGGGGGAAAATGGTTCCCCTGAAGACCTTAGCAATCTTGCAAGTTTATATAGAGAGTCTTTCAAATAACCTGGACCAAAGCCGTATAGGGCTTTATAGATCATAACCAGCAGTTTGAATTGTGTCTGGGAACAAACTGGTGGCCAGTGAAACTGTTTTAACAAGGGAGTTACATGTTCCCTGTAACTGGCCCCAAACAGCATTCCGGCTGCAGCATTCTGGACACAAAAATTTCCAAACGGTTTCCAAAGGGAGCATTACAATTGGATGGAATCAAGGTTTGTGTCACCGTAGCCACATCAGGCATCTCAAGGAATGGGCACAGCTGGCACACTAGTTTTAACTGTGCTAATGCATTCCTGGCCAATGCTGAAGCCTAGGCATCGAGGCTCAGAGCTGAGTCCAGGAGAACAAACAAGCTGCGAGCCTGAGAATTCAGGGTATTGGAACCCCATCCAGCATGGGCAGAGTACCTGTGCCCTAATCTGCCTTTCTTCTGACCAGGAGCATCTCTGTCTTGTCTGGATTAAGTTTCAGATTGCCCTCACTCAGTCCATTACTGACAACAGACATTGGTTCAGTACCAAGACTGAAATCAGATGGGAAGGAGATATTGGTGACAACAACCCTCAAAACTCTAGATGACCTCTTCTAGTAGTTTCATGTAGATGTTAAATAACATGGGGGATAACACAGAACCCTGATGAGACCCACAGGCCAATAACCAGAGCATAAAAAAGGAGTCCCCCAGCACTATTTTTGAGTTCATTCCCTCCAAGAAAGGCTGGAAGCACTGCATGGCATTGCCACCAAGTCCCATTCCAGAGAGGATGCCATGGTCAATGACATCAAAAGCTGCTGAGAGGTCCAGCAGAACCAACAGATACACACTCCCCCTGTCCAGTTCCTTGTGTGGGTCATCTACTAAGGCAACCAAAGCTATCTCTGTCACATAACCAGGCTTGAAAGCAGATTGAAATGGATCTAGATAATCCATCTCATCTAGAAACTCCTGGAACCGCGAGCCTACTACGTGCTCCAGGATCTTGCCCAAAAATGGGATATTAGAGACTGCCCAATAATTTTTCAGAACAGTGAGTCCAGGGAGGGCTTTTTAAGTAATGTCACAGTCTTTTAGGAAGAATGGAAATTTTCCTTGCTGCAATGAGGTGTTCACCCCTCCCCTTACCCACTTGGCCAGTCGTCCTCTGGCTGCCTTCAAAACCCAGGACAAGCAAGGTTCTAGTATACATGTGATTGCTCGCATATCTCCAATAATATAGAGCAAGCAGGTGTCAAGATTACATCCACTGAGCCTGTCTTAATTATAGCATCCAATTCAGAGCAAATTTAAGCAATTCTGTTTGCAAAGTATCCTGCAAATTCATCACAGCAGGATGTTGAGTGTTCTTTTACTTCTTGTGGGCTAGAGTGTAAAAGGCCCCTGGCCACCTGAAACAGCTCCACTGGAGATACTGTGCAGAAGCAAGACTAACAGAGCACTTTCCACAAGGATGTTGAAGTCGCCCAGAAAACAAATAAAGGGAACTACAGCTCCATTGCCAAGTGAGCCAACTCAGGAACAGAGAACGTTGAGCAGCAGGGTGGGTGGTACATGAACAGAATCCTATTCTGTCCCAGTCAACCAACTTCAAAAACATGCATTTAAACCTGGGAGACTGTGGGATGGAGCACCTGGAGCACTTGGTGAGGGAGATTGAATCCTGATAGACTACTGCAGCTCCACTTCCTCACCTGCTGCTGTATAGAAAACCCAGGTGGACAGAGCTGGGAGAGATTGACGCCCCCTCCAGCTTCACCCAGCCAGATCTCTGTAATACAAGACAGGTCAGCATACACATCCAGTATCAAAACCTGGATTAAAGATGTTTTTCTATTCACCGACCAGGCATTGAGCAGCAGCATTTTCTGCCCAATGTTATATTTGTTTCTCACTTTTCCCCAATTAGCAAGGTTTAGGAGGACATAACAAACTGCTTGTTACTTATGACTTGCTGTCCCTAGCAAACATGGTTCAGTTCCCTTTTCCATTTCTTGAGGTGTACCTTCCACTGTCAGCAGTAGTTATTTCTGGACTTTCTGAATTTGGATCAATAAATTATCTCTAACCCTCACTGAACATTTAGCCAGCTCCACTTGTCTACAAAATATTGATGCTGTGATTTATATGGCATGGAGATCTACAAGGGTGCCTTAGAAGTGGACCCATTTTTGTCCAGTTCACAGACACCCAGCTTCCCCCCCCCCTCCTATTTTTCCCCAGGGATGTGGTGGCTCAAGTGGTTAAGATGCTGACTGCAAGATCGGCAGGTTGGCAATTCAAGGCCTAGGTGCCGCATGATGAGGTTAGCTCCAATCACTAGTCCCAGCTTCTGTCAACCTAGCAGTTCAAAAACATGCAAATTCAAGTAGATAAATAGGTACCACTCCAGTGAGAAGGTAAAAAGCCTTCTGTGCAATCACAGAGTAGTCTCTGACAACACTGACTCCCAAGGTGGGCTGAATGCACATGGTGCAACTTCATGGAGCAATCACATGATGTGGCATCAATTTTTGTTGCCTCCCATCTCTAGTCCCAGATTCTGCTGACCTAGCAGTTTCAAAGCATGCAAATGCAAGTAGATAAATAGGTACTACTTTGGTGGGAAGGTAAACAGCATTTTGTGCAATCATGCTGGCCATGTGATCACAGAGTAGTCTCTGACAATGCTGACTCTTCAGCTTAGTAACGGAGATGAGCACTGCCCCCTGTGATCGGACACAATTTGACAACCTTGTCAACAGGGAATACATTTATATATAGCTATTTTTCCTCCAGTTCCTTTTGATTCTAAAAATATGTTTTAGTGCTGATATCTTTGAGGGTCTATTTGGCAGCTCTCTCGGCTTTACATGCACATATTTATTTATTTATTTATTTTGTTGTTGTTGTTTACATATAGTTCCACTCAGACATGTATGAAGTATTTAAAGAAGGGTTCTGGGGGCGTTTTCTGAGGAAGGACATATTTTTCCTTGCCTGGATCTTGACTGGCCACATCTGCATCCCTGGACCCTACAACTACCATGTTGAAATCTTCCTTTTGTTCTAACAATAACTAGTTATATCTCAGAAGGCAAATGCAAAACATTTAGTCTGTTTCAGCTCCCCACCATCACATTTTTTAGCCCAAACATAGCCTTTGTTAGAAAAACCATGTGAGGCATCTGTGCATACTATATGATTGGCCATTTCGGGAGGGAGCAGAAATCCTGGGTTATTATACTTGTGGGGGGGGGGATTATGGAGGGTATCCTGTGTCCTGGAAGGTGCACTCTTCCCACCCCTAGTTTATAGAAACTGTTTCTACCATTGAAACATCTGGATTTTGCTGCTATCTTTCAGGATGTTTGTTACCTCTGTGCCTTCTGAGATTATTGGCACTTACACTCTTTGTTTGCTGTCCTTTAAAACAATGTTCCTGGTGGCTGTCACTCTGGTAAGGAGCATTGTGGGTTCTTTCCACTCTCTGTCCGGATCCTCCATGATTTGTTGTGTACAGACCAAGCAAGCTACATTCTTCATGTGCAGTATGGGAGAGGGCTCTTTTATACTGGAGCACTGTTGCAAGCAGAGAGAACTCAGAAAGGATGCCACTGCCACCTTGTGATCGTTTCTTGAAAGACTTTGATCATGTCATGTGTACTTGAAAATTCAAAGGCTTGTACTGATTTGGTGACATTATTTTTTATTGCTGGAAGAATGTAAGCTGTAATCAGTAAAAGCACAATGTGTTTTGTTTGACTTGCCTGTGCTTACTAGTGTTTGTCGTTTGATATCTTTTAAGTGTATAAATGTATACTTGCAGGCACATTGTAGATGATGGTTCAAAAGCTATGGAGGGTACTATAGCTCTCTTTTGCTGTTCATGGTCTTACTGTTTTCCCCATTGATGGTGGCAGTTCTGCTAAAGTTTCTCCAGGGTTAAGGGATGCATTCTGGTGATTACCATAGGGCAATCCCATTTTTGTAAAGTCATATCTTCACATCAGTGCCCTAAAACTTTGGCAGTGACCAAAGTGTGCAACATTATCTACCATTTCATGGCAGTTGTGAACAAGGAGAGAAGGTGAGATTACATACATATGCAAAATTGAGATTACCGTACATCCCCTGTTGTTCCTTGTCCTACAGTTGTGTAAGTGGTGCATTCTATACAAGGTAACCTTTGCAGCTGCCCACCTAGTAGAGGATAGAAAGCCCTTGAGAGATGTCATGACATTACAGGTAGCCTCTGCTATTTACTAATGCAACCATGGCTTACTCTCCCTTATCAACAGGGAGTCACATTAATAGGTCTCTTTTTTGCTAATTCCTGGTCCAGATGCTTTGTATTTGTCAAATACTATTGGCTTGATGACATTCCTTCTTTGAAATACCATGCTGAGATCTTTAGCTTCTTAGTACCTACCCTTCCTCCACTGATAAATCGTGATATTCTCCCTATTATTATTATTATTATTATTATTATTATTATTATTATTATTATTTAGCGCTATAGATTTGCACAGCGCTGTACATAAAAACAATAAATATAAAAGAGTAAACCCACCTATGGCATACAATCTAAGAAATAATAGGATAATACATATAAAATACATAGCAATACAGGAAATGCTTCAATAAAACAGGCAACAAAAAAGAACATCAAATAGCAAATGATAATCACTCAATGCCTGGGAACGCTTCTCTGAACAGGATGGTCTTCAACTCCATTTTGAAGCTGGTTAAGGAAGTGATGGCTCATGTGTTGGATTGCACAAAGAACATGGAAAGAAAAGATGGGCTGCTGATCTGTACCTATAGGTCTTCCTGTTGTTATTTTTGTAGTTAAGAAAACTGAACATACTTTCCTACTGCAGGCACCGTAGAGTAAATAGCTGTTGTACTAGTCAAATATGGTCAGTTGAGCAAAAAGGAAATGTTGGAACCATCCGGCACTGAGTATGTAGATTTCTTACATTTTATCCTTTTAATGTGAAGTTTGAATTGATTTAATAATGTGAATAGTTTAATTCTATTGTAATCTTCACTTTTTACATGTTTTAAGTATATTGGGCATTTAAATTATATCTAGATAGATAGATAGATAGATAGATAGATCTGCTCCGTTAAAACCTGTGGCAGCAGCTGCTAAAACAATCATTTTAATGATTTCATTCTGAAGTTAGAATATTGCTAGTACAGTACTTGAATGTTTTTAATGGAATCCTATGCTGTAGAGGGAATTTAGTGTGTTTTATGTTGAATACCTATTATTGGATGTGACCTTACAAGGCCATCTTACAGATTATTACACAGATGAGGTGTGATGGAATAAGGGAGCTTTAATCCTTTCCCTTTTTGCAGTATAGATGAACCACAACCCTTTAGGGCCTTGGGGCTTCTATAGGAGATTCTGAAGAGCTTTTTCTCAGTTGATTCTGAAGCAAAACTGCAATCATGAGAGAAAAAGAGGAGAGAAAATAGAGAGAAATTGAGAGACAGCAAAGAAAAGAACAATTGAATAATCTTCCACAGCATTCTCCCAGCTTCTTCTTTGATGTGACAGAATGTGGGACTGGGACCTACAGCTATTGTTCAGCACAGGTTTGAATAGTAGTGGAAGACGTGACAAGAGAAACCTTAAACATTAACTAGTGCTGGATAATTAATTCATTGATATCCATTGCTAACTTTTTATTTCTTTTTTAACCCATCATTAAATAAATTCTTGTCATCAAATATATTCAGACTTCATTAGCATTTCTATTTAGTTTTCAAAGTTTCATTGTGTTTTTGAAGGGTAGATTTTTTTAAAATATATGCATGTATGCACTACAGTGCTTTAGGTAGAACTAGGTATTTTTGAGAAAACATAATCCTTTTCAAGCACCACTGATCACACTAGAAAATATGTTCAAGCAAAAAATTAAATGTTCTTTGTTTCAGAGCAAAACATAAACTCTAATAAACTAGATGGTGTGAACTGGGTATTTTTTTAAGGAATTACATGAATATAGAAATGTAATCCATTTACTTTTAAGTACTAGTAGAACTACATAGTCTTTTGATAGATGGTGAACCTTTTAGAGACCAAGTGCCCAAACTTAGTGGCATTCCCGCACTGGATGTCACCCAATGCTGGTGTGGGGTGGGTTTCAAGGGTGGGGCTTCTGTGAAGTGGGGCTTCCAGAGCAGAACTTCTACTTTCTGGGTACAGAACTCCTGGCCCCGGAAGTCCTCCTCTACTCTTTCCTCCACCCTTCATAGGTTCACCACCACCAGGAAAGAGAATGAGTAAAATAGAACATGTGTGCATAGAAAAAGAAGCAGCAAAATGCAGTTGCTGGCTTGGTCAGTTTTCTCACTGATATTTTGAACAAGTCATCATGATATACTCTGATAACTAAGTTTCTCCTTTGTTTTGTACTGTTACATACCACATCACTTTTTGGTGAGTTGGGAATCAACATACATAAGGATTCCTCTGTTACAGGGGTTGGCAACTTACATGTATTGAAACCATCAGAATGAGTAAGGAGCAGATATGGTGCCATCAGATCCACTCCACGGTTTCAGTTGCAATTATGGGTGCTCTCGGGAAGAGACGAAATACCATTTTTCATAGATACCAGGAAGCAAGAAAGGACAGATCAAGAGGACAGAGGAGCCGGAGTTGTCCCTTACCCCTGCAATGGGGAGTATATCAAATTTATAACACATGTTTAGAGTTGGAACTGTAGTAAAAAGTATTTTTTTTTAATTGTGGGAAAACATCTTGATTTTCTTTTTAAAAATCCAGAAATACACAAAACTCAAATGCAAGTCAGGGGTGGCAAAAGAATTTTGTAAGTACCATGTATTCTATCTGAAATAAAGTTGCAGAGATGAAATGGAAGAGTACTCAATTCCATGACATTGTTTTTTATTCTGTCAGCATTTAAATGCCATACCTGTGTTCACAAATCCACAACAGCAGCACAGTTGAAGTACAAACTTTTCTCATATCAGAAAAGTTGTAATCATTGCCATTATTACCTCCTTCGGGGGCAGATTCAAAGTCATATTTTCCTTCATCTGTTTGTCAGTCTGGTACATGGTATGTAGCCTTGTATGTCAAGGCATTCTTCATATAGGTACATGGCAATGCAATACAAGTTTGCTTAAACTTACAGGACCACACTTCCTGAACAGACTTTGAGGCTGATTTTCCCTTCTGCATCTAAGTGGTAAGTACCACTGTCATCCTTCATGCATAGCTATTTTGACTAGTAGTATGTCTGTTGTGTTTTCCAAGCCATACCAGATGAGTTATAAAAATATCAAAGTATTATAAGTGTTCCGATTCACATTGACTGTTTCTCCAAGTTATGAAAATGTATGAAATTTAGAGAAAACCTGTAGATGTTTTAGTGGAGCTTTTTTTAAAATCAGGAAAATGTTTAACTTTTTAAAATGATCTCTCAAGACTATCCTTCCAGATTATCCTTCCATTATGATAGTGAATAAAATAATTATAAGGTGATATGATCACAAAATGGTTAAAACATTGTAAAATCACATAGAGACCAGAAGACCACAAAACCCAAATCAGATAAAACAAATGAAATAGACATAATATTAAACAACATTACAATATCAACAGTTATTGAAAGAGATCCATATATCCCAAAATCTTAACTAGAATAAAAATGGTTTTAGCACCCTCTTAAAGGCTGAGAAAGAAGAGGCCAGATTATTTCCACAAGAAAATATCCCAGGGGCACAGGATCACCACAGATAAGATTGCATCCCTGCTATGCATCAGCTTGTCAGTTGTTGCTGAAGGAGCAAAAAGTAGATTTTATTTGCATTCACATGGCTCAGGCAGGTAAATTTAAAGGCTTACTTTCCTAAGGGGAATTTAAATGTTCCTTGGTTTTACTTGGTTAGAAAACATTTAAGGCATTAGGAGTTAATACCAGTAATCTATTTTGTCTGGATTAAGCTTTAAAAAAATTTTGCTCCCATTATCCCCAGTACTGCCTCCAGACATCTGCATAGGACTTCCACTGCTTTCCCATGATTAAGAAAAATATATATTTCTGCATATCATCTTCATAGTAATCACATCTCTGCTCAGTTTCCTGGATGATTTCGCTGACCATGTTACACCATGTATTTGTTTTATATATTCATTTATCCAAAGTATTTATACATCACCAGAGCCACAAAGCAATACACAATATACACACTTGCAGATGTTAAAGAACATAGAGGACAAAATTAAGATTTGAGGACTTCCAGTGACCAAAGGGTGGAACCACTTTCTCAATCCTGCCTCAGTCGCCCCCCCACATTGGCAGCTGCCCCTGGTTGCCGCCAGGGGAAGGCCACCTGCGGAACTCAGCGTGCCCCAGCATGCTTTGCTGGGGCGCGCTGGCCCCTATTGGCCAACCGAGAGGGGAAGGGGAGGGACTTCCACCTCCCGAGAGATGCTCTGGGAGGCGAACGGCCCTCTCTATGGTCGCCCCGGTCCTCCAGGGCAGCCAATTGGCTAGCTGCTCCTGGGGACGGGGCAACTCCCCTCCCGGCCCCCACCTTCCTGCGTGGCCTATTTAAGGCCATGTGGCATCCGGGCTCGGCGCCATTCTTGCTCGGCTCTCCCACCCACCCTCCCTAGGGTGTGTGGTTTTGTCACAACTTTGGGGCGGCAGCAGAGGTTCTGGATCTGGTAGGCATGGTCTATAAGGTTGCGTAGCACTGTATCAGGAGTCCCTATGAGACACGGGAGCGATGAGGGCATTTGTTGTGGCCATTTCGGGGACCATAACGTGACACCACTTCCCGGTGGCTAGGGGCTTGATTCTTAAATGCAATCTGTAGGTTGCATGGTTCAGAGAGGGCGTTATATTAGCCCCTAGCTCATCCCGATGCCTTGCTCTATATGACATGCCATTATCTTACAACGGCGAGTTGTATGATGATCCAGACCTCCTGCTTTTGGCCAACCCTACCTTTGGTTGCTGGTTTGCATTAATAAAGTTGTGGCTTTTGTTATTATTGTGGCGTCGCCCTCCCAGGCAATCACTATTTCCCTTTTGCAAATCTGAGATTTGCGGATTTGATTGATATGTTCTCTCTAAGAACCTTTAGGTCCCCCATCACGATTCTATGGTCAACATCTGCCATGGAAGTTAACCATACTGTCGTGCCAGAAGTCCTAGTGATACCTAGAGAACTTGTGTCTCAGGTAAAAAAACAAAAAGGCATTTATGGTTTTATATTTGTAGTTTTTCCACTTCCAGAAAGGGCTGTTCCCCAACCCCTGTGAATGTGGGTCCTGACTGTATATATATGTATTATAATGGTGCCAGTTAGATTAGACCCATTGAATCAACTGTGAATGTTGGCAGTATTTGGGTAAATCCCACAGATTCAGTGAGTGCACTCTAATTGGGACTAGCATTTGGATGTAATCCTATCTTTATTATATTATTTATTATAATATAATAAATAATATAATATAATATATATGGTTAATATTATGTATGGTTTATTGTATAGATTTTGGAAAAGGCCCAAAATTAAAACTGTGTGGATTGAAATACATAGTGGGTTTTTTGTTTTTGTTTTTCTTTTTTTAATAAAACAAATATAGGTTTATTTAGATTTATTTTATTTCAAGGATTTATATCCCGCCTTACTCCCATGATAGGATTCAATAGACTGAGTCACCCCTATATAAAATGCTTGGGACAAAAAGTGTTTTATTTTGTTTTTGTGTTTTTGTTTTGTTTTGATTGGATTTTGCAATAATTGCATATACATAATGAGATATCTTGGATATGGGACCAAGTCTAAATGCATTTATGTTTCATATACACCTTATGCACATAGCCTGAAGGTAATTTTATATTTCAAGACTTTTGTGCATGAAACTAAGTTTGTGTACAGTGAACCATCAGAAAGCAAACTTGTCACTATCTTAGCCACCCATGTGGACAGTTTTAGAATATTTCAGATTTTGGAATTATGGGTAAAGGATATTCAACTTGTATGTATTTTTCCAGTTCTTTGTTTATGTTGGAACAGATACACCCTAGCACCAAAGATGTAAACTTTAACTTGAAAATTTAATCTTGAAATTTTGGTGAAAAGTGAAAAACTGCAGTATTAAATACATTTACAGATTGAAAGTCACTTTGTTAATTGATGGAAATAAAATGCCTTACCTGTAGTTTGGTCTAGCATAAAATTATTGTGTTTGATATAGTAGTTTGGTATAGCATAAAATTATTGTGTTTGATATATTAAAGGTTTGTTCAGAAAATAATTACATGTTTAATTTGCTTTTTTAAAATTTGGAAGAGTTTTGCCAATTTTATGAGGAACAAGCAAAAAAAAGGCAATAATAAGCAAAAGAAATCAAATGGACAAGGATTCCAAAGAGCAGGTGCTTGGCTGCATCCATTCAGGTTGTTTGTCAACATCGGCATTATTAATGACAGCAGGAAACAATGTCTTTGCTCCATCCATATTCAGTTCTGCTAAAATTATGGATCTAAGCTGTAGCAGATAAGAATTGCTTCCTCTTCAAAAGCTAAGATAAATTGATCACAGATCTGGCAATTAAAGCTGATGATCTGCTGAATTTACATTATGTGGGCTGTTAACCACTTGAAAAAACTGTGTTGGTCAACTTTGAGCAAATGAAGTGGTTACAAGGGTAGCTTTTTTGCCACCTCATCACCAGGAGAGTCCCAGGGACATAGCCGGGGGGGGGGGGGGCTTGGGGTCCGGACCCCCCCTTCCGTTAGATAAAATGAATAGTGTGTGCACCCAAGCCTAATAATAATAATAATAATAATAATAATAATAATAATAATATTTATTTGTAGCCCGCCTTTCCAACGATCAAGGCGGGTAACAGCATATAAAATTTAAACAATATACAATCCATAAAACATACAATAGCCATTAATCCATAAAACATCAACAATTGCTATATACACCATTATAATGGTGGCACTTTGTCTGGAAACCCCCCCCCCCCCTCTCCCAAACCCCTGGCTACATCCCTGATAGTCCCTGTTATGGGATCTAACCTGTTTATATATGTATTCTGGGTTTTCTGTCATCTGTATTTTAGATGTCAGCTTTGCCATTACATTATCCCCAGCTTCAAAGAATATCATGGAATAGAGGGCTTGAATGAGGACATTTGAGAGAAATCATGTTTACAGCCTGAGCCATCTCCTTGCTTTGGAATTCAGCTGGGGCCTTGGCACTACCATCAACTAAATCTATAAGAAGATTTCCCAAATACTTCAAGAAACCAGTTGGATCAATAAATTTTCAGAAGAGCATTCTTCATGTAAGTGTTATGCTTTGGCATGCATGGCTATGTGCCATGTACAAAATTATTATAATTACAAAGATGAAATTAAAAATGACTTTGAATCTGCCCTTGAAGGAGGTAATTACAACAATTACAATTGAAAATAATAATTTTATGATTAGTTAAACTTTTGAGAAAACTTTGTACTTCAATCTTGCTATGTATGATGGGGAAGTATGGTATATACAGGTATGTTATCCACATAGTGACATAATAAAGACAATGTTATGGTATCAAGTACTCTTCCATTTCCATCATGCCAGCTTTTACTTCACATAGAATGTGTTCCATTTGCAAAATTTTCTGTCACCTTGTGTTCACATACAATTATTATATTTCTAGATGTATTTTTTTCATATTGTGTTGTTTATCACAGTAATGCTATGTATGGGCAGGAACATACGAGTTTCGTTTTAAAACTAATCATTGTGAACAGGCAATTGGGGTCACATGTTGATTTGAAAATGTAGCTGGTATAAACTCCAAAGATAGCACTAACCACTCTGTTTAGATATCCATGTTTATGCCTCTTTCATCTTATCTGAGATGTGGGCAGGGGAGGATAGAGTATTACTTTACACCAGGAATGTTATTTCAGTAGAAATACAATTAGCCATTCATCAGTGTTAGAAGGCAAGCTAAACTAGGAAGCTTTTGGGCATTTAATATACAGAGGACAGGGGCAAGATACAGAAGATTTGGCATAAGTTGCATTTGCAGAAACTTTATCAAATAACACTTACTAGTTGTTTTCATTTTTTAAAAAAAATGCATGTGGTTTACACAGATCTTACATTGCCCATTTTATGTCTTTTCAATGGTGTTTCCCAAAATTATTTTAATGCATTGTGGGACTTTCCTGAACAATTTCAGACCTCATGGGCCCTTATTGGGCCAAAAAAGGTCAGACATATAGCCTAATCACAATCATACCTTTTCAGGGCATATTTTAAACAAAATACATTTTCCAGTGAAAACTACTTATTTACCAGTGTCCATTAGATCTTTATTGCCTGCCATGGGCTGTCGTTTCTTCAGTCCAGTTGATATTGTTCACTCATGGCAGAAAGTGTAGGAGAGCAACTGAAGTGAAAGATAAGGGGAAGTTATTGAGTAGAGAACAGCAAAGCATGCATGGCTTGGAAAGCAGGGCGAGTGTCTCCCACCTGTTATTAAAGGCACACAAACACATTCTATGCTTAGTCAATCAACTCCCAGCATTTGGTGGTAAATGGAAGAAAGAAGACAAACAAGACCAGAAATCAAGCAAGAACAACACAAGCAACAGAAATCAGCAACAAAAACTTTTTTTAAAATGTGTTTGGTTATTATTTTATTTACTGTTGTGTTTGTTTATTAGTTAGGGGCTGTGCAGACCGGCTTGAAGCCTGGGTGTGGGAGCAGCATGAGGGCATGTCAACAGTGCGATTTGGCAGCTAACAAGGCCAATGCGATTTTAGGCTGCATCAATAGAAGTATAGTGTCTAGATCAAGGGAAGTAATAGTGCCACTATATTCTGCTCTGGTCAGGCCCCACCTGGAATATTGTGTCCAGTTCTGGGTGCCACAATTCAAAAAGGACATTGAGAAACTGGAGCGTGTCCAAAGGAGGGCGACTAAAATGGTGAAAGGTCTGGAAACCATGCCCTATGAGGAACGACTTAGGGAGCTGGGGATGTTTAGCCTGGAGAAAAGAAGGTTAAGAGGTGATATGATAGCCCTGTTTAAATACTTGAAGGGATGTCATATTGAGGAGGGAGCAAGCTTGTTTTCTGCTGCTCCAGAGACTAGGACCCGAAGCAATGGATGCAAACTGCAGGAAAAGAGATTCCACCTCAATATTAGGAGGAACTTCCTGACAGTAAGGGCTGTTCGACAGTGGAACAAACTCCCTCGGACTGTAGTGGAGTCTCCTTCCTTGGAGGTCTTCAAGCAGAGGCTGGATGGCCATCTGTCGGGGATGCTTTGATTGTGATTTCCTGCATGGCAGGGGGTTGGACAGGATGGCCCCTGTGGTCTCTTCCAACTTTATGATTCTATGATTCTAGACCACATGCACCCCCACACTGCGGGCGGCCACAGCTCTCCTTTGGCATAGCATTCATATGATGCATGCTGAAAGAAGCACCAACAGTGCCACCACGGCAGCAAGGGTGTCTTTTTGCCAGCTCTAAAGGGAGAGGCATTTTACCATTTCTTTTAGAGCCAGCAAAGCACTGGATCAGGGCCCCGGCGTGCAGTTGCCACGGCCTTGATCCAACAACGAAAGGGGCGGCGTGGAGATGCTCCTTTGGGCTTGTCTGCTTTGCCCCTTTAAATTAAAAAGAAAAAGAGTGTGTGTGTGTGTGTGTGTGTGTGTGTGTGTGTGTTCATTAGGTTCTCAGTTCTCCCTCTTTCTTCTCTGGCCTACATCCAACATTATACCTGACAACCAGTGTGATGAAACACTCACACATACATGCACACACTATACTGCAGCCTTCTCCATCACCTGGAAAATAGCTCTGGAGGATTTCCCTGCCCTCTAGGGCAGGTTTTGGGAGTGTGTGGGGAAAGGCAACTGCTCTGCTTCCAGATCTGCTGATAGTAGCATTCCGCTGTGCTGATGGAAACAGCTTTATTTGCATGACAGCTTTATTTGCATAGACTCGGTGTGACTATTTAAGTTAATTAAAAGGGGGGGAAAACTGAGAGTTTGGCACACTACCCTTCAACAGCCAGCCAGCCAGCCAGCCAGTGCCAAGGTCTTGATGAAACTGGCACTAATCACAGTGCTGAATACTATGTTATGGTTGTTAACTGCCTTCAAGTTGACTTTAACTTATGGCAGCCCTATGAATGATAGACCTCCAAGTCACTCTATCCTCAGCTATCCTGCTCAGATCTTGCAGACTCATGGCTGTGGCCTGCCTGACTGAATCTCTCCATCTGGTATACATTCTTCCTCTTTTCCTATTGTGCTGTTCTTTACCAAGCATTATTGGTAATAATAGTAATAAAATTTATTCGGTCTTTGACCAGTATAACATTATTGGTATTTTCTAGTGAATTCTTCCCATTATATAGTGGAAGTATGACAGCCTCAATTTAGTCATCTTCTAGGGAGAGTTCTGACCTGATTTGCTCTGACTTGAACCATATCAGAGTCATACTTCCTAATAAGGTCCTAAATCTAGTTGGGGATCATGTGGTTTTCCTTACATTGTTAGTCCCTAGCTTTTCATTGGCTATGCTGCCTAGGATTGCTATAGCTCAGCTTCCTGCCCCTACCCTTAATGCATAAGGGTTGTGGGGCTGTGTATCAGCTTCAGATAAATCCCAAATTGAATCAGGCTGATTTAATAATTTCAGGATATTATCAGAATAAAATTGAACGCTTCAATTTGAACGCTAAAGATTCCCAAAGCTTTGTTGGCATTTCCGATTCAAAGAGATGTTAGTTTGTTTGTTTATTCTGCCTTACCCCTAGCACAGGCTTCAAGGTGGCTTATAAAGGTCCAAAACACACTGCAGAAATAATCCAGTTTGAGACCTCTTTAAGGTCTCTGGCTCAGTGCTAAGGAATCCTGGGAATTGTAGTTTATTGTGGCACCAGAGCTCTCTAAATGAAGACTAAATGGCTCACAAGACTACAGTTCCCAGAATTTCCTAGCACTGAGCCAGAACAATTAATCATAGTCATGGAGACACAGATATTGTGTCTCCAATAATTTATATATTTCTCCCTATTCTTTCCTTGCAAGAAAAATGTGTGGGGAAACTCAGAGGAGGGGAATTCAGAAGTGTGTATTGTTGTTGTTAACAACTCTAGCTTCTACCATATATATTCAGCTATAGGTCAATTCATGTATAAGTCAGGGGCAGATATGGGGGCCAAAATTATGGACTTTGATGAGACCCATGGATAATTTGAGGTTAAGAGGTTGCCATTAGTACTGAGTATGGAGAAACAGAATGGTTCTCAATTGGAAATGGGGTCAAGCAAGCTTGCATGCTATCATCCTGTCTATTCAACCTTTATGCAGAATGTATCATATGCAGATCAAGCTTGGACTCAGAAGAAGGAGCAGTGAAGATCAGAGGAAGGAACACTAACAATTTGAAATAAGTAGACAACACAATACTACCAGCAGAAACCAACAAAGATCTGGAACAGTTCCTGGAGAAGGTCAAGGAGGAAATCCTAAAGTGTCAAGTTATAAATCTGAACATTATAGTGAATATCATCCAAGCCATCATGTTCCCCATCACCATGTACAGATGTGCAAGCTGGACAGTGAAGAAAACCAATAGAAAGAAAATAAACTCATTTGAAATGTGGTGCTGGAGAAGAGTGCTGAGGATACAAACAAAGTAGACAAACAAATGGGTTCTAGATCAGATCAAGCCCAAAACTCCTCTAGAGGTAGAATGACCAAATTGACACTGTTGTACTGTGGTCACTTTGAGAAGGCATGGATCATTAGAAGAGACAATAATGCTAGGAAAGGCAGAGGGCAGTAGAAAGAAAGGGAGACAACATACCAGATGGTTGGACTTAATCAGAGAGGCCATGGGCCTTAGTTACATGACCTGAGCAATGCAGTGGAGGTTAGTAGGTCTTGGAGATATCTCATCCACAGGGTCACTATGAATTGAGGTTGACTGGGGAGCATTAAACAACAAGGAAAAGAATTAGAGGCACATAACAAAGGATAGTAAAGGACAAAGTTGCCAAAGAACTGACAAATTCCTTGCAGGCATAACTTTATTGTTCACCCCAAAGGCAGGATGGACGAAGAGGGAACTATAGCAAATCATACCCATGTAATTGGGGGAAAGATGACCAGATACAGATGGGGCTAAGAAAACACACACATATCAAAAAGGTTGAAAAGGCAGGGCAAATTGCAACTGCATTAGCAGTGCTTATAGCCTTTAACTTTAATGTAATAACTTTCCCTAATTTTAACCTAGAAAAGCCAACAAATATACACAAATTTGTTATTCAAATCTTTCAAAGCCTGATTCCTCTTTGGAAAGTGTCAAAGAAATGTTGCCAACACCATTTTCTCACCCAGATTTGTTTATTTGTTTATTTGTAGTATTTATACCATACTCTTCAGCCAGAGAGCACGTACAGGATGCTAATTTGACAGGTCCCTGCCACCAGGCTTACAGTCTAAAAAGACATGACACTAAAGGGGAAGAGAATGGCAGTGGAGAAGGGAATCAAGTCCAGTGGATACTGCCAGTTTCTCTCCCTCCACAGCCAGAGCAATGAAAGTCCTGAGCTAGTCATGATGGATCTGTGCTTGCTTCTCTCCCTCTGAGGCCAGGGGAGACTATCGCACGGAAAGCTTACCATGTGTAAATTGCCAATAAATCATCAGAAATAGTGCAAAACCCGTGATCAGCATTCACACAGCTGCACGTTTCTCCTGACAGTAAATTGTAGTGGAGGCATCGTTGCTCGCTCGTCCCATCAGTAAAATGTCCTTGGAGCTGCCATGTGGCAATAACAGGATCTTCTGTTATTGCCAAATGGTGGCTCCAAGGACGCTTTACTGACAGGACGAGTGAGCGACGACACCTCCACTGCGATTTACTGATGGGAGAAGCGCACAGCAGTGTGAACGCCAATCACAGGTTTTGCACAATTTCTGGCGATTTACACACATTAAGCTTCCCATGTGATATTCTCCAGGGTGATAGTTAAGATGTAGAGAGGGTCTTTCATCTGCCTCTGTGGCTAGACATGGTGGAACTGTGTCTCTTTTCTTTCTCTGAGGCCAGAGTGATAGTAGTTAAGATGGCAGAAGGGCTTTTCAAAGAGGTCAGAAGTGGTGCCATGGTGGAGAGAGTAGAGGTGGACAACGCTTCTTTTACATTTTCCTAAGAAGGACTAAGCTCTCACCTTCTGCCACACTACTCAGAGAAGTTAAGGTACATTACTTACATTAACTCATTTATAATAAGTCAACCCAAGCTTTTTGAATCAATGTTTGACTAAAATATCTAGACTTATACATGTGTATATGCAGTAATCATGTATTACAGGACTGATCCTCACTCGTTGTCTCTCATTGACAGTAACATTAAATATTTTGGTGGAGTATGCAACCTAGAAATGGGTTCTTGTTTATAAAATGATAAATTTTTATATCCTTTTGCTTCTGCCACTGAGTCTTCCACTTTCAAACCAATTTTAATTCATCATAATGCTTTAGCTCCTTCTAAAAATGTTAAATGCTTCTTAGAACAGTCTCAGTAACATCGAAAGAAAACTGGTACTGTGCAAATTTCATCCATTTCTGTCAGTCAGAAGAACTGTTACAGCTTTTGGCGGGATACAAACCGCCATATAGTACGTCTTCTATACGTACTAGGGTTAGGAAGGGGCGGTGCTTCTGCACCCCCCTAACCCTAGTACGTATAGAATACGTGGGGGCCGCCATGTTTACGTACTGAGTTTGAATGAACATAGAAAGTCCTTAGCTCAAAGTGAACATTTTGGGGGGGGGAGGAATTTGATTACATTTTGGGAAGGTTACACAGTCGTTGTTGTTGTCATCGTCCCCCATTCATGGGAATTAAGGGCCGCATCCCCAAGTAAAAGTGGGAAAATGCAAACATAAATAAATAAAATAAATGCCCTTTTTTTAACCTGAGAAAACACTTCTCTGAGAGTCTCTCGAATCCTCCATCATACCTCTGTGATCAACTTCCCACATGAGTTGACTGTAGAATCACTCTGGATGACCTAAAGATTTCTAGAGAGCTGTTCTTTAGGAATCTGTAGGTCCTCCAGCATGACTCTGTTGTCAGTTTATGGAAGACCTAGAAATCCCTAGAGAGAACATGTCAGTCAAATCAACAAATCTGCAAAAGACAAAGCAGTGAATATAGAGAGCTGACTGTACTTAAAATATTTGAAATTGAAACGAAAGTCCATGAGAGAAAGCCACACACTATTTGGCCTAAGAAATCACATGCAACATTTTGTATCTGATTTATTAAGTGAAAAACTAGAGCTCTAAAATGTGATGTTACCAAAGGGAATTCATGAACTGTTTGCAAAGGTCTTCTGTTTTTTAATTTGTGTTTTGTTGAATGGTTTCTTGTGTTTTATCTCCCAAGGCTACGTGAAGTAATTTTTTCCTGTTTTCCCCAGTATCTTTTAAATTATTTCCCCATATTTTTACCTACATATGCAATTCTGTTTTTGTTTTGGAAATACTCTTAGTCCCAACTAAACAAAAGGGAAACTGCATCGTAGTTAGTTGCCAGCAAGACAAGAGTGTCTCTGATGGTGTGCATAATCCACTCCAGACACGGAAGGAGAGAACTGACGGCTGGATTTTGGAAAAGAGAGAGAGAGATCACTAGTCATAAACACTTCACATATTTTCTGATGAACTCAAATGTTTCTTAGGCGGGTTACAAACCGCCACTTGAGACGTCCTCAGGATGTCCCAGTTTAAAAAAGGGGTGCCTCTTCCAGACGCCGCTATTCCTGTTACGGACTCTGTCCGTAACAAATGGCAGCGGCCGGTCCACACAGCCGCCATCATCTTGATGTAACAGACGCTGTGCGTCCGCACGTCGTGCGGTGCTAATGACGTCACGAGTGCGCCATTGGCGCCTTGCGGCGTCATTAGCGCACTGCCAGAAGAAGCTCCATTTTGCAGCTTCTTTTTTGCTCCGTAAGGCTCCCTCGCGGAGAAACAGCAGTGCCGGGAGACCGCCGCAAAGCGGCAGTTTGTAACACCTCCGAGTGGTCTTTTTAATGTCAAGTATTGTTAGAATTATTCTCTGTGTATAATTATTATCTATCCATTTGTTGTGTGCATGCTTGTGTGCGCACATGCACACCAGCTTTAAGTCGCCTGTCAATTTACAGCGAACCCATTAATTTCATAGGGTTTTCTTAGGCAAGGAAAACTCAAGTGGTTATTTTGCCAGTTCTTTCCTCTGAATTATAGTCTACAGCACCTGGTATTCATTGGTAGTATCCCATCCAAGTACTTACCAGGGCTGACCTTGCTTACTTTCCAAAATCAGATGTGATCTGGTGCCTTTACGGTATTTAGGCCTATGAATTTCTTTTAAATTTGAGATTAATTAATAGGGTATAAGACAGAGGTAAAAATAAGAATATGTTGTCCTGTATGGGGAACAAATTTTGATGAACATTGAAGTTTTCAGTATCACAACCTAAGCAATTAAGTGGTTGCAATGGTCCTCCTCATTCCACCACTCCAAACAGATAGCTAATGGATGATAAGCAGGTAGGAGTAAAAAAGGTAGCTTCTAAATTTTAGGAGATGTTAAGTTCAAGTAATACACATAAAATTGCCTTATTTTATAAATGCCTGCTGGAAATTGAAATGGAGGCTGAATTAATCAAAGAACCCATGGTAAAGTGGACACAAGATGTTAAACAAAATATCATGTTACAACAATGGAAAACATCTTGGAGCAAAAGATTAAAATATACTTTAAATAAAAAATATTTTTTGTATTTCTATCCCGCTTTTTGCCAGGCAATCAAAGCGGCGTACAACAGGTTAAAATACATCCATATATACATAATACCCCCTTAAAACAAGATTAAACAATGTAAGATTAAAAACTACATATTAAAACTGAATAAGCTAAATAAAAATCATCATAGGCAGAGTTCGCTGGATGGGAAGTCTTATTTGTGGCCGAGCATTTTATTCCGGGAAGGCTTGCCGGAAGAGATCCGTCTTAATGGCTTTTTTAAAGCTCTCTAGATTGGTAATTTGACGGATCTCGTCCAGCAGGCGATTCCATAAATTGGGAGCGGCTGCAGAGAATGTCCTCTGGGAGGTCGCCGTAAACCTTGTCTTTAAGGCTGTAATAAATTCCTCCCAGAGGACCTAAGTGTACAGGGTGGATTATATGAAAGCAGGCGATCCCTTAGATAGGTTGGGCCCAAGCCATGTAGGGCTTTAAAGGTGATAACCAACACTTTGTACTGTGCCTGGAAACTGATTGGCAGCCAGTGGAGTGACTTCAGTATTGGTGTTATATGGTCACTCTTTGCTGTTCCTGTGACCAACCTGGCTGCTATTTAAGTAATGAGCTAAAAGAGAATTGGTTTAAAATGATGTTCAGATGGAATTTGACTCCGAATAAATTGGCTGGGATGTATAAAGGAGTTTCCAATAAATGCTGGAAATGTCAACATCAAATCGGCACCTACTATCATGCACGGTGGAATTGCAGGTCCACCAAGAAATATTGGAAGGCAATTCACAGGGTGGTTATAGAAATACTTCAGTGTAAACTGTGTTTGGACCCCAAACTTTACTTGCTGAGTATGTGTGAGAGTGAAGAATTAGAAGGAAGATATGGAAAGCTGTTATTTTATATCGCTACGAGTGCAAGAATTATGTATGCCGGCAAATGGAAATCAGCAGACTGCTCTACAATAGAAGAGTGGTTGAAAAAGTTAATGGATCTGGTGCAAATACACAAACTTGCTTGCCTAATGAGAGGGCAAGATTGGGAAGAATACAATGGAATTTGGAAACCTCTATATCAATACATAAATAAGAAGGAGATTAAAGGAGATAAGGAAAAAGCAGGATAAACTAGAGTATAGTCAGGTTTAAGTTTATATTTTGAATGATGATTTCTTTTATGTAGGTAAAGAAAATTACCTATAACCTGAAACAAGGTTGGAAAGGTGGATGTTAATGATAAAGTTGACTTGGTTGGAGTTCAGGAAGTTACTGTTTTGTTATTTGTTAGAATACACCCTGCAAGTTGACACATATTAGAGTTTTTATTACTGTGTTGTATTATTGTATTGTATTTTATCACTGTGCTGGCTGTGTGCTGTAATAAATGAATGATGATTTGTTAGGATAAGTATAGTAGGTGTCTAGCTGTTAGTGTGTTATGTTTGTGGATGTATTGTGTATTTTGTGTGTATATGTGTATATAGTGTGTGTGGTTCCCCCCCCCCCCCCCCCCCGTTGTTATGTGTGTGTTTTTAAGCAATAAAATCTATTTTAAAAAATACACAGATAGATTTTCTAGTTGAAGTAGTTGCTAGGCCAAAGGTACACATGCTATGACAAACCACATCACTTGGTCTAAAATAAGACTAAAAATAGTTTTTTTTAATGTTATAAACTAGCTAGCCGATGCCCCCCTTGACACATGCACATGCAGACACACAAAGCATTTCCCAAACATTGCAGTACATATAAAGCAAATTGATCCACAATCCCAGCAAACTCAATAGGGAGAAAACTGACTAAAAAACCCCAATCCAACTGCTGCAGTTAGTTGTCTCAAAACCAGCATTGAATAGCCTCATTCCTACTTTTCTTACACTGGATAGATTCAAAGCAACCCACCAAGCCAGTTTCTAAATGTAAACCATCATGCCTATTACTTTCATGCTTGTTGCTGTTTATAAGGATGGAATGTAGTTTATTTTTCCATTGACAAAAAGAAAAAAGAAGAGGCCCCACAAGTGCAGTCCTATTTTGGGAGGGGTGTGCGTCTTTTTTATATTTATATATTTTAAGTGTATAGGTGAGACCACAACATTGGATTTCCAGCGAGGCCCATCAGGGAAGCTGGGAGTCTAGATCATCTGGAGGACACCAGACTGGTCAAGACTGACCTTGGAAGTTATCATCACAAGACAGTTAGGTGGAGGGGTTTCATTTCATTGGCAAGATACGTAGTTAAAATGGAGACAGTTCCATATTAAATCACTGACTGGCCTACATAAAATGTTCTTAAAGGCTCTTAGGCAGGATGATAAAGTTTGTTAGTGCTATGATGGTGACTTTCCACAGCTGCTATTGAACTGAGTGGACAATACTGAGGTAGATGGAGCAATGGTTCTCACTCAGGTTAAGGAAAATTCATGTGTTTCTCCAGGTGGCTAGTGGTTGGTGTACTGTACTATATACAAAGTCTTGTGTTATATTCATGGTATCTACAGTTAAAGAATTCACATAGCATAATAGCAAAGACATATAATTTGAGCTAAACTGTTCAAATGTCCAACTCATTTAAGGCAAATTCACATAATCATATGTAATGTCCTACTTGCAATAATTTTAAAACCCTGGTTGATATTTGATGTATTTTTGATTTAACAAGGATTCCTTCTGTCCTTCTCTCCAATGACTTGTCTCACATGAGGTCAACCTGGATTCCAGTATGAATAGGTGCAAACGTCAAAATATGATGAGTGACTAGCTCTCTCTTCCCTTGTAGTTTCGCCTGGTTGTGAAGACAGCACTGAAACTACTCCTTGTTTTTGTGGAGTACATTGAATCCAATGCACCACTCCTCATCCAAGCAGTGTCCATAGTAGATGGAAAGAGGGGTGAGTAGCTATTATGGTATCTTACTTAAGTTGTTTTGGAGAAAAGAAGAGCTGTACATTCATTGTTTTTGTACCACAAACCTACTACAAAAGCCACCCTACTTGTTTAAAAATTAAATTATGTTTATGTAGTATATGGCCTAGTTTAAATTAGCAAAGATTTATAAAGGTACAAGTGATACCTGTTGGAAATGCAAAAATGAATAAATAGATACTTTTTAAAAATTGGTAGAAATGTAAAAGAACAAGGAAATTTTGGTTCAAGACTAATAAATGGATACAAAAGATATTAGGAATTAAGTTAGCTATGGGACCCAACCTATATTTATTAAACAAGATTAATCTGGAAGGAAAAAGGGAAAGAATACATAGAAGCTTGATAAATGTTATGGTTACAGCAGCAAGAATGGTTTTCATGAGATAATGAAAAATTAATAGGATAGCAACATGTATGGGATGGATGGAAAAGATGATGGAACTTTTTTGGGAAGTAATTTGGTAAAAGGGAATACAATAGAGTCTTTTCTGAAAATATGGAAACCTTTTATAGCATTTGAAAAAGAGAAATAAGAGAAGATACATGTATTATAGAGTTTGATGCTTAGATTGTAAATTTAAGTGATTATTAATGTGATTTTTATGATTATTATTATTACTATTATTATCATTATAGGAAAGATTTTTTTTTTTTTTTTGGTAAGATTGAATGGATTAAATTAAGTCTCAAGAACAAGATATGTTTAGCCTTAACAACTTTCTAAGGATGTAGAACAGGGAGGACAGAGTGTACCTCTGCAGGATGTGCGAGGCCCGTAACCTTTCAAGTTCCCTCAAACTACCCCTTTTCTGACAGCCAGTACTTACATAGAATTAGGCTCGTAGCTCAACACACACATACACACACACCCAGTGACCCACAGCAATGGCTCAGAGTTTAAAAGTTTAAGATCTCACCCAAGCAAAATGTGGAACTGTTCCTCTAATGAGTGACTTGTTTTCTATTCTACGATTAAAGAATTATTTTGCATCTGCCAGAAAGGTTTGAACTCCATTTGTGCAATAGTGTTGATCCACTTTCCTAAAAAAATTTCCGTTCCATTTAGACCTCAAGCCATGGTCCAACATCATGGAGATTCTGGAGGAAAAGGATGGAGTTGACACAGAACTTCTAGTTTATGCAATGACTTTAGTAAACAAGGTTTGTTTTTCATTTCAAATACAGTATATAGCACAGTTTTCTATTACTGCTGACAGTAATATTTGATACCAAATGGATTTTGTCCCTTTTTTAAAGTGTTTAGAGATAATGAGAGATTATATTGCATATACTTGACTATAAGTCAAGCTTATGTATAAATTGAAGGCAGTTTTAGGGGGCAAAATTATGGATTTTAATATTACGCATGGATAAATTGCAGGTAAAACCTAGGGACATGTAACAAAGGATGTAAAGGATGAAGCAAAGGAAAATGATATCAAAACATTTACAAAATTCTGACAGGAATAACCATTTGTGTTTATCCTAAAAGTTGAATGGATGAGGAGGGAACTGCTGTAAATTATGGCTGTGCGATGTTTGGGGGAGGCACCCAGGCACAAGTGAGGCTAAGAAAATGCACATGTCAAAAAGGATGTAACGGCAAAGCAAAGAAAATGGCAACTATGGTAGCAGTGATTATAGCCTTTAATTTTAATACGATAATTTTCCTGATTTTAACCAGGAAATCTGGCAAATTTACAGAAATGTCATATTTAAATGCTTCAAAGCCCGATTCCTCTCAGTGCTCCTTTGAGGGAAGTGCCAAAGAGCCACCACTGCCATTTTCCCGTCCAGGCATGATTGTGTATTCCTGCACGGCAGGGGATTGGACTGGGTGGCCCTTGTGGTCTCTTCCAACTTTATGATTCTGCACAAAAACGTCAGAAGCAGCACTACAGCAGAGAAAGTAGAGGGGGGTCAGTGTTCCTTTTAAATGCCCCCAGGTTGGACTAAGCTCTTACCTTTTGCTACTTTACTTAGATGTGGGTATGCTTCATTTTCTGATAACAGTTAAACTACAGTACTTACATTGACCAGTGGATAAGTCAACCCAGTTTTTTGGGTCAACTTTTTAGTAAAATTTCTAGACTTATACATGAGTATATACAGTAGTTCTTCCCACATACATGGGGACTTCCTTCTTGTTCTGCAGATACTGTATTAAATAGTCCCCTTCCTACTCTTTTCCACAACCCTAATGTAGGAAAAGTTGCTGTGTCAACATCAATTAACTCAGGTGCAGAGAACTGAACTCTCTTGAGGGTCTACGTACTTACCAAGATGATGTAAGAAAGGAGTGCCCTACAATTTTACCTCCTCTTGTTAAAAGGCTTTCTGTGCTGTAGTTGGAAGACTTGAGGACTAATGTGTTTGATGATGTTGGGTGATCCTCGTCAGCTGTAGGTTTTCAGATGGCGTGGATGGACCACCTCCAAATGTGTTACCAACAGATTCCATAGCCTTAACTACCATAGTTATTGCTATCTGAGCACACTTATCTCTGAGGGAGCCAGCTGATATTCTCAAGGGATTGGTGCAGTTTGACCTGGTTTGCCACATCCTGATCAACATGTTTATATGAAGGAAAGCTATATCCTTTGCTTAGGTCGTGCAGCTTTTTAATGCAAGAAGAGTGTTCACAGGCACTGCTGCACAAATACGAACCTAGCAAATATGATGGTAGTTTAAATTTTTTTTATGTGATTGTTACATTTCTAGAGTGAGCAAAATGATTCCTGGGGCTGCAGTGTGGTCCCCTCATGTTCTGTTTACCAACATTGTAAAAATTTTAAAGGTTTCCAGTAAGTATTACAGAGATGTATATAAACACATAACTCCTTGGGGCCTCTGCAAAGAGGACATAGTTACCTCATTTCATATTATGTTCACAAATCATTCTCAGTGTGAAAGTTTTGTTTGCAGGGTTCATCAAATGGATGAAGTAAACTTTTTTTCTGAAATTGCTTTCCAAAAGCTAAGATACAAGTTCTCCCCTACTGTAATGTGCAACAACGGCACAAGCCATGGTAGCCATGTTACCTGATTTCAACTAAGACCACCTTAGAATGCAGAATGATGTTGATTATATTCTGGCATGTTTAATCACTGAAAAAAAATCAAACAAAGGATATTAGTAATATTACATTAGTGTTATGTGAAAAAGTGTTTGTTTGTTTAAGTGGCTTGAATATAACAGATAGCTGGTATGGCACGGTTTGTTATTTGTTTTTGTTTTTTGCTGAAGCTCAGTCAATGGAATGCAATAATAATCTCCCCAAAGCCATACAGTCTCCATAGAACTAGACCTTCAGTAGGTATGTTGCCTTTTATTATTTTCAGAATTAAACACTAGACTTATATTTTCTCTAGCCATTTTCTGAGTCTTCCAATGTGATTTTTTAGTATGTTTCCTCTGGTAGGTGATCATAGAATTGTGCTGGAGGACCTACAAATGCCCAGAGAAGTGTTCTCTAAAGGCATTTTGTAGGTTATCCAGCTCAATTCTATGGTCAACTTCCAGAGGAAGCATGCCAATAGATTCTCACTGGAGGACCTAATAAATGGTTGGAAAGAACACTTTGTTATTCATTTCAGGTAAAAGAAAGAGTTCCTGATTATACACGAAAATCATATTATGCATAGGGTCTTGGAGTAGATCCCTCGCATAATACACAGGCCAACTGTATCTGTCAATGTAATTTGAATGTTTTTCAGAAGAAAGAGATTGACATGCTTTGCCTTTTGACTTTCAGACATTGTCTGGCTTGCCAGACCAGGATGCCTTCTATGATGTAGTTGACTGTCTGGAAGAACTGGGGATGGAAATTATTTCCCAGAGACACTTGAACAAGAAAGGAGCAGACTTGGACTTAGTAGAGCAGTTCAACATTTATGAGGTAAAATTATGTAGCCTGGATATACTTCAAAGTTGAGTTGTGTAGAGCAGGGTATTATTGGCTTATTTATTTTTATTAGAAAAGTCAGACATCTGGTTATGTTACACACATTATGGCATGTGATAGTTTAAGGTAGTTAATAGTAAAATGGACTTCACAGTAGTCGTAGTTAATAATACTCCGGGGTAAAACAATTACTTATTTTTATGGGGCTGTTTGGATGAATATTTGTCTGCAGTTAAACTGTTTTAACACCTATAGTTTCACATGAGTAAAAGTTCGGCTCAAGTGCAAAGCATTAACTACGCAACAAGAAAGATTCTTCTGAACAGCATTTTATATGCAGAATTATTCTCCATATTGATTGTCCAGTGTGTTCTCTTTTATTAGCTTAGCTCATATCAGTTCTCATGATCTTGCAGCAAAAGTTACCAATTGTAGAATGTTTATTTCTTTATAGTTTCCTTAAAAAGAAAATGATAGACTTTGGAAACCGAATGTTGTATAGTGCAAAGGAACAGTTATCTGTTAGCTGAAATTTAAATTAATATACTTTTTGGTACATCAAACTGATTTGAGCTAGCAATCTTTGTGGAAAGAGGATAGGAAGTATGAGCAGTAGTGGGATCACTCTTATCTCCCCTATAAGGGAATCTAAGGGAACAGCAGGAAGCGCATTTTATGCCATTGCAGATGGTCCAGAGCGCACTGCTCTTCTGTCTGTTCCAGGTGGAGTCTCCTAAAATAGGTTCCGCATTTTGATTAGCTCTTTTAGCGTTCCAAATAAAACCCAGAATAGATCTTCTTCCTCATGTGACATAGGAGTTTCCAGGCATTGTTTCTTCCAGCCACTAGGTAATAGTCATAATTTGGCTTCAAAGTGCTTTTTTTTATGCTATTAACCTACGTAAATTTAATCTTCAGTTTTGCTAACATAAATGTTTACATGTTACTCTGTGTTCATATTCTGTGCTTATTCAATAACTTTGGTTAAGGCAATAAATGCATTTCTGAGTTGCAGCCATCCTTTTGTATTTAGAAATGGAGAGCAACTGGTGAAGGCAATTTTCAGTGACACCAATTTTTCATTCTAGTAGTAGGCATAACCTGTGATCTACATACCCACCAAGGATTCAGCCATCCCTATTTCCATTTCTGATGCAACAAGCCATCTTTAATAATTCCAAGAGGAAAAAAAGAGCAGGGAGAAGGGAACATGTGTTTGATACTGAGAATTTGCATATGAACAGTCTGAATTATGTATGTTAAGCAAACATTACAAGTCTCCACTTGTAATGTTCCTGACTGATATCTGAAGGTATCAGCCAGGAACAGGAATGAACAGATAACTCCAGATGTGTTGGCATGTGAGACGTGGCATGCACTTGAATCTGTGTAGGAACTGGAAAGCATTTTGTGTCGTGATGACTGAGCATTCCCTTTCATTCTTTTCAGATGACACTGCGTCATGAGGATGGGGATGACAATGGTGAACCTCCTCCTAGTGGCCGCAAAGATCGAAGAAGGGCCAGTCTCGGCTGCAATGAACGAAGGTGGCTCGAACGTCGGAGGAGCCGGAGGCATTCTGCCCAGAACTCCAAAAGCACTTTATCGGCACCTGCTAGCCCTTGCACTCAGGGCAACTTCATGTGTGGCCATGGGCAGGGAAGTGAAGATCTCAGTGAGAGGTGAGTGCAAGAAATAGGAGATGTTACTTGTTTTTCATTACTTTATACCTTCCCATTTTTTCTTGGCACACAGCAAATTCATAACACCTCTGCCCACGTTTCTACCCTACTCTCCTTAAAAGGAAATTATGTTGATTTTTACAGACACAGAGAATGTTTTTAGTGCATGTTTTTAACTCTGTTGTTGGTTTCAGAAAATAAAGCATTGAAAGTAATGTCTGTCTGTTACTGAACCCAACTATTACTCATATGCGTGTGCAAGTTTCAAAGATTAACAGAGTTCATTTCTAGGGTAAAATACCTTCAGACTATACTGCAGGGGTAGTTACTTAGAAGCATTTTCAAGTAACATGAAAAGGGAAAGTAATGAATGCCTTAATGCATTTTTTTAATTTCTGATGTTGTCTATCAAGAAAAATGAGTATGTGTTTGTTTTGATATGTTGCAGTAAAAAATACTCAGAAAAGAGCAGGCTAGTTAAATGAATAGGTTACTGAAAATTCTTATCTTACTGTTACTTTCTCATTATCCAATTAGGTAAATACACATGAACTTGCACAGACGTTTCCTGATAAGCTGAGGTTTTGAATGCATCCATAGCATCTATCTCATAAAATGTGTTTCTCTACAGGGTGCTAGTATGTTAACAATGCTTTTTTACAGTGTCAAAGTTTGAAACGAGAATGTTTTACAAGATCAATTCATGCATTTCTTTATAAAATAGAGGTGCTTTCCCTTAAACTCAAAATGGCAGTGCAACATTTCTACTTGGTTATAATATCACTGAGGATCTTAATATGACGCTAAATGGTCCGTCGTCCCGTGTCCCCCCCCCCGCACTCTCAGGTTCTCTCTCTCTCTCTCTCTCACACACACATACACACACACACACACCTTTGCACTCTCATAATTAATCTGAATAATCTGTAATTAACAAAAGAACATTTTTAGGAGAGGGTTCCTCTAATCTGCGGATGTAACTGACATCAATCTTGTAATTGTCCACCATGATACAATGACTTTCCCTGCCACTCTTATCTTGAATTACAACAACTTAATCCAGGCTGTTTATTCTTTGTATAGAGGTTACACACCATACTGCTTACTTGCAGAACTGTTACATCAGACTGTCCCTCAGGCTATACTATCTTATCTGCCTCCTTCTCCCTCATCAGTATCTCAGCACAAATAACCTTTATGCCACCATCAGATCCAGTTTAAGCAATTATTCTTTTATTGAAATCACAACTGATGTAGCCTTTTGAACTGAACTTGTATTCATTGTTTACCATACTATCACTCCTCCAGTTACTGAAATTGATACTGACACTGGTCACTTCAGTAATACCAATGAAGGCAGTTTTGCAGACTGCATTTCTAGCCATAAACACATCTTTAACTTGTAAGTCTGCCACCTCTGAATATATTTCCTCTACATCAGCCCACATCTCAGCAGTTTCCTCTGGTCATCTTCCTTTTCCAGTGTTGTACAGTATATAGTGTCATAGAATCATAGAGTTTGAAGAGACCACAATGATCATCCAGTCCAACCCCCTGCCATGTAGGAACACAGTGTCAAAGTGCCTCCATCAGATGGCCATCTAGCCTCTGTTTAAAAACCTCCAAAGAAGGAGACTCCACCATAATTAACAGGAGTCAATAGGAATATTTGAGCAAATATTTCTTGATGATTATCCATTATTTCCACTAATCACATCCCATCAACAGTTTTGTTCAATTATGGTTCCTGGAAACCCATACAGGCTTGCAACCTTATTGGGCCCAATTGGGGCTACGAGAAGCTTTGTTGTTGGTATGTAGTAGAGAAAGAACAGTTCTTCCTCTTCTGTACATGCTGATTAAAACTTTCTTCCCCATACTTGCTATTAATTGTTTCAGATAGAAAGAGAGAGAGCAACAGCAGATACTTCTAAGTCATATCTAGCTTTCTCAAAGAACTATAGAAAAATTTGATGGCTGACTAAGGTGGAAATTTGTTGTAGTTACGACAATATACCCAGCATGTGGGTCAAACACTGACTCTGTGTGTTTAAGTATATACTTGACAGTCAGCTGCAACTAAATCTGACTTTCATGTCAGTGTACCTGCTTGATATGGATGATTCCAGCTATGGTTTTCCTATGTTTTGTATAAACATTTCTAGTGTCATGACAGAGAAGTTTCACATATGAGTCCTTTAAGAACTCTGAAGTGGATAACATCTGGATCTATCAATTTACTTTCAGTTTGTCAATAAGGTCATTACCACTATTTGCCTCTCTTTCGTAGATTCTCTTTCTGAAAATAGGTATGCTTTTGGGGAGGGATGCTGGATTCGATGGCCCCTAGGCCCCTCTATCTCTATCATTCTATGATTCATTCCATGATGCAGCCAGTATATGACTCATTTGCATGTCTCTATGCCCCCTAATAATGTGACATTCTGATCATTGTCACTGATATCCAACTCTTATTCTTTTATCATAGTAACCAAAATCTCCACCACAAATGGCATCTGAAATTGAATGATTATTGGTAGTAATTTTTATGGCTTCTCACAGATGTCTCCTCATGTAGTTTTTCCTACATGAATGGGGACAGCAGTCAAGAAATAAGAAAAAAACCAGGAATAGGGACGACAGCAATGAAGGAATTGGAAAAGATCCTAAAATATTAAGAGATTCAACAGAGCCCAAAGTTTGGAATTGTAGAAGCCATTGTTTTCCCTATTGCCATGTACAGTTGCAAGAGCTGGATAGTGAGGAAGGCGGATAGGAGGAAAACCAATTCGTTTGAGATGTGGTGCTGAAAAATAGCGCTGAGGATACCATAGATAGCCAAAATGACAAACAAATGGACCCAAGAATAGATCAAGTCTGAAATCTCCCTGGAAGCCAAGATGATAAAAGTTGAGGCTGTCATACTTTGGCCACATCATGAGAAGGAATTTTCATTGGAAAAGACAATAGTTCTAGGAAAGGTGGAGTGATGTAGAAAGAGAGGAAGACCATGTGCTAGATGGATGGATTCTGTTAAGGAGTTCATGGGTATAAATTTAAAGGACCTAAGCAGAGCTGTGGAAAATAGGCTTGGAAATGTCTCATCCACAGGATCTCCAAGAGTTGGGATCAACTCGAGGGCAGTTAATAACAACAACACTTATACTGCACAAGTAGCAGGCAGGCTGATGTACAGAAAGGTGCATTGTATCTAGTTAAGAAACAATGAAATCACAAAAGTAATACCCTATTCTGGCATATTTTCATCTTTCTTGTACATGGCACATTTCAGGGCCTGACACAGTAGAAGAGATGCTAAGCACCACATTATCTAGTCAAATATTACTACCTAATTAAATATTTTTGTTAGTGCTTTTCTGTTGACATATAGTCGTCAGTGATACTTTAGGTATAGCCAGAGACCACTGTGTTATATTAATGTGCCCGTAACACTTGAGCAGAGGTTGGATATATTGTCATAAAGATTGTTGTCTTTTCCACATAGTTAGCAGGTGAGATTTTGAATATAATTACCATGAGTGCTGCAGGTATGGGAAACTAGATCTAATATTAAATATTACAGCTGGTAAGAAAATCAAATATTGATGCATAATGTAATGCAACATGCATGCAGATTAGTCCAGTAAATTGGAGACACTATTCAATGATGTAGGAGACTTATCCTGTGACTGTAGTTAGACTGTAGGTGGTGAACTGTATGTTTTGAATTATTCCTCCAGATTAACACTCCTGCCCAAAGAAAAGCGCTAATCTAATATTTTTGTGCTTTCAAATTGTATGCCTTCAAATTGCTTCCAACTTATTGTGACCCTAAGGCATAACCATCACTGCTTTTTTCTGGAGCTGAGAATTGTTTGATTTACCCAAGATCACCCAGTGGGTTTCCATGGCATATTAGGGAATCAAACCCTGGTCTCCAGAGTTGTAGTCCAGTTCTCAAACCACATTACATTCTATGTTCTGAATTCAACCTGTAATAGGTGGGTTTACATTCCTCCTTAAACCTCAGGTTTACAGCATGGGTATACATGAGGTTTCAGGTTATCCATGTCTCACTAGTGGCCAAGAGGGATGGATGGATGGATGGATGGATGGATGGATGGATGGATGGATGGATGGATGGATAGATAGATAGATAGATAGATAGATAGATAGATAGATAGATAGATAGATAGATATTTGTGCCCATTCCTGGAGATGTGTGATTTGGTGACATCTCTTTTTTTGGAATACAGTGCACCCGCTTTCAGCATACGCTGAAAGTCACGCTGGGAGAAGGGGTGGTGTGTCCCATAAGGAATAATGGGGTGCGTGCCCATGGCGTGCACAAGCCCCATTCATTTAAATGGGCCTCAGCATAGGCAGAATTCCCTTTACACGGGGGAGTCCAGAACGGATCCCCCACGTAAAGGAAGGGCAGACAAAGCGTTATATGGGGCAACCCTTGGGAAATGTTCAGAATCTTCAGCTAGTTCAAAATGCTGCAGGCCAAACTAGTTACCAGGGCCAATTAGAAGGAGTATCCATGTGACAATAGCTTTACTAGCTAGCAGTCCATTTCTTGGCATAGTTCAATGTGCTGATTATGACTTACAATTCCCTGTATAACTTGGGTCAAGCCTATCTGCAGAACTAATTTCCCAATATGAACCTTCCTTAAATATAAGGTCTTCAAAGCAGGCCCTTCTCCCAGTTCCACCATCTTCATGGCAAGTTTGGTGAGAACACCCAGCATGATGACCATGTAAGTCACTCCTTGTTCCCAGGTAAGGGAACTCCCTTATTAGAATGGCTCCCTTTCCGTGGTCCTTCCACAAGCAGGAAAAGACTCTTTTATTCAAGCAGCTATTTAGCAACTCACCACTGCTAAGAAAGAGAGTGTTAATGGTAGGGCTTCAGTACTTTTCCTCTCTCTGCCCATATGATTTTGAATTGTATGATTGCAACGTATTTTAATTCACTTTTTATTTTAATAAAATACTGTATTTAATTGTTTTGTAAAATTATAATAATAAATAAATAATAATAATAAAAAATATTTTTATACCGCCCTTCCAAAGATCAGGGCGGTTTACAACATATTAAAACACAACATAACAATACAACAAGATTAAAAACAAATAATACAAAAACTGCATAAAACCCCCGATAGCCAATCCTCTTTGCCACAAAAGAGGAAGGGAGGCCCACTGGACTTAAATAAAGTAATAAGTCTGGATCTTGGAGCTGGTTTCAAGCTTTATGTCCTTTGTACATGCCCTCGCTTAGCCTCCATTCCCCATCTCGCAGGGCTGTTGTGTTGAGGCGGGCGACGCGCGTCGGAAGAATTCCGTTTGATTTAATAAATAATAATAATAATAAAAAAAATAACTTAGTGTAATTTAAGTTACCATTTATACTCGACTGTAAGTCGACCTCATGTCGAGGATAGGTTTAGGGGCCAAAATTATGGATTTTGATATGACCCATAGACAAGTCGAGTGTAAAACTTAAGTGCATCTAACAAAGGATCTAAAGCAGTGGTCCTCAAACTGTGCTCTTTAAGAGATTTTGGACTTCAACTTGCAGAAGTTTCAGCCATGTTGGCCAATAGTCTGGGATTCTGGAAGCTGAAGTCCAACAGTTTGGGGACCACTGATCTAAAGGATGAAGCAAAGGGAAACCATGCCAAAGAATTTACAAAATTCCAGCAGGCATAACTGCTTCTGCTCACACTAAAGGCTGGATGGATAGAATCAAAGAGACCACAAGGGCCATCCAGTCCAACCCCCTGCCATGCAGGAATTCTCAATCAAAGCATCCCCGACAGATGGCCATCAAGCCTCTGTTTAAAGACCTCCAGGGAAGGAGATTCCTCTACACTCTGAAGGAGTGTGTTCCACTGTCGAACAGCCCTTACTGTCAGGAAGTTCCTCCTAATGTTGAGCTGGAATCTCTTTTCCTGGAGCTTGAATCCATTTTTCCAGGTCCTGTTCTCTGGAGCAGCAGAAAACAAGCTTGCTCGCTCCTCAATATGATATCCCTTCGAATATTTAAACAAGGCTATCATATCACTTCTTAACCTTCCCTTCTCCAGACTAAACATACCCAGCTCCCTAAGTCGTTCCTCATAGGGCATGGTTTCCAGGCCCTTCACCATTTTAGTCACCCTCCTTTGGACATGCTCCAGTTTCTCAATGTCCTTTTTTTAATTGTGGTGCCCACAACTGGACACAGTATTCCAGGTGGGGCCTGACCAAAGCAGAATAGAGTGACACTATTACTTACCTTGATCTAGACACTATATAAGACAGTAGAGGGTGGTCAGTGATTCCAGATTGCACTCTTGCCTTTCACCGGGGGATGGTTCCATTTTAAATGAGAGTTAAAGTACAGTACTTATATTGACCCATGGATAAGTCAACTCAGTTTTTTGGGGGTCAATTTTTGACTAAAATTTCTAGACTTATACATGAGTATATGCAGTATATCTGTTTGTTAATCATGATATGGACTGCCTTGGGTCTACCCTTAGGAGAAAAATCCATTATTAAATAAATAATAGGCACTTCCTCACATTACTATATAATTGTAACATGTAGATTAGCTCTCTATTTGAAGTATAATGTAGGGAATGAATGAATGAATGAATGAATGAATCTTTATTTGTATACCGCTATTCCAATGATCACAGCAGTTTACAATCAGAAGGTACTTGAAACTCTACATAAGGAACACAGCCATAATTATATCTTGAAAAGATAAGGTAAGTTCTTTTGTAGGACAATGTTAAGTTAAGAAACCAAACTTCTTCTCTGATTGCTGGCAATTTATTCACCTACTGAAAATACCACTATTTTCACCAATGAAGTATTTCTGATAGTGTGCTCAGATGCAAAAGGAGATGAGAAAGGAGAAATCTCAGCAGATCTATCTTCTAGCCATGAAAAAAAACTGTAATTACCTGTAAACAACTCTTTCTGAACAGCTATTCAAGTGACAGAAATAGTCTCCATCTGTACATCTTGGCTTCCTTCTTTCCTAAGCTAGTGTTACATAGTCTGCAGAAAAGAGGGGAAATGCATCACTCCCTGCATCTAGAAGCACCCCATTGTAACTGTGGGCTAATAGATGCTTACTAGAATACTGTACCACTTCCATGAGGGACATAACAGCAGCATCAAATTGCTGTAAGGAGAACCTGTAGGAGTACCACATAACCCAGAGAGAAAGAATATTTTTATATACACTATCGGTACATAGAATCTATCTTAAACTTGCATTGATAGCATATTGTTCGATCTGAAAAAAGCTTTGCTGTTCTGAACTGTGTGTTAGAAGTTGCTATTAATATAAAGGCAACATGTTAATTGGCATATATTTGTAGTCATTCTTTTGATGCTTTGACTCTTTCTGTCCCTTTTCTTTCCTTCTCTCATTACTGTTTTGATTTCATTTCATTTGTTGAAAGTGTTTCTTCATCTTATTTCTTCTTGTCTTCTGTGTTTCTGTCCATCTGCATGCCTCCTCCCCTTCCTTTGGTCCCAGAGAGGAGGAGTATGAAGAGGAGGAAGAGGAGCAGCCAGTCACAGAGCCTAATACAGAGGATGAGGGGGAGGAAGAGACTACTAGGCAGGTCAAAGCCAGGTACTAGGAGTGTGCCCTCTGCAACATCTTCAAGGATTGTTGAACTGAACAATGCACTAACTGCCATAGCTAACAATAATTTTAGAATATATATTCACTCTCAACTTCAAAGCTTTCATTCTCAACTTCAAAGCTTTCTTTAACTGTGACTTTGTTAATCTGACAATAAGTCTCTGGACTAAGCATTCCTATTTGATGGAGAAGGAAGAATCTCTGGTCACCCTCCAGATGTTATTGGACTGCAGTTCTCTTCAGTCCTAGCCATCATAGCTGGGAGTTACAGCCTAATAAGATTTGGAGGACCTGACAGTTTCTAACACACTTTAGTGGAAGAATGGCCATTTTAGTACACTGATGCTGACCAAAGTGGATGCTTTTCCCCTTTCTTCATGGGTGTTTGATTTAATTTTGTTTATTTTCCCTACATTATGATTGGTACTGGAGCACCAGCAGCAAGACAGTTGCAGTTGTGGCAATCTCTAGCACTTTTCAGGAAGGAACTTTACATGTGATCCTCCCTCTCTGCCCTTCCACAGAAAGGATGGCAACAGCCTATGGCTCCTGGAATTCCCTCCCATGGACAATAGGTTTCCACCTTGTTTTTAAATATTTTGTAGAATTAAAAAATAGAATATATGTCACTAAAATATACCACTAAAACAGGAAGGGGCTGCTTGAAGGAGCGGCAAACACACGCCTCCTTAAAGCCAGATGAAAAAGGAGCAACAAAGTACCGCTCCTTTTTTGGCCAGCAAAAAGCTGGGTTTGCCACCTGCACATGACTGAAAGCCAGCTTCATGACACTCTGATGGCATGTGGCATGTAAACACTGCCCCCTGGAGTGCCTGCAAGCTGGGTGGCTTGAAGCTTCACAGTGTGTGTTGTCAAAATGCCGCACTCTGAAGCCTCTTGGAAGCAGGCTTTATTTGCTTGTCTATTCAGGCCCTTTATGGAGTAAACGATTGGCACATTGTTCCCCTGCTCTAGCTTTAGTTTGTTCTAAACAATTCCCTTTACTTCCAGAAATAGCTACCTCAATTAAACATACCCAATATATCAAATGAACAAATAAATACTATTTTTATCCGTTAGTAAAATATTTGACTGCTACTTTGTAATCAGGAGTGTAAAGTTTAAAACTCATCCTTTACTTTGTGAAAATATGCAGTGTTTTTGAACAAACTTTGTTTTATGTATTTTTATTCCAGATAAAGCACCGTTTTGTTTTCGTTATTCTGAATTTGATAATTCTGAAATTATCAAATAGTTATTGTTATTGTGTGCCTTCAGGTTGTTTCCAACTTATGGCAACCCTAAGTTGAACCTGTCACAAGGTTTTCTGAGGCTTAGAGCACATGACTTGCCCAAGATCACCTAGTGGGCTTCCATGGCCAAGAGGTGATTCAAATGCTGGTCTCCAGAGTCAGAGTCCAGTGCACAAGCTCCTAGGCCATGCTTTTACAGTAGAGTATTGAATGAATGATACTTTATTACGATCAATGACCAGCATTAAAACAATACATTAAAGAACAGTGAAGTAAAAAAAATGCATTAATAATAATACATTAATGTTACATTAAAAAGAATGCAATATAATAATGCATAAGTGGAGAATATTAAAAGCATTTTGATCAGTAGGTACCTTGTGAAAAATCTGGAGCCATAGTAATAATGAAGCCATAGTAATAATAAGCTATGGCAAGTTCCCCTCTGCATTGTGAAATTCTCATTCCTCATTTGATCAGAAAAGAGGGTAAGATGCCTGGAGAAATTTCTCCCACCTATATTACAGATTATTGTATGGCAGTGATGAGCTACACTGTAGGCCCACGGGGAAGAGGACCCCAAGGCTCTTGTCCACTTCCTTATTCTCTTAGGCAATTTTTCCATTCATATGACCTAAAGATTTTTGTTGCTTTCATCATAAGCTATCTATTGAGATCCTTTAAGTAATGTCATTTTCTCCCCTATCTTATTCTTCCTTTCCTTATTTCCTTTCCTACCTGCCTCCCCTATCCAGTGAGCTCCCAGAAGTACAGGTTGTTAAATATGGTTCACAGAGTTCTGAGACTTCAGCCACCTCAAGTGTACTTTCTCAGGATGAGAGACCTCCAATGACTTTTAGGACCCAAAGTCCATCCAGGAGTTCATCATCTTCCGTGCCTGATTCATTTGCTTCTCATCATTATACTCTCTATTCATCAGCTTCCTCATCTGCATCCATCAGCGCTTCCCTAAATACATCGTCGCTTACTCCAAAAGTGTCTCCAACGGCTGAAAAATTACCTTATGTACCACATAGTCCCTTTCACCTCTTCTCCTATGATCTTGAAGAGCCTCCAACAACTGTGAAAGAAAAAGAAGCAGATGGGATGAGGGAACACAGGTAGCAAGACTTCTCACAAGTTTAATCATGCAATCTGCAAGACAATTGCATTACAGTGTTGTTGAAGAAATATTTTATATTAATTATACAGGCATTATTTAGGGGAGTTTATTTCTCAATCTCTTTCTGTTTCATCTGCAGACTTTAGTCTGAACAGATACTCAAATCCTCACTGCAATAAGGAATTGGGATTATACTGGTCAGTCTGTCCTCTCACAGCTCACATGTGGGAAATCACAGTTGTTTATGTTTCAAAATGCTCAATGTTAGGTGTTCAGATTGGGCTCCATATGAAGATGCTCATTTGCAAATATGAAGTCTAAGGCGCTTTACAGACCACCCGTTTGGGGCGGCCTGTAGGCGCTGCTTTTCCCGCCGGATCAGGGCCTCAGCTTCCAGAGCGGCAGCCTCCGAGGCCCTGATCCGCCTCATTCCAGGCCGCTTCCCCGCGGCCTAGAAAGGGGTGTCCTTGGGGCTTCATGCCCCAAGGACACCCGATGGCAGCGGGGAGGAGGAAAAAGGGGACGCTTGGCCCCTTTCTCCCTTGCGTCGCTGGTGTAGCCTCTAAAGGCTGCACCAGCAACGCAAATCACAGAAGGAGCTCCGTTTTGGAGCTCCTTCTAGAGCTGCGGAAAGGGCGCTCTAGGCGCCCTCGCGCGGCACGACAACGTCACGTCCGCGCCGCCCCGTTTAGAGGCGGCAGGTTTGTGACGTAGTAATGGCAGCCCCTATGTGTATAGGGTGCCGCCATTTTGTACGTCCTGGGGACGTACTAGGGTTAGGTGCGTGCGTAAGGCACACACTTTGCCTAACCCTAGTACATCCCCAGGACGTACTTTACAGCCGTCTATAACGGGCCTAAGACACTGACATCAGTAATGCAAATTTAGCAGTAGCTTTGGAGAAGAGTGCTGGGCCACTTAAATGCAAGTCACTGAATTTGTTCACTGAATTTGATCATAATTCAACAGTTGGTATTTAAGATCTTTCTCTTAATCCACTCTCCAGTGCATCATTTTAAAGATCAACTCCTGTTAAACACAGTGAAGGTTACTAAACATGCATCGAATTGTACAGTTGGCTCTCCATATCCATGGATTTTACATCCATGGATTCAACCATCCACAGCTTGAAAATGTTTTTTAAAATTCCCAAAAGCAAACCTTGGTTTTGCCATTTTACACAAGGGACACCAACTTCCTACACCTTTGCACATAATGAGATTTGAGCATCCATATACAGTATTTTGGTATCCACATGAGTTTTGGAACCAAAGCCCAGCAGATACTATGGGTCGACTGTATTCCTAGGCCTTAATCCAATTTCTAGATCCAAGTAGAGATCTGTTGAATCAATTGGCAAATAATAGATTAATATTTCTGTAAATTGGTAATAATAATAGGAACATTCTTTTTCCTTATCTATGAATCTGCAGGTGAAGTTTGAATTCTTTTTTTTTTAAATTGAGATAGTTGACCTAAATAATTCATTACAAAAACCAGTTCTGAGAACTGAATTTCATATCACAAATATAATTTAAAATTCTTAAAAATATCCCTAATGAAGATATTATTTTTATTTTTTTAAAGTAACTAGTTATACTACTTTTTAGTGCATTCAGTGAATGCAAAGCTGTTAACATTACTATGGACATCAAAATGTAGGCACAATCCAAAAATAAAAATCTTACCTCAGGCCCTTCCCTTGGTCTTACATTCTAGAGAGACTACAAAAGAAGAGGAAGGAAAATAAAAGAAAAAAGAAGAAATTATGATCACTTGATTTTATTTCTGTTATTATTTATGGTTCTTCCTGATGCATTTATTTTGGTCTGAGAGCTCTTGATTTCAGGTAATGTTCAAACTATGGTTTTAATAATCTAGCTATCTTGAGGAACACCTGCGAACTGGTCTCTTGCAGTTGTACGCTGTTTAGTTTGACAAAGTAAAATGGTTCATCATCTACCAAAACTGGAATAGAACTGGATAATTTTTTCCTTCCTTAGTAAAAATATATGGTGTTGTCTGTCTTTGAAAAGTTTGAAACTTACTGCTTTACTAAGGATATTTCAAGAAGAAACTGAATAAGTCTGCTTGTAAAAGCAAACAGACCTCTCAGCTAATGCATGCAAGCTACTGCCCAGTCCGCCTTTTACACAACTCGTTGGATTGCCACTGGTATTCCCATTTTCCCTTCCCTGACAGTTGTGTTTTGTTCCTGCTGGCTAGCAAAAGCCAGCTATTCCTTCTTTGGTGGCCAGCATGCAATGCAACTTCTTTTCTTCAATAGAACTTTGTGGCTACCTTAGTTCCTTTTTATGACAAAAAACCTTTGAAAGGAATAAAATGCAATGTGAACAAGCTCACATAAAATTATGTACGCAGAGGTTGGTCTTCAGTCCTTATGCTGAGAGTCCCATATGTTTTTTTCTAATCATGTCCTCCCCCCAACAAAGTTTGAAATCATTTAGGTTCTATCCAGGGGAGTCCGCATGGGAACTAAGGGTTAGTATTTGAAGGAGATATTTTGGTGTGTTGTTCATGTCATTCATCCCAGATCCTTAGAGGATTTTTCTTCATGTCGTAGGAACTGAGCCTGTGCAGGGTGAATTCAGATGGCAGGCATAAAGCCCATTCCCATGAGTCAGTCATGGGGGCTGGATTAAACCCCTCATCTTTGTTTTCACTTTTCAAGTTTGTGAGGTCACTGACAAAGGGAAACATAACACTTGCCCTTCTTTTTTCTGATTATTCTGTATGCTAGTTGACCAGAAGCAGAAAAGCTAGGTGTCCTGGTCAACAGCATGAAGCCAATCAGGTTTTCTAAGCACCGGACTGAGTATGGGCCCAAACAGACAGGCCCAAATAAAGCTGCATCAGGTCACTTTGGAGGTATGCTGTTTAAATGATGCATGCGTCCTAAGAGGCCGGGAGCTGTGCCAAAGCCATGCTCCAGTCCTAAGGACTGGAGCGCAGCTTTGGAGCAGCTTCTGGCCTCTTAGGATGTGTGTGTCATTTAAACAGCAAACTTCAGAGTGACCCGAAGCAGCTTTATTTTGGCCTGCCTGTTCAGGCCCACAGACACATACATATTCTACATTTTGAAATTCACAGTCATTGCTCAAAGAGCCTCTTCCTTTTTGAGATCCAGCAGACTGCTTCACAGCCACCCTAACACTTCCACTCTTTGGCTCAAAATAAACAAGCAACTCATCATATAGCTGTAGGTTAAGAAGGAATGCACCTGAACTTTTCCATATAGAAAAGTGGAGGCTTGGTCCTAGTGTTATTATTCTCATTGTGCTTTGTGTCTAGGGAATCCGAAAGATCCTCATTGCACAGTTTCTTGTTGCTCATAGTTTTACTATTTCTGACACAATTCCTGCTTGACATCTATCTACAGATTTGATTTTCAATTTTTTTCCCCATAGACCATATATTTTTTCCCGTAGGTCATAACAATGTTAAATGTTATAAAACCAAGCCAAAACATGCTAGTTTATGAGCCATGCATATTTCCTAGCTGCCCAATATTACATATCATGCACATACATAGTTAAATGTTTTCCTTTTTATTGTAGTCCTTTGGAGTACCTGCATGTGAACAAATTTTCTGAATCATTCGATCCTTTTAATTTCCGATCTTTGTCTTCTTCTAGGTGGGTGATTATTCCTCATTCCCTTTTCTTTCCTATTTATGTGGTGTAATACTGTTGAATTTGTTTCCTTAATTTTCTTTGTAGTTTTCATTATATAACTATAGCATTTTTGTTTCTTCTAGTCTTAATTATTTTCCTATTTTCCCTTCTCCACTCCCTATTCCTATACTGTCACAGATCCCATTAAGACAATAATGGCCGATAAAATTGTGTGGTTAACATCATGCTTTGTTCAACTTGCAAACTCACTCAGCTGTCATTTCTTAGCTCTGTGGTTTCAGCTAAGGAGAGGATTTTGCCTACTATCTAAGACATTTTTCTTCTGAGTCACTCTGTTCCTTTGTACTAACCAAAGGAAAAGATAGAGCTAAATTAGACAGAAAGATAGGGAAATAATTTAAGAGACACCGAGCTAGAAATAGAAATAATAGATAATAGATATTTCCTTGAATGGTAACCAGGGTCCCAAACATACTGCAGAAATAATCAGTTTGAAATAATCTGGTTTTAACTGGTTCAATGCTAAGGTATTCTGGGAATTGTAGTTTAGCCTTTTCTGTTGGAGAGCTCTGGTGCCACAATAAACTACAATTCTCAGAATTCCCTAGCATTGAACCAGGGCAGTTAAAGCAGTCTCAAACTGGATTATTTCTGCAGTGTATTTTGAACCTAAGATGTACAAATAAATGGGAAACTTTCAAAAATGCACAAATTCAGAAACAGCAAATTCAAAAAAATTCACTTCACTTTTTCATCACTTTTATTTTTCACTAAATGAATTGAGCCATGTTGTGTGTGAATTCTTACCCTTCAAACAGGAGTGTAATTTCTTATCAGTAACGGGTTTTTTTCTTTTTCCATTGAGGTCCCCCCCCCCCCCCGGTTTAAAGTATCTTTGGTCAGAAATGTAAGCTTAGCCTTCTCAAAGTGTAACCATATTTCAGTGACAAAAAACCCTTTGTGGTTAATTTGTAGAGGGCTAAAATACTGTGAAATTCCAGCTGCCTAGAGCAGTGTCCTTCAAGATATATTTAGGAAATTAGAGACGTGGTGTATTGTGCTGTCTTGTGTTGTGGTTATGTCTACCATCACCAGTACCTTGGAGCTGGATGACTGTCAATGGCAGAGTGGAGGACCTGAGTCTCAAATTTTTATTTTCACTACAATAGACACTGGAATGGACTCTCTATCTAACTCTTTATCATGCAGTTTTGGTCACCTCTAGGAAGTTAGAGGAGCTGGCTTGCACAAGTGCAAGATGTCCATTTATGTAAGTTCATAGATAATCACTTGAAGAGCCACATGTGTATGCAAGTGATCAATTCTAATAGAGTAGTTTAGAGGACATACTGTTATGTGTTTTAATTACTCTTGAAGAAATACACTTCAAACTCTCTGCATTTTTAATCTTGCTGTGCCACCCACTTAATTGTTGTTTTTTTCAAATAAAGCAGTGGGAATGTGGACTAAAGACAGAAAGTATGATCATAAACTGGTTAGAGACTAGGATTACTACATGGGCTAAATAAAATGGTCTCACCTCATCTTCACAGTGATCTGTCCAAATGACATACCAGATTATTCTGGATGAATTCAGGTCTTTCCATCACCTCATCCAGGGGAGGGAGTGGGGTTTTGGGTGGAAAATCCAGATATCCACATGTGCATGTAGTCTATGCTCCATAGCAACGTCAGTGTGAGGCTGGGGAGAAGAGTTCAGAAATACGTACATAAAGTCTTTGCTCTTTTCTGCTAGCATTATGGTGTCATGGGCATATCTTAAGTTGTTCTTGTTCCTTCCTCCAATTTTCATGTCTCCTTGTTGCATTTCTCCAAATCCCACCTGCCCTTTTTCACATTCTTGTTTCATATCAGGTTGCAAGACCTTGTTGAAATTTTTCACATGGAAATATGTATGCATTTTAAAACTTATTTTCTGAATATGAGCCTATACGTATGCATAGCACTAATGTATACATGTTTCTCCATTTTCTAATTTACGTGAATTAATTAACTTAATTCCTGATTTTAATTGTTACAGTTGATGTTTCAGTTCCAAGTTAAGTCAGTAATTACAGTTAAAAAATGCATTAATTATCCTTTTTAGACAAAAAATTTCCAAGTTATATCAAAACAAAGTGAATATAGCAAAGCAAGAAACAAAACCTACAAGATACTAAAATGTCTACTCATCTTGATAAAAGAAAACATATACAAAAACCAAGTGAGTTTTAATACATGCAGAAATTTGTGAGTTATCAGTTACCTTAATTTGTGTGTTAGCCATCTTGGAAAAAGGCAGCCATGGAATTCATACAACAGAATGTGTCTCTACTTGGGCCTAAACATACAAACATGAAGATTTCTAAGCACTCCTGTTTGTTACAGGACTCAGTGGTAGACCTTGGCGTAAAAGGGGATACACACTTGAAATATGCATTTCAGCTACCACTAATGTCAGAACGCTTTCTTCATTCCAAACAAGGGGGCTTAACCAGTTCAAGAATTCCTTTCTCTATCCACAGAGACCATAGGAGGACTTGTATCTGAGCTTTCTTAAAGATCATATTCACCCATCAGCTTTTAAGTTCTGGTGGTGGGGGAATTGGTCCCATTACCCACAGAAATACATTTGGTGTTGAGCTTTGAGGTCTGGTGGGGAGAGGTCCTTCTCTTGGTCCTGCTACCCATAGACATTTGGGTGATGGTGCAAGAGAAGACCTTCTCAGTGATGATCCTAGACACTAGAACTCTCTTCATTTGACTCGCTGCTTATCTTTCCACTGACAGGCAAAGTCTTCTGGTTCAGGTGAACTTTCAGCAATTCATTGGCTACAAAGAGTAGTGGGGGTGCTATGTTACTTTTGCTGTTCTTGCTATCAGTTGGAGTTTTACTGTAACTTATGTTATTTGATTTAATAATATAACTTACTTTATTTGTACTTATTTTTAAAATCATATTGTGAGTCATTATGGATCCCTGTTCTGGAAGAAAGTCTACATACCAATGAAAACCATTGAAATAAATACAGTACAGAATTATATCCTTAACTATTTTGCCTAGTTTGGCTATGAACAGCTATGCTCTGAATTGACACAATTACTGACAATAATTTCTTTTATTTCAATATTGCACAGATAAGGGTAGCAAATGTAATGATGTTCCAGTATCACTACAAGAAAATCACTACAAAAAAATGCTTGATGTTGTAATGGGTGGTGTGTATCTTGAAAGAGTGCTTTCATATTGGGGTATTTCACTTATATGGGAAAATGTGAAGAGACACTCTTAAGTGATATAATTTTGGCAGAGTGGCTAATTATAAAATATTAATAATTATACTATGCTGGGATAATTACTTTGGTGGAAATAGCTGCTTCTCTGCAGGATGTGAAAAAATAGTTCATCAGGAGAAGCCCTTCTCTCAGTCCCACCATCATCAGAAGCACAGTTGAGGGGAACACGATAAAGGGCCTTCTCAGTGGCAGCCCCTAGAGCAGTGATGGAGAACCTATGGCACGTGTGCCAGAGGTGGCACTCAGAGCCCTCTCTGTGGGCACATATGCAGTCGCCCCAGCACAAAGTTTGCCAGAGTTCGTTACTAGAAAGCCAGAGGGACATGGCACTTTGCAGTAAATAAGTGGGTTTTGGATTGCAGTTTGGGCACTCGGCCTCTAAAAGGTTCACCATCACTGCCCTAGAGGATTATAACACAGAGGCACTTAGGTGGGTAAAATGTTGCAGAACTGTTTCAGAAGCGCAAAGGTGGGATTGTTCATCACACTTCTAAAAAGTAATTGAGGCTTCTCGCTTTCCTTCTGTCGACAAAGCATTTGCAGAGAAGCCAGGAGAAGCCATTTTTTTAATAACGGGATACCCGTTATTCAAAAAAAGGCTTCTCTGCAAATGCTTCATTGATGGAAAAAAAGCGGGAAGCCTCAATTACGTTTTAGAAGTGCAGTGGACAATCCCACCTTCGCACTTCTGAAACAGTTCAGCTTTTAAAACAAAGTTTTTACAGAACATCCTGGGGGGTGTTGTACTGTATTTAAGTGTATGGTTCTAAAATGCTTTTATCTTTTTAATTGTATTATTAACAAATGATCAGTTTTAATATTATAATAATTTAATTCTAGTTTAATATTCACTTTTTTATATTTTTATTTGTATTGTTCTTTAAAATTGTAAGGTGCTTTGAGTTCAGATTTTTTGGGGGAAACAGTATATAAATAAATATAATAATAACAATGACAACAACAACAACGTGTTTGATGCTGAAATTATACGACAACATTTGATTGTAAAATGCACTGAGCCTGCCAGCCTGCCTGTCTTTTTTTCCCCAAAAGAAAATTGAGTGTAAGAAATTAAATACCAACCTGGGATATTTGTTTCATCTTTTTTCATTTTTAACAGGTTGTTTTTTAAAAATTAAAACGGGGGGGGGGGCAGAGAGTTTAGCAGGTAGCCAAAAATCTGTGGTGACTTTAGGTACCATATTAAGGATAATTGGCCTTAATTGGTCAGTCTTTGAAACTTTACAAAATGGATCCCTTATTCAGTGATGGTGAACCTTTTAGAGGCCGAGTGCCCAAACTGCAACCCAAAATCCACTTATTTATTGCAAAGTGCCATGTCCCTCTGGCTTTCTAGTGACAAACTCTGGCAAACTCTGTGCTGGGGCAATGGCACATGTGCCCACAGAGAGGGCTTTGAGTGCCACCTCTGGCACGTGTGCCAGAGGTTCACCATCACTGCCTCATATTATGTTTGGAGAAGGTTTTTTGTTCCTTTAAGGGACAAAATATACATATAAGAATGGATTGCTTTCATAAATGGTATAATCTCCATTGTAATGTTAATCTCATGATCTCTTAAATCTCATTATTACTAACATGGGATAATGTAATTGTTGTCTGATGACAAATGCAAATATTTCACATTATGCTCCTTTCAGGGCTACCAACTAGGATGATAATTTTGATCAAAAACATTGGTTGTAGATGCATTCAGGCTCTTCTAAGCATAGTGAGGAATTAATAATGCTTGTTAAAGATGATTCAGAGTATTTTTCCCATTTTATGAGGAAAAGATCTAGGAAATTAATTATTGATTAAATTATAGAAGTGACTGGTAATGCTTTGCCATTAGATCCATGGCTACTATTATATTGCTAATTAAAATATGTATAGATTATATAGAAATGCTGATTCACTTTTGAACAAAATCTCAGATGACCCAAAATCACAAATGGAAAAGAACAATCTCCATTCAGTAGTGTATTGGTTGCTGGGAATATGGGATATGATGTGCATGATTAATAAATGGTATTAATGTAGGGAGAAATAGACAGGAGGACAACTATTGTAAAATGTTGAGTGATACAATTTCATCCTTGCTCCTTAGGCCATCCTTGGGTGGTCTTCTTACATCATCCTATCGACAGCACCAAGAATCCTTGGCAGCAGAAAGAGAGAGGAGACGACAAGAGAGAGAAGAGAGGTTGCAAAGGATAGAACGTGAAGAGAGAAACAAATTCAAGTAAGAAAAAATGTTAATTCATCATTTATTGTTTTTATATTATAGAACTGAAACACTTCTGAATTACTGGAATTCAATATCTGTAACCTCCTAACTATGTATTTCAGGGATGGGAACCTCCAACCAGTGGCATCACTAGGTTTGGCATCACCTGGTGTGACAATTCATTGTGTCAATCCCCACCCACCCATTGACTGCCTTCCATAGCACACCATACAGAATCCTTAGTAATGTTTTTTGTACTCATGTTACTCATTAATCTTAATTCCTCTGTATTACTGAATGTAGGGCTAATAGTTGTGACATAAACTACTAGCAAAATTAAAATTATATATTTAAATCCCAATACCATACACACAGCCTAAATGCATTTACATATACACAGCTTCATGCAGTTGAAGTGAAAATTTGGTAAAATGTGATATTTTTTTTCCAAAAAATTAAAATTATTTTTTTAGAATTTAAAATTTAATTTAAAAAAACTGGAGCCTCCTCTTTCTCCTACCACTAAGGCTCACCTCACTCACATTATCTCTTCAGCCACATCTAATTCACCTTTAGGACTTTTTCTAATCATCAGTAGTGAATTCAGAATTTGATTGGGGCTGTGCATGCACTCATCTTCTCATTCACTCATGTGCAAAATGCATCAATATGTAGGGTACCTTATACTGAGCCAGTCCATTATTCCATATGTCTGAATGCTATCTTCAGTAGTAACAGCAGAAGATTTTCCTAGCCCAAATTTCCTTTAATTTGAAATTCTACGTCTTGGACCTGGGTCCTTTTACAAGTGAAACGCAACCTTTGTTACTGAGTTCCATCACCATTCCAAAACAATTTAATGTAATGATTAAGTACATTTTACATCAAACCTATATACTTCATGGTTTGTACCTCATTACTCTCCAGCTCCTATAGCCACCCTGGATTTTGACAGTCCTTTCTTTCTATATGTATACATAGGCAAATAGGTGCTACCATGGATGGAAAGATGGGAGGGGAGGACTTTAGTTCTTACAACAATAATTTCAAGAGGGGTTTTATTGCTACCAAACATGTCACTTCATCTCATCATTCATTTAGCCCAGTGAAATTTAAAAGTGCTTAGCTTTAGGTAGACCATGCCATGCTCTTGTATGAAAAATAGATCAGTCCTCAACCACTAAAAAGTAATTATACATTACACATGTTGTATATTAAGAAATATTCTTTAATTTTAACCAGTGTGTTTTAATTATTTAGTGGGGGGGTGCTATTGGTTTACTCTTCTTTGGTGGCTTTTCTTTCCCCCTGTAACATTATGCACCTCTGTTTTATAGTCGTAATTATCTAGACAAGAGAGAAGAGCTAAGACAAGCAAGAGAAGAGAGGTTTGTACTTAACCACTGCTTTTGGATGCTTGACAATTCTTATGTCTTTTGTTAAGGGGTGCCTGATTTATAAACGTGCTTCTAACTTGGCTTGCAAAAAAAAGAGGCTTAATTCAGAAATGGACATTTAAAAGTGCCATTTCACTTTAAAAGTGCCATTTTCACTTTAATGCGCACACCCAACAATACAGGGATATGTTAGTTACTAAAAGTTTGGCATGTAACAAATAATGTAGGGGTGAAACAGACAGGCAGAGTTATTTCCAATTGCTTTGAAGGTAGGGCTTTAGACAATGCACACCTCCAAAGCAGGCAGAAACTGGACCAAAGCCACACTCTGGGGCTAAAAACTGGAGCAAACAGAACCCGGGATAGTCTGACTCAAGGTAGAAGATATGCATCTTCGTACCTGCATTTAAATAAGCAAATAAACTCACTGACATGAATGCAGGGCTGTTGCAAAGAAAATACATTAAAGTGTGACAGCTCCAATGCATTTAATTACAATATGCACAAACCAGACATGTATAGGGGACCTTCATGATTGTATTATTCCAATGTATCACTTGCACATCAATGTTCCGATACTCTGTACATGCGGAGCATCACACATGCAACTTTATGGCTGATCAAAGAGATGGCATCTGGGTAGACATGAGAGGTACTTGAAGGTCACATGCAGTGTGTTTGTGTGACAGTGTACATGCATGGTAGGGAGTTACGGTAAAGGTATTCCCCATTGACAAGGTTGTCAAGTCGTGTCCCACCACAGGGGGTGGTGCTCATCTCCATTAATAAGCCAAAGAGCCAGCATTGTCAGAGATTACTCTGTGATCATGTGGCCAGCATGATTACAAAAAATGCTGTTTACCTTCCCACCAAAGTGGTACCTACTTATCTACTTGCATTTGCATGCTTTCAAATTGCTAGGTTGGCAGAAGCTGGGAACAGAGATGGGAGGCAACAAAAATTGACACCACACCGTGTCGTTGTGCCATGAGGTCACACCATGTGCATTCAGCCCACCTTGGGAGTTGGCCGTGCAGGCAGTGGTGTTTCATCCCACTTTGGGAAAAAGCAGGATCAAACCATTTTTTCTGCTCGTCTGCTCCAGTCCGTAGTTAGATTAAATTTGCCAGGATCTAGGTTACAAGTTGCTTGCAGGGGATTCATGGGTACTGGGATTCTGCAATCCAAATCCAGTTGTTAACTTCAATTAAAACAGACTCATTTAATCAGAGAAATTTACATAGGGCATCTGGAAAGTACGTACTTTTTGTGCATCTGGAACGCGCCTATCATAGAGTTTTCTTGGCAACATTCCAGAGGTAATTTGCTATTGCTTTCCCCTGAAGCTGAGAAAGCCAGAATTTTGGAAGGGGGGGTCCAGACTATGTGCCACCATTATAATGGGGCTTGGGCGCAGTGGTGCAGCAGCCCACACCATTCATTGTATCTAATGGAAGGGGGGTCTGGACCCCACGGACTCTCCCCCTTTGGCTATGTCCCTGATGGGGGTATACTACAGTTGGAACAAACAATTTGATTTAGGCCTTTGTGTGTTTCATTGCTCCTGATAGACAAGTACTAATAAGTTTATCTCCCCACAAAAAAAGGCTTGTGTTCAGACTTCACTTGCAGAAACTGGAAGGTGTGTCTCATCTGTCATTTAGGTCAAAGCTTAGAAAAGTCAGGTAGACTGTATTGACAGAAGTCAGAATACCTAGGGTACAATATGTCCAACATGACCGTATGTGAACAATAGGCTACTTGTGAAAGCCAGGGCTCATTTCAGGTATCAATATGGTATCATTCGGCATTCCTTTACCCTGACCTTCACATTCTTATGAACGGCTCTTGGATACAAGTAGTGTACTGCAAATCTTAATGTATTCATCTTCAAAGCAGATAGTCTGCCTAGGGTTTAAAAGGGTGTAATAATGTTTTGAAGCAAGGCCCAAGTTACAAAAAATATCAAAAATGGAAAATCAAACCATGTCCAGATGTTTGTTCAACTATTCTAGAATCTCTGTGTATGTGCCACCAAGTCTCCAGTCAATGATGTTTATCACACTATGCTCTTAAAGAGGTACTATTCCAGTGTGACTCCTCTAGCGGCCTCCTGTTGCATGCTGGGATTGGCAGTTTTAAGGAGCTGAACTTCTCTGCCTGAGAATTCTAAATACCCCTCCTTAAAACTGCCAATCCCAGCATGCAACAGGAGGCAGCTAGAGGAGTCACACTGGAATAGTACCTCTTTAAGAGCATAGTGTGATAAACATCAATGTATGGTGACCCCATGAATTTCATAGGATTTTCATAAGCAAGGTATATTCAGAGATAGATGGTTTTCCGTTCCTTCCTCTTTCCTCCTTCCTACTACACCTGGGATTCTTTGGTGGTCTCCCATCCAAGTGACCATATAACACCTATTCTGAAAAATCTTCACTGGCTGCCCATTTGCTTCCGAGCACAATACAAGGTGTTGGTTATTACCTATAAAGCCCTACATGGCTTGGGCCCAAGTTACTTGAGGGACCGCATCTCCCCATACAATCCGCCCCGCACACTCAGAACATCCGGGAAGAATCTGTAGGAAACTCCATCTTCCAAATATGTTTCCACATCCCAGATGGCCTTTTCAGTGGCGGCCCCACAGATCTGGAATAGTCTTCCTGAGGAGTTCCGTCTTATGACCCCCCCCCCCCCTAGAAACATTTATAAAAAGGCGTAAAACCTCCTTTTTTTGTCCTCGCCCCCCCCCCCCCCCAAAGCAATGAAGTTGAGTGTTCTTGATGCCATCGATTCTCTGCCTTACCCTGTGAATGATTGTGTTCTGTATAATTGTATTACTGGATTTTATCTATTTTTTATGAGATGGTCGGTAATAGTTTTAATAGTCTGTAAACCACTTCGATCTATGGAAAAACGGTATACAAATAAAATTAATTATTATTATTATTACTAACTAGAACTGACCCTCCATAGCTTCCAAAATCAGACAGGATCTGGTAACTTCTGGGTATTTGGGCTCGGAATCTCAATGTCAAATCAAATCTCAAATCAAATTCCAAATATTTTTATTGTTACAGTTACTGTGTGCCTTCAATCCATTTCCAGTTTATGGTGACTCTAAGGAGAACCTATGGCGGTTTACAGACCACCCTTTTGGGGTGGCCTGTTCCCACCCCTTTCCCTGCCAGATCAGGGCCTCAGCTGCCACAGTGGCAGCCTCTGAGGCCCCCAATCCGCTGCTTTCCAGGCCGCAGGGAAGCGGCAAAAGGCCACTTCCCTGCAGCCTGGAAAGGGGTGTCCTTTCCCGACAGCGGCAGGGATGAAGAGAAAGGGGCCACTTGGCCCCTTTCTCATTTGTGTCGCTGGCGCAGCCATGTAAAGGCTGCACCAGTGACACAAACCTGGAAGGAGCTCCATTTCGGAGCACTGTGGAAAGGGCTCCCCAGGCGCCCTCGCGTGGCAACAGGACATCACTTCCACCCGCTCCGTTTGGAGGTGGCGTAATCATGACGTCCCAATGGCGGCACCCATGTAGAATGGACACCGCCATTTTGTACGTACTAGGTATGTACTAGGGTTAGGGCATCTGGAAAGTACGTACTTTTTGTGCATCTGGAACGCGCCTATCATAGAGTTTTCTTGGCAACATTCCAGAGGTAATTTGCTATTGCTTTCCCCTGAAGCTGAGAAAGTGTGACTTGCCCAAGGTCACCCAGTGGGTTTCTGGTATAGCTATCTATTATGCTACATAAATCTGCACACTTTATCACAGAGACACTAGATTTGGTGAGTTATTTAGTGGAACAAAGAAGAAAGTCATTGTAAACTTTGAACCTGAGCCATCAGAACACACACTTATTAACCAGTTTTGACCAAACTTGATATATAAATTTAGGTTGACAGCCTGAGCGTTTTCATGCAAGTTGCAAATTTTGTTTTTAAAAACTTGGTATTTTGGTTCATTTTGCATGGAACATGATGTGCAGGAACGTCAAGGCTTGCAGATGCTACATGTCAGGTTTTTGTTCCATTCAAATCATAAGCAAACATCAGCCCGTGATACGTCAGGTAAATTTGTGGTATATAATAAAATACATGGAAATGTTTATATTATATATCAGTATTTAATAATATCATTATATAACATAATGCACAAAATAATGCATATAATATTTAATGTAATATAATAATCTCTTTTACAGTAAAATGAACAAAGCTTATCTAAAATGTCTCAGTACTATTCATGTCCCAGTACCAAATTAGGGATCTATCGTAGAAATAAATTTGTACATAGTATCCTCCTTCATTTTTTCCCTCCATTTAGTCATACAAACATAAACAAACCTATCTCTCTCTGTAAATTCACTGCCAAAGAAAGTTAATTCCTTTGTCTTTAGTGTCCAAAGTGCTAAGTAGAACATCAAACATGAAGTAAAACACCTTGGCCTATGTAAACAGCCTGCCTTAGTTCAGTGAACCTGCTATGCAGTGGTTAATGCATTCTGTGTCTGTGATGCAGCAAGTTTTGCTCCATGCTTTTGCCTGGTCTTTAAAAGAGCCATTCAAAGAGCCATTAAAAATACTGTTTTGAGGTTATGATTCAGCACCCTGGATAGCTTCCAAAACACACTGCAGAAATAGGCCACTTTGAGACCTCTTTAACTGCCCTGACTCAATGTTAGGGAATTCTGGGAACTGTAGTTTTGTGAGACATTTAGCCTTCTCTGTCAGAGGGCTCTGGTGCCACAATGAACTATAATTCCCAGGATTCCCTAGCACTGATCCAGGGCAGTTAGAGCGGTCTCAAACTGGATTATTTCTGCAATGTCTTTTGGGCCATTGTTGATAGGGCCAGTCCTGTTTAATTGCAATCAGTGAAAATCTGATACTTCTCTGTAAGGAGCAAGATTTATACGTAGTTTAAAGGTGCATTCCACTTTGGCTGCTCTGTGCAATCCTTTTGTCACTGCTTGGTGGATTTTGATGGATTCTGTGCACTAAATATGACCAGACATTTGGAAGGGGGTGTGAATTTTAAAAAGTAATGTTTTGTTGTTTTTTGTGGGTTTTTCGGGCAATGTGGCCACATTCTATAAGAGTTTATTCCTGACGTTCAGATGCCAGACACAGATGCTGGCAAAACATCAGGAATAAATTCTTATAGGACATGGCCACATAGCCCGAAAAACCCACAAAAAACTATGGATGCTGGCCATGAAAGCCTTCGACTTCATAATGTTTTGTTGTTTGCAGATCTACTCCTTGATACAGGCAGGTTTATGAATATGTCTTGAACTATGTATAGATAGTCCAGCCCAAGTATTCTGTTGTGTCTGTGAAAGTTAGAACAGTTGTCTTGCAGCCCTGGTCAGAGAAGAATCCACAGAACAATCGTCTGCATTAAGCATTTGAGGATTCTACATTCTTACTCCCTAGAATTGTAGACTTTTAAACAACACCAGGGGGCAGTCAGCTAAAAAAAGTCCAGTGAGAATTGAACATGCTCAGTAGGCAAAACAATCCAGAGTTTGGGGCATGAAGAATTCTGAACAGATACCATCTTTTTAGGAGGAAAGATTTACCGGAATATTTTTTGTTACTGTGTCTACTTTTCTTTGTAATTAACAATTTTTAGTATTATCATTAAATTTGTTGGTTGCAAACATTAATATACAACTTATAACCAACATTTTCAGAGCTTTGTACATCAATAAAACATAAAATATTCACAATATAAAGTATACAAATTAACAAAGAAAGTTTGTGAAAGAAATATGTTTTTAACATGTCAATAAAATAAGACTGATTGGAGCATGTCAAAGCATTCCACATAATATGAATTAAATGCCATGCTCTAAATGACTGCCATGTGCCCATCAGGAGCATGTGACACTACCAAAGGGGCTCTCTAGGTGACCTTAAAGAGTGAATGTGCTTATAAAGGAGAAGGTGATCTTTAAGGCAGCGATGTCTCATGTTGTATGGGGCTTTATGAATTAATAACAAACTTTAAACTTGACCCATTAGCAACCAGGCAGCCAGTTCAGTGCTTTTAGAAGACGTGTTATATAACTCCCAGTAAGTTGCCACACTAAGAAGCCTAGCACTCCACCAGCTGATGTTTCTGGACCAGCCCCACATAGAGCACAGCACAGTAGCCCAGTCTTGGAGCTATCAGTGCCTGGACTACTGTAGCACAACTATCCTTGTCCAAGAACGGCTGCAATGGGTGTATCAGCCACATCTGGGACTTCAAACCGCTGAAGTCACATGGTCCACCATGGACAGTAAATCCAAGTACACACCAATATACAATCTTGATCCTTCAGAAGGAGTGCAGCCCCACCCAGAAAAGCTAGTCACCCACAAGGGATCTGCTCACCCACACAAAGTACAGTGGTTCCTCGGGATACGAAATACCCAGGTTACGAAATTTCCGGGATACGAAAAAATCCCATAGGAAATAATTGTTCCGGGTTACGAATGTTTTTTCGGGTTACGAAAAAATTTTTGGTGCTTTTCGGCGCTATTTCACACAAAATCGCGGCTTTTCCCCATTAGCGCCTATGGGTTTTCGGCTTACGAAGGCTTTTCGGGTTACGAAAGCGGCCACGGAACGAATTAATTTCGTAACCCGAGGCACCACTGTATCATAATAAATCCTAACACCTATCAGTTTTAAAGTGTTTTTGAGCAAATGAATTCAATGGCATAGCCGTTGTTAGTCTGGAAAATCAGTATGCAAAGGGATCTTGCAGCACCTTTGAGACTAACTAAGAGAGAAATTGGTAGCATGAGTGTTTGTAGACTTTAGTCTACTTCCTCAGATGCATGTGGTGGAGTGGAAAGTCCAGGGATAGACCTATAAAAGCAGGTTGCATGTGAGAATGTCTATGGACATGCAAAGCTTTGTGAGTGTGGAGATTAGGTGACAACTTTCAGTTTTAACAATGGTCATTGGTACAAGGCAAGAGGGAGGATGTTGCCTAAAGCCAAGATGAGTAGATAACCATATTGGGATGTAATGTGGGTACCAGAAACTGAATTTGTCACCTTATCTCCACACCCACAAGTTTTTGCATTTCTATGGACATTCTCACACACAATCTGCTTATATAGGTCTTTTCATGCTACCATCTTCTCTCTTTCAGTTCGTCTCAATGGTGCTACAAGATCCCTTTAAGCAAATAAATACTCCTCCAACATTAGCACTATAATCTCAAACTTTATAAAGTAATGAGCAGTTTATTATAGTGGAAAAGTAGCGTTTAAAATATACCATTTATTATATGAAAATATATAGCATGTGGCAACAGTATTTCAATATTAAAATATCAATCACAGTACGTAAATAAGATGCTTATGCCAATAGTAGCAGCTGTGCAAAATCTGGACACTATCTATAATCCAAGCATCCTAATCAAGGAGTAATAAATGCATGGTGAATATCATGATGAAAGGCACAGTATAATAAAACGATTCCAAAAGAGCATTTATCCTCCTGGTAGGAAAACTTATAGTGCCTTTCCTTCAAAAGGACAGTAGGAAGGACATTAAATTGGGTTAATATAAATGCTTTTCTGAGCTTGATGATTGTTAAATGAATCAAGTTACTGAAGTTAGTATGTGCCTTAAGCATACATACATCTGGCTCTGACAACTTTTTCTGCTCTGAAATAATATTTGCATGGCTATTTTTTTCTGATTTATTTGGTGAATGTGTTGATTTTGATGCTTCAAGTAAAATCCCAAACTTAGTGGACTCTTCATTCCTAGAAATGTTTGAATATCTGCATGTTCTGCCACTGTTAAAGGCACAATAACCTGATGAGCCAATAGGGTAGCAACAAGGTGGTAAAGAAAAGCACTTACGTGTTGATGTAAAAAAAAACCTGGGGGATATATGGAACTCAGGGGCCACAAATTGTGCATCACTGTATTATATGTCAATAATCTAAAAAAACACCATCTTCCATTTCCTATCTAACTGTGACACATTCATGACTCTATAGAAGCTATTGGGAATTGGTTTGTCCATCTTTGTAACTTAGGGCCGGAACAGACTAGCAAGTTAAGCCACCTTCCAGGCGGCTTGGAAGTGTGGTGTTTACACACTGCATGCTCCCAAGATGCCTGGAAGCCACCTGGAAGCCGCCCAGCCAATCACACAGAGATGGATGCAGGATGCTCTGGGGGCATGATATTTACATGTCGCACATCACTGAAATGCCCAGAAGCCACCCTGGGGTTGTGGCTGGACCACTTAAGGTCTTTTCTGCTCCTATTTGGGCTGACTCTGTGGCTCATTGGGGCCACAGTATGTGGTTGCTGCAGCTCTGGAGCAACCAGCTCTGGGGCAGCCCCAATCCACCCTTTTCAGGTGGTACGCCACATAAAATTGCCTGCAGCATACTTCTGATCAAAGATACTTCCATGTCGGCAATGAACATGAACACTACATGGGTACATGTGTGTTTGCTGTAAATAATACGAAAGAAAAGAGTAAACATTGTTGTTTTCCATGGGTAGCGGACAGGTTTGGCCTTATTGAGCATGATAGTTAGAACTGTTAAAATTCCTAAACACTGCATAAGTAAATGCTTTTATCATTAAAGGTTTGTGTAGGCCCATAGCTGCATGTTGTGTGTCTGCATGATTCATGGTTCTTGTCTTCCAATCAACTCTGCTAAGGGCATGCATTCTACTACATCTCTGCATTCATACTACTTATTTCTCTGCATTCAGTGATTCCAACTTTCAGAGTCAAACAAGACAATAATTATCTTTTTTTCTCTCAGACGTATTCCCTAAATGGTGAAACATGTCTATTTATCATATCATATGTTTTTCCTCATGCCCGTTCTTCCATTTACAATACTTCGTTTTGTGATTGGTCTTTGGAAGGTAAACACAGATTTAATTTGGAAGTCTGATTTAATTTAGAAGGTTAATTATAGGGAATGTGTATTCACCTGTGGATTTAGTCTGACCATCAAGCGCTCCTGATACAGCAGAATTACCCACTCCCAAAAGAGGATTCCTGTTCCTTCTCTGCAGGTGCCATTTTCAGTACTTGCTATCTGTCTTCTAAACATAGACACAAAACCTTGGACATTGTTACTCTGAGCCAACTAATTCTTAATTGTTCCCTACTTTTAAAGATGAACTGTTACAAACCAGCATGAATTATGCCTCCAGTTTGGGTGAAATGTATGCCTCAATTATACATTTCTGGGAGAGGTTGCCATTTTGCAGAGGAATAAAATTTTGCCCTATTGTTTATGAAATATTTAGAGCAATAGGATATTGTCAGGGATGCACCAAAAAAAAAAAAACACCTTTTGATTCACCTTTTTGAGCCTTTCACCTCAGAGTAAGAACATCTGTATCCATAAACGTATCCCATGAGTAAATAATGGTAGACAAAATTAGCAAACATCTGGAAGAGGAACATATTTCAAAGTTATTTTGGTCTGAACATATGAAGAACTGTATGGAGAATATGATTGGTAGCTGGTCTTAATAAACAGTTAGTGAGTCTTGCCTGCCTAAAATGCAAAACAGATGTATCTTTGTTCTTTTCAACTGACTTTGATGAATAAACTATACATGACGTCATATCCCAGCTATTGGATGTCTTGAGTCCGGCTGAGAAATCTTTTAGAATAAAAAAAAAAGTTTCCATTGTAGACACTGGAGAGAACAAAGTGAATTCCATTCCACTTCTCATAGAGCAAATAGAAGCAGGTTCAGAGACTCAGACAGTTCCTAGTCCAAGCATTTAGAAGTGCTATTATTTACTGCAAGATCTGTTTTCCTGTGAGGCACAAAGCCTTTGTCCTTTTCTCTTCAATAAGAGCTCTAGCCTTCCATTCACTGTGGGCCTTGGAGGAATTTTTGTGAGGAAAAGAGGAAGAAAAGAAGAGGTTATAATGTTTCTAAGAGGAAGAAAATTGTTTTCTTTAAAGTTCAGTATCTGAAGACTGCTTAACATTAATACTAACACTGCTCAGTGATAACAAACGTTTGGTTTGGAACAACCAAATAAATAACTTTGGGTTATTTATTTATTTATGTTTATATTTATTTTTGGTTTGGTATTATCTCTCACACCCCTTTATCTCAGAAGAATAACCTGGCAGTCAGTTTTGCCGTGTACTTCATGTGCCAAGAAGTCAGCTATTTCCCTGCGGGTGTTTCATCCATAAACAAGCATCAGCTACAGCTTTCTCTTCTTTACGGTATCCCTTTGGAATTTAACTTTCAGATACAAATACTTGGAGAAATTGGCAGCTGAAGAATATGAGAAGGAGCTAAGAAGCCGGAGTTTATGTAGGGGCAGAAGTGACTTGTCTTTGAATTTGGGCTCTCCTTCATCCACAACTGCACTCAGTCCCCAGTGTGCAAGTCCAGCCTCGACAGATTCTCAGGAGGAACTAAAGACTCCTGTGACAGTGTTCAAAACACCACAGACCCCAGGAGGTAAGTGCCAGTGAACTCTGAATGGAAAATGAGCAGCTGCTAATAGTTTCTCACAGTTTAAGCAAATGCATTGCTAAAGGCACCAGGATGCTGTTGACAAGTCTCTCATATATTTTATGAATGCATTGTGCAATTGTGTACATTATAAAGAATTAGATTTTCTTCTGATTTCAGGTAGTTGTTGAAAGAAAAAATGACAAACAGTTGGCATCATATAGCTGCTATCAGGGAAGGCAATGTTACTAGTGGATCTAAGTCCAACAGTATATCTCTTGAGTACCTGTTGCTGAGAAACATGAACTTGAGAGTGATATTTTGTTTGTGTTTTGCTTGTGAGTTTCTTGTAGGAATTCACTGTCAGAATGCTAAGCTCAACAGCCTTTTGGTCTGATCCAGCACACTTCTTACCACATTACCATTTTTGTATATATGTGCTGAAAAACGTAAAGCACTAGATTAATGTGCTTTACTAAAATAAAATATTTTATAGTTCCATTAGTTTCATACTGAAGCTTAAGCATGTGCTTAAATTGCCTCCATTGAAATCAGTGGGATATTTATTCATTTTGGCTAGATTTTGCACTACACTAGCAGCACCTATGCTAATCCTTCATATAGAAGATGATTTAGCAACCCTTGTGTGCACTTTGGAAATCCTCTGTAGGCTTATTGCCATCCCACCCATCAAGAACCATGCATGCTGATCAAAAAGCTTTTATTGAAACTCTAGGAAATTTTAAAATTGGTTTCTTACATGGGGAGCTGCTTCGCTGTTGGAGGAGGGAGGCAAGAAGGTGAAAAACCCAGGAGTCTGAAAAAAAGAGAGCCAGCATGGTGTAGTGGCTTGGACTATGACTCTGGAGACCAGGCTACTGATCATTGGACTATGTCTCTTGAGACCAATCACACTCTCTCAGCCTCAGAAGAAGGCAAAGGCAAGCCCCCTCTGAAAAAATCTTGCTAAGAAACTCCAATGATAGGTTCACCTTAGGGTTGTGCTAAGTCAGAAAAGACTAGAAGGCGTACTACCGCCACAACCACAACAAAAACTTTGGAACAAGCGAAGCTGTCAGATGCCAAGATTGGTCTTTCAGATCAGTCTTCTCAGCTCTGTGGGGGGAAAGAATGGAAATATGCATTATGACATATGCACACAATCTTTTAAATATGAGGAAGTTAGAAGTGGTTTGTAGTAGACTAAGTACAATTACCTGGGGAAGGAATAAAAATCCTCATGTAGCAGCCCAAGGTATCACCATTAATTTATTTCTATCCTAATTTTACTCTAATGAGTTCAAAGCATTCATGGCTCTTCCTTTTCATATTTTATCCTACATCAATCCTATGAGGTTGGTCAGGCTGATAAGGAGCGATGGGACCAAGGAACTAGGACCTGGTTCTTTCAAGTCCTACTCCATCACTAACTCCTACACTATAAGGACTCACAGTGATTTCAAAGCCAAGTTAAGCACATGCTTAAACATTTCCTTTTGAGTTCTGAGGCACTAAAAAGTGCTTTCTTTGGCTGGATTGTGTCCATTAGTATCTTACAGTGTTGCTTTGGAAATCTGCTGATGCAAAGAATTAAGCAGCATAAATCGGTAATTTCTGTATTTGAAGCTGTTAACATCTTCCTTAAGAAAGAAATGTTCATCAAACTATTTTTATGAATTCTGATCCATGAATATTTCTGGAGTTAGTGCATGCTCAAGAACAGGTTTCATTATCATGTGCTTTGACTTGATGCTGCCTCTGTGACTTGAGTTCCTTGGCTTTGTTGGCTGTTATTGCTTGAAGCATGCTGTTAAAAAAGAACTTCCATATGAAGGAAGAATGAATATTATAAACTGACTTTGGGTGTGCTGGTGTCAAACTTAATTTTAGTTTGCATGGTTTCTTCTTAGCAGTACTATTTTTTCTGAGTATTAGATTCCCTGCAGAGACTGTGGTATCTGCAAAATCACTTTTATTCAGAAATATTCAGAATGGCAGTTATTCAAACCCAATGTCAGGCATTAAAAACTCATTTTTTCCCTACCATTAGGATTTTTCAGATCTCTGCATGCAGAGCAACTATCTCTTTTATGATAATTCTTTTACCATATGTCTGTAGGAATTATTCCAAACATTACATTATAAAATGGAACACTTTGGTATGTATGGGGAATAGATCTGTAACAGGTACACAGGCTTATTCTCAGTGCCTGAGACAGAGTTGCTTTCAGCAGACAGCAGGTGTTTTTTTGGTTCTTGTCAAAGGAACACCTGGCAATAATTAGCAAACTCGTAATGTTGTGGAACCTGCAAGTAGAGTCCACTTATACTTATGCTTAGACAATTCATGAGGGTGAACATTTTGCCTGACAAGGCCTCTAACCGTCTCTCATATCTACATCCATGCTTTTCTGTTACTCAACTGCTACAGTAGGAGCAAGGATCATGTGCTAAAACTGATTTCAGTCAGTTTTGATAGTAAGAGAAAACAAAACAAACCAAGGATGATGACCTTGTTGATAAGGAGTCCTGCTGTCCAAAATTTTGAGTTCACTTTGGCAAAAGGAAAACTGAAAATATTGATGTTGGGCAGTCAAATTCATCAGCACCAAAAGGATGGAAAAGTTAAGAACTGGAATCAGTTGGGCTTTGTTGTGTCCAAAAATATTTAGTTCACATATGAACCACATCCTCACTAGAATGAATGTAAAACTTTTGGATTAAAAAAAGACAGCTAGCCACATTTGACTGTTGGATGCTGCTGAAGTGCAGCTGTATTTATTTTGTTGTTTTGTAAAACTTTCAAAGATCTAGAAACTATGAATCTTTTTTTCTTCAAACTATGGAATTTTAAGCACAAATACAATTTATTGTCAGATACCAAGAGCATTTGCTCAAGATCTCCTAGTGCACATAAATATTGTACTCCCTGGTATAAAATCATAGTGTTACTTTCCATCACCTATGAATGGTCTATATTTTCAAGACTTGGGTCAGATTTTTTTTTAAATCATAATGGCAGTTTGAGGACTACCTGAATCACAGGTGTGGTGAGATTGTCATCCTTTCTTAAAGGATAGCTAAGTTTATTCCATAAGCATTGTGGAATTGTCAATCTCTTTAGAAATTATAGAATGGCTTGGTGATGATGCATGAGAAGAAATAAACTAGCTTATATTAGAAAATAAGGTTAAGCTGCTTGTTCTGTTACTGTAGCTGCTAATTTATGTTTGTCATGTACAAGGAGATTCAATCCTCCCCTTACTTGGCTTTACATTATAACAGAAGCTATCCTGTCATGTATTTATGGAAAGGAACAAACCACAAAACTGAAGTTGCAAGTGCTTCATCAACAGCACATTACCATATATGATATGATATGATATGATATATATATACATATACATATATATATATATATATATACACACACACACACACACATACATACATACACACACACACATGTTGTTGTTGTTCTTTAAAGCACTATGTACTATGATGGTGCTGCACTGTATAAATAAATAAATATTGCGATGAGGACCAGGAGGAGGATAAGACTATTCACAAGTAAGCCCCATCATTGGGAATCATTTCTGAGTAGACATGCATAGGATTTTTATGTGAAATTGTGGTAAGTTGAAGACTTACAATAGTATAGTATATATTAGTATATTCAGAATTGTTCACCTGATAAAGTCCTTGGTAAAGAAATGTGGAAATAGGCAATATGGACTAGAAGTTTCTAGAAATTCTAATTGACCAGTCTCAATTAAAAATAGATTAAAATAGTTATGTCTAGATTTGTGGAATACAGCTTCCTCTTACTATGATAATTTGTGAAGATTTTTCAGCAAAATTAAGGTTAAATTTAAAGTTCATTATCTTGAAAAGTGGGCCTAAGTACCCTAGAGGCACCTGATTCTATCTGATCTTGGTAGCTCAGCAGGGTCAGTCCTTTTTAGTACTTGGATGGGAGATTGCTAGCAAAGACCAGGTGCTGTAGGATATGGGGCGAAACAGACCACCTCTTTGGAACATCATCCTGCCCCTTTCTTCTGTACCTCGTGGCCATGGCAACTACATGCTGCACCCCCATCCAGCCTTTCCCTGGCCAAAAAGGAGCTGCAGAAAGTCACTTCTTTTCATGCCTGGGAAAATGCACCTTTGCCACCATGGCTGCTCTTTCTGGCATTCCTTTTGGCATGCATCATCTGGATGTAGTGTCAAAGGAGCACCGTGATGCTACCTGCCATGCAGTTGGGCACATGGCGTGATGATGGTGCTGGGGCATATGTCATGCGTCATGCGGATGCCATGCCCCCACTCTGCCCCGATGCTGGCATTTAGTGCCTATCTGTTGAGGCCCTATATTTCAGACAAAGGAACAGGCAAAAAATGCCTGTAAATATTCCTTTCTTAAGAAAACCCTATGAAATTCATGGGGTCACCATAAGTCAGCAAGCATCATGAAGGCACAGACACACATGCCTTGAAAAGTTTGATCCAGAACAGGGATGGTTCCAAGCAGTTTAAACCAGATGGAAACTATGTGTAAAAAGGGCACGAGGAACTGTGGAAAATGTCAGCTCTTTTCATGGGAACCAGCTGAATGGATTTGTCCCAGTCTGATGAAGCCCAGTTATCTATTTCCCATGCAAGCTTACAAACAAGCCATGAAAGTTATTGCTTTTTTGTCATTGTTGGCATACCTGGTCCAAAAGCTGTCCCTCTGTCCCAGTTTTGTGATGTTATGCAGACATGGACTGTAAAATGAGGAGTATCACTGATCACTGCCATGTTGTTATTCCCAGAAAGTATGTTTCTCACAGTTGCTACTTCTGCCTTTGAATTCCTTAGAACTCTGCATAAAACAAAATAGTGGCTGCTTGCTAGTTAGAACTACACAGATCTCTGAGTCACCACTAGCAAAAAAGGCAATGAGTTGCCCACTGCAGAAAACAGAGAGGCAATTTTACCCTGGCATCCCCATCAACACCTCAAATTTGAACCGAATACTAGGACTGTGGAAGGTTTAGCTCAGCTCTAGACTAGCCCAAGTGTTCCACTCGCACATACACAGACATACCCATTTTCTTAGCTTCCTGTGAATACACACACAATTATTATTATATAATTTTTAAAAAGAAGACAAATGCAGGGAACTGACAGAAACACTCCTGCCTACCTCCCACATTCTTCCCAACCATTTAAAAAACAAAACAAAAAACCAGCAATCATGAACTTGGACCTAATCCTGACTCTGATATGGTTCAGTAAGAATCAATGTGAAATGGAGTGAGCATTTACTGGAGGCGTTCATAATTTGAATTTGCCTAAACTAGAACTGCTGCTATTACAAGTATATCACCTCTGAACATGAAGGTTCAGTGCAGTTTGAGTGACCACTAACTAAAAAATAGGCATATTTTATATGAACTTGTTTATTTAGTTTCTGGAAAAAATGTCATGTGCTATGCCAATACAGTAGTTCATTCCAGATGCTTCAGCCGTGTATCAAACTGGTGCTGAACCTTTAATTCCTACAACATAGCAGTCTTCCCTAATGTTTCTCCCTCTCTCTCCCTCTCTCTCTTTGGTGATACAGTTTTTACATTAGGTATTTTTTAAGAGTGACAAATTAAAAACATAAGGTAGGCTGTATATCCCTAGCTGTTTTTCTAGCCATTTCTGGGTCAAAGCTGCTGTTATCACAACATTACCCAGGTCTGACCCAAAAGGTTTGCTTTAGGTTTGCTGCCAGTGAAATGTAGTGATCTGGTGACAAAATACCCTTTAAACAAGAGACTTTTGTGTCAAAACAAGATATGTGTTGAGACTCTCCCAGGCTATTTGGTTTTCCACCGTGCTGTTTTTTAAAATGAAAATGCCTTTTTAAAAAAGGTTTATCTGCTTCCAGACTACTACATTTTGTCAATTTGGTGACTGGGGATGTGTGCATCCCTTGGTGGCATGGCAGTTGCATCCCTTAGTGGCATGGCACATATGCACTTTAAACCCTTAAAGTTCATGGTAGACTTTGGGCATCCATCGGTTGAGATTTGCTTATGAAAACAAGCCTTTCTGACATCTTGGAGTCCAACTGAAACCTGCCTGGAACCTGTCCTGGTGCATATTCAGTCCATTTCAGTGCAGGTGAGCTTCCAAATGGCTTGTGCGCTGCAAATGTCTACTAGCATCTTAAAGTAATACTGTGGAACCACAAGGTTTATGTTCTGTATTTCTCCAGTTAATTTCCCATCTTCCTCTTTGCAGTAATACTTGTTTAGATTTTCCCTTCTCATTTTCTCTTACAATTTTTCATCAGAAAAATCACTGCAGTGTCCATTGTTACACCTCATACATCACAAAAGCTGAACTGCCAGGATTCAAGAATAAGGCTGGAAAAGTATCTTAGGCTTGGAACAGACGAGCAAACTGTGCCATGCTAGCACTGATTTTAGGGTTAGGGACTGCGCACCAAGCACACAGTCCCTAACTTTAGCACAGCACGGCGGCATAGTAATGGTGGTGTCCCATACATACGGGTGCCGCCATTTTGATGAAGCGACATGTAGCATCCACATGTCACTGTGCGTTACTTACATCACGAGTGCACCATTGGCGCACTTGTGACGTCCGCCCGGCGGCACAAAAAGAACCCGTTTTTTCTGGGTTCTTTTTACTCCGGATGGACACCGCATGGTCCGGCGGCGGCAACATCCCTCTGTAGAGAAAAAGAAGGTTTCAGGACTTCATTAATATGCTAATTTTCCTTTCCATCATTTTTGCATGATCACTTCTGTTTCCGGAGAGCTGTCGGTTCCTTTGTTTGGATATCTATTGAAGCCTTCCAGTTTCTTCATGGCACAAAATAAAATTACTGCATGAGTAAATCTTCAGAAAATAATGAAGAAGATGAACTACTGAATTCGGCAAAGTGAGGAGGATGACATCCATTGTCTCATCCCACAATATCCACCAGATGCCAGAAATTAAGAGGCAAATTTATGCCAATTCCACACATTTGAAAGCTTAATCTGTGCCATATACCATGTGGGTATTTTATATGGCAATTTTGAAATAAACTGGCATGCGAAAACAGATGTTCTATCAGCTAAGTGCATGAAGCTGTCCTTTCTGAGCTATGCCATTTGCTATGCCAAAAACAGCATGTGTCTTTTATGTGTAAGCACCACAATCTCAACTGAAAAACAGTTACAATTTTTTAAAAATCCTTTTCATCAGCAGAGCAAATACTAGACAAAGGTTACCTTGTTATTTTTTTTCTTACTGTCTACGCTTTCTAATTGAATGTTACTTTTTTAGAGTCACTTTTAACCTGTCGGCTTCTAATATGCTGATCAGATATTTTATGCCTATATTGAAATCCAATATATCAATGTAAGCATCACAGTTTTGGTTCAAGTGAGGAATGGCAGATTTCATGAATAGTGCCACCTTCTATGCTGTGTTTTCTTGTTCATTTATGTGTATGCCACCTTTTTTTCCAGGTGGGACTTACGGGATCTTGATTTTTAAAAAATCAAACTTGCCATCTCGTCCATAAGTAAAAAACAAAAATCAGCAATGGGTAGTTTTTTTAATATATATATATATATTTTTTTTAAAAAAAATAACACTGAACTTTTGTGTTGCAAAAGTGGCACTGAAGTGGCATGAATTTTTGAGTTCTCCAGAACTCTTCCTCAGGCATGTTGGAACAAAAGTCAGGCAAAGTGGCAAATATCAAAAGATGTGGCATAGTAAATTAGCCCTTGTGTGTCTCTGCAGCTGCAAGATTGTACCTGCAGACTCAGTGAAGAGAAGATATGTTAAAGTGTCCGCTTTCAGGTCATTGGGATGCACAGTTAATGGTTCCCCTCCATCCCCACAGCCCAGAACTACTCATTGCATTTTTTTTCTAAGCTTACATATGTTAGTCTCACATCCATCCTACATTTTTAATCGCAGACAACTGCTGAAACCTATTTATCCCTTTGCTCACCTGGATAAATGAAGGCTGCCTTGAAACTCATTTGTCTGCACAAAGCACAAAGCATTGTTAAGTGAATCTTTCTCCATTATTCTTTTCACTAGTGAGTGCCAGTGAACCTGAATGTGAACCAGAACCTGAGCCAGAGGCAGAAAAAAAAAGAGAGCAGAAAGATGAGGCAGAATTTGAGCAGGGAACAGAAACTCCCCAAGAAGTAAAGATTGCAGAGGTGGAGCCAGAGAGTGAAGTGGAGCAAGGACCAGAGCAAGAGACAGAAGAAGGTGCACTGCTCAGTGAAAAAGAGAGGCAGAATGAAGATGTGAACGAAAAAGACAACTGCTCTGCATCAAGCATATCCTCGGCAAGCAGCACTTTAGAGAGGGAGGAAAGGGAGGAAAAAATAACCAGTAACAATAAAACTGGTAAAGTGAAGCTTTTTTTCCCCATATCAGTTTGCTTTTTTGTAATTATAAAACAGCAGCTTCATTTATCATTTGTTGTAAGAACACAAGTTAAGAGACTGTTTTGTCACTGATGCATCCTCCATTATGAGCTCCTTTAATAAAATTTTCAGGGAAATTAATTGGAAAAAAATAATTGGAGGATTTCTGTGCAGACTTACAGTAGAATCAGGAATCTATTTATTTATTTATATGTTTGCTGTTTAATCAGTTAGTTATACTGTATTTGCACTTTCTTCAGATGATGTCAAAGCAGTGTAAATGGCTCACTTCCTCTATGTGTTATCCTCACTACAACCCTGGGAGGTAGGTCAGGTTGCAAGAGCAAGGTCAACTGACCCAAGGCCAACCAATGAGCTTCAAAAGCTTAGTTGGCATTCCCAACTCGTAGTCCAGCATTGTAATCACTATACCACACTAAAGATGTTATTCTTATTAGGATAATTTTCTTTAAGGGTTCCACTTTTCGGAGTTAGTGATTTTGGTCTATCCTAGCAAGAAAAGGAAAGAAGGGGGAAGGAATGTACAGTCATCCCTACATTTTCATGGACTTCAAGTCCATGGTCTCGGTCCTTCGCAGACCGACAAATGTGGGGGAGCACACACAGGAGCACACAGCCATTCAAGCCAATAGGGCTTGAATATTTGTGAATTTCCATTTTCATGGAGGGGGGGTCCAGAAGGGATCCCCCACAAAAATGGAGAGATGACAGTACTTTTTAGTAGTTTATTTAAGCTGTTACATTCCTTCTCTTCCCACACGCACCCTTTTTCCTTTTTAAAATGTCTCTTAATTGTTAGGGACAATTAACAATTAATTGTTAATTAATCATCACAATTTTACATCTCTTTTTAAATACAAATACAGGCTGAAAATAGAATCTATGAAAAAGCAAACCTTATTCCTGTCCCATTGAAACCTCCATATTTGGGGTGAAATGCACACACACACACATTGTGCAGATTTCAGATTATTTAGATTTTCTCAATTATTATTTGATGTATTCACAAATGCTATCATGATACTGCATTATTCACTGCTTAAAGTCACAGACACATCGCTTTATTGCATAATGCTCCTGAATGGAAGGCAAAGAGACTGTATAGCTCTTGTATATGGTACTGGGGTTCAACATGATATATTTCAGGGCTGGACAAGTGTGGTAGGGATCAATTTTCCACCTCCTGATTCCCTTCCTGCAGGCAATATCCCTGCTCCACCGAAATAGTGTGTATACAATTCCATGTTTTGGAGTATGTTTCCATGGAGCAATAAACCATAATTTAGGATCATGTGGGCAAACAGGAATGGATCAGCACAAAGCGACAGATTTACATGCTCCCTTCTTTCCTTTTCCTTTGTGACCATGAGGAGAATAAATCAGGTTTCAGTTTCACTTTAACCAATTCCTATCCTGTCATTATGTATAAACAAGGCATTGGGGTCTAAAATATACACCCTTCTCATTTGTGGGAGTTCAGTTTTGACCCCCCCCCCCCCATGGATGAGAAGAAACATACATGATCAAGCCCCGTTATAGTCAATGGGCAGCAACATGAGTGCAGCCTCTTTGGTGTGACCACGCATATACCCCCATTGACAATAATGGGGCAAGATAATCTGTGGGAAGCTTGAGTCCATAGATGGCTAGCCCACAAATACTGCATGCTCACTGTATTCTATTTTGTTAAACAAATCATAAAAACAATTCAGGGTTGAAAGTTAGTCAATCTAGCAAATTGTGTTTATTTTTTAATTACAAGCTGCAGTTTGGACATAAAAATAAGCCTGTTTAATCTACTTAGATGGAAACAAACAAACAAAAAATCCTCTGGCTAATAACAAGGGAGAAAGAAATGAGAGTACTCAAGCTTGACACTTCATGCAATGCGTTTTCCTTTTCATGCTCACAATTCTAAATTATGGTTCAGTTTTACATACAAACTCTTACTTAATGGCAAAATACTACTCTCTGTCTCCATAACTCAACTGTTTGATTATTTGTTTGAATGTTCTTATACATTATTTTCATTCCTGGATATTCACTATCTCTTAGATTAAAACGCCTAGCAGATTCAATCCAAAACCATAAAGATCTGCATTTTCACTATTGTGTAGCTGTGGGAATTAAGGGCAGGTTTCATTTTTTTCTTGGTGAAGCATACAAGTTAATTTAGCATAGAATTTAATAGTAATTGTTTTACTGTATCACATGTGCAGATGTAGGTAAGAAAATATTTCATTCTCAAGAAATAATGACCAACATCCTATTGTTAGTCCCTACTAGAGTAAAACTATGGAATCATTTGGAATTTGATAAGTTATCGCTTAGATAAGTTTAATGGGTTTACTCTAGTTGCTACTAACAAGTGAATTTGAGAATGAAACTTGAGAATGGAAGTTATATTTTGGAGTCCAGATTCCTAATTTGGTCTCCTAAAGTCCTGGAATGTGATAATGTTTCCTGGAGGAGGAGGAGAATAATGTTGGTGTTTGTTTAATACATAAAAGGGATTTTATGTAATCTAATTTTTGTCAAGATTTCATATTTTTCAATTACTTTATGAGAGACTAAATATATGAGAGGGGCCAATATATGAGATGGTTTAATAGAGAACTGCCCCAGGTTGGTGCATGAACAGAAATAGTTTTCCCATCTGCATTCCTTGCTAGAACAGGAACTATGGGCATAAAGGGGTCTTGTTTTTCAGGCCGTTATTTATAATGGTATCTGCCACCGAACTATTCAACAACATGCATTGTTGAATAGTGTCTGTTTTGTGGCACTGAGCAACTATTTGGAAGGATGTGAACTCTGGTGCTTTTTCCACCTGAGCCTCACCTCTGATTAGGGAAGAGGACTCTAGTTTTGTTGTTGAGGAACTAGGAGGGAACATTATTAAAAGCTCTGTGGTAGCTTGTGGGCTTGAAGTCTCAAGTTAAAGTGTTAACGCAGCCAGATGCCACTGGCTTTTGCAAAGCATTGGTGTTTACAGAGAAAATATTTAAAGCACATATGAAAAACCCTGCAGAGTTACTTCCCAAACAAAATATTTGAGTCCAGCTTTGGACTGTATTTATTAAGTAAATTTTAGTATATTTTGTACACCATAAATACTCATGAATAATTGTTAAAACATGTTTTTATTGTATGCTTTTGAACACTTTTTTCTTATAAAGCTTATTGGAAGAGCAGTGCACAGCCTTTTCATCCTTCAGTGTCACATCTATTCTCAGCAAGGGCCCTAGGACATATGTGTTCATACACACTCATATGTAGTAGGGTTCCAGATTTGCTAGGGATCCAGATTTCAGTCCATGTGCATATATATTTTCCTCGTTTGTTAGCCATGGTGTTTATTGAATGGTATCATCTGTGCAACAGGTGTTGATGCATAATGAAAAACCATAAGTTGCCCCTTGGAGCATCAACAAGGCCTACATCCTATGATGACACAAGGCACTTTATCACACGGTGAGGCTTCCATCTTCCTCACATGATTAATTAGAATTTAAAGCATCCAAATCGTGTGATCAGGGTTCACACCCCTATGCTTTTCTCCTCTCCTTCTCCCCTAAGTATGTCACAACCAGCACACTTGTCCCATCCGTAAAGCGTCATGGAGCTGCCATTTGGCAATAACGGAAGAATGGAGGCTCCATGATGCTTTACTGACAGGACAAGTGAAGTGGTAAGGAAACTATCACACAGGGAGGCTGGCAATTGCTATTTACTGACAGGAGAAGGACAGGAGAAAAGTGTGGGGCTGTGAACCTCCATCGTGCTATTTGGACAGTTTAAATTCGAATTAATCACAGGAGCAGGACAGAAGCCTCCACATGTGATAATCTCCAAGGTTTTGCTCCTAGGTCTCAGCTTTTGGCTCCAATATTTCAAGGCCTGGAATAGCCCTGCCTTGGCAATCCTAATTAAATGAATGTGTTAGAATTGGTATCTTCCCAGTGAATCTTGCGCAAGAATGCTGGCTAGAGGAGAGGCAAGATATCGCAAAGTCACTGAGGGAGGTTAAGTCACCCTTTTGCAACTATTTATTTATTTATTGGATTTATATCCTGCCTTTCTCACAAAATGGGATTCAAGGCAGCTTACAATAATTTTTAAAAGATACAACTAAAACATTAATTACAAAAGTTTTTTTTTAAAAAATTAAATTTAAATTTAATGTTAAAACATTACAGTTAATAGCACAACATAATTAACACTATTTGAATAAAAAAAAATTGGAGGTACTTTGGCGGTACTAGCAGGTAGGGAAGAGGAATCTCCCAGCAACACTAGTGGGCATCAGCACACTTGTTTTAGGTGGTGAGGGGCAGAGTTGAGAGGAAGCTTTTGTTATTTATCAAAACGTCCCTTCTCCATGCACACAACCAATCCTGACTGGTATTACTGCTTCTGCTCCAGTAAGGCAAAGGCTAGATACTGGCTGCTTTTGGATCCTTGTGCAACGGATGAACTTTAATCTCCATCCATCTCAGTGAACCTGGTCACCATCACTGCTTTCACAGAAGTATTTGCTTGGAAGCCATGTTGCAGATTGGCAAGGAGGCATGGCATGGGTAGAGGGGAGCGTGGGAGAAGTTGCATAGATTGCACTTAGGGTCATATATGGCCCATGGGCTGTAGACTGAGCAGTCCCACCTTCCTGCAAGGAAAATATCTGAAGTTTGTTTGTTTTTCCCCCAGCTGGTTTGGTATTTATTGCATTCTGAATTGTTTCGTTGCTTTTATTTTGTATCATAATATTTTACTGTGGCAATTGTTATGCACCTAATTGGTTTCCTGATATTCATTATGGCCTTTCTGAAAGCTGGTGAACAAAAATGCCTGTTCTGTTGTCATTTTAATTCTTGTTATAATCTAATGGCCAAAAGAGATGAGCCCAGTTATAGCCACCCCATTTAAGGCTGGATTGGGGCCATAGAAAACAAACACACTGCCCTAATAAAGCCAGCTTCAACTCCAAATAGGAGTGGAAAAAAACCTCCTATTTGGGGTGGAAAAAATTGGACCCTTTGCCTCTAGAGCTGTTTTTTTACCAGCTCTTGGGTAAGTGGGGTCTGGAAGCCGCCTGGCATGTAATTGCCAGCACAACATCCGGGTGACTTGGGGGTGTGTTGCATATAAACGCCATGCCCCCAAGCCGGCTTGAAGCCAGCTAAAGCTGCTTGTCTGTGTTAGCCCTAAGTACAGTGAACCCTTGTTATACGCTGGGGTTTGGTTCCAAGAACCCCCATTAATAACAAAATCCGTGGATGATCAAGTCCCATTAAATACAACGGCATAGCAAAATGGTGTCCCTTATATAAAATGGGAAAATCAAGGTTTGATACTTGGGATTTATACTTTTTTTAATATTTTCAAGCCGTGGATGCTTGAATCTGTGTATAAAAAACCCATAAGGAGGGCCAACTGTAAAAGAGTTTCCCTCAACCAGCCTCCTTGGCGGCTTCCAAGAGTCCAAGAATAAAACACTCAGAAATTCTTTTGCATACACCAAAGATGTAGTTGGTTACATCTAGACCAGGGGAAAGGGGGTGGCTGCCTATAAACTACATCCAGCCAGTTGGGGGTTTCCAGATCCCAATGGAAGAAACATGTTGATATGGAGGATCTGAAATATATTATTAGTTTGTTTCTCATTTTCCCTCATTCCCATTTGCCATGTTAGCATTCATGTATGGATCCTCAATATCCTGACCCATTTCTGTTCAATGTCTGATGTGTATGGTTTCAGATCCATGGTTACAGACCATTCAAGATGTTGGTGTGAATGATCAGTGCAGCAACATTCTCAACAACAAGCGGTTCATGCTGGACATGTTGTATGCCCATAACAAGAAGCCCAAGGATGAAACAGATAAAGAGCTGGAGGAGAAGACGGAGGAAAAGGACGTGACAGAGGCAAACGAAGACACTCTCAGTAGCCTGGCCAGCAGGATCTCAGTCTTACAGGCCACAAAGCAGGCCAAAGATGAAAGTGTCAAAAAAATGGAACTTGGGAATTTGGACAATCAAGGCAGTGTGAAAGCCTTTGCAGAAAGATTCAACAACAGCGAGGTGGGCAAGACCACAAACTTTCCTGAAAGTGGCTTTATTGAAAAGGCCAATGAAAAAACACCAAACCAGGCTAAAAAGGAATCTGATTATATTTGGGATCAACTCATGGCCAATCCAAGGGAACTTAAAATCAAAGACATGGATTTTACAGACTTAAGGGATGAGGATGACGTTGATGTATTAGATATGGAAATACATCCTAGTGACTCCTTAGCTGCTCCTCCTCCACCACCACCATCCTTTTTAGGTTTGCCGCCTCCACCTCCTCCCTTGTTTTATGGATGCCCCCCTCCACCCCCACCCTCCAGTAATTTATTGGCTCCCCCTCCTATTTTTGGCACTATTCAGGGTTTAGGGTCACCCCCACTTCCTAGAGGACAACCTGCCTTTGTAAAAAAGAAGAAAACCATCCGCCTGTTTTGGAATGAGGTGAGGCCATTTGAGTGGCAATGTAAGAATAACAAATTTTGCAAAGGATTCCTGTGGTCGAAACTGGAGCCTATTAAGGTGGATACTTCCAAACTAGAGCACCTCTTTGAGTCTAAATCCAAGGAACTTCCTGTCACAAAGGTACTTTTTTAAAAATGTATTGATGTTGATCGTACTGTGTGTGTCGTAAACCAGATTAGCCAGCACTTTGATTGTATGTGATGTGTTTACGTCAGATAAGTCAGCTGTTGCATCAAAATAGTTTCAAGAATGCTATTGCAGAATTTATAGTAAAAATCTGCAAACTCTAGTGGATATTAAGAAATCTTCCAAAATATGTATGAATAATCAAATGTAGTATTTGGTGCAATAACTGTCTATATAGTCTACAGTCTTTTTCTACCCGATTTAAGTAGGAAGGGAGTCTCAGTTTTCTCTCCTATAAGGTGTTTTGCAACATGCATTCCAGTCTTCTGAATACTGTATGTGATTACTAAATTTAGAAAATGGCTCTTGTACAGAAAAAAAAAATCTGGGTTTTATTTTTGAGGCCTTATCCTGTGAACAACTTATTGCAAATACTTTATTTCAGGCTGTCTCTCTCATGAGAAAGGAGCTTACTGAGCATGCAGTTACATGTATACCAATTTACTATATTTTAATATTGTTTCACGTAGATGGCATATATAAGTGAAATCCTTTTTTAAATTATTTTTATTTTTCTTTATGGCCAGCACATTTACCCCTGAATGATTCCTAACTTTACTTTCACATTACCATAATTCTGTTAAACAAATATGTCTGTAAAAGTTGAGACTCTGTTCTAAAAAACAGCTACCAAATGGCCCTTCTTTGCTTGTTCTATTTTCCTCCTTGCACCATTTTTCTACACAGTTCCATCAGGGTGGATTTGATTTAAAACAATTTTATTTAAATCACGATTTAAATGCATATTTTATACAATTCAGAGTTACTGAAGCCTCATTCTTGCTAGTATAATCTTAATATTATAACGAGATGAAGGTTTAATTTTTAGAATAACAACTTTTTAGATTAGTTTTACAGTTATATCACAAAAAAATACTGATTTGGTTATACTATTAGAAACACATAGATTAGATAGATAGATAGATAGATAGATAGATAGATAGATAGATAGATAGATAGATAGATGGGAAATTATTGTGTAGTTAACTATCTCCAGTTTAATACGTCAGTCATTCATATTTGAACAACTGTTCTGCTGTACTTTATTGAAAGGAGAAAAATAATAATCTTAATGATAACAATTTAAATAGCTTAATTTAACTGAAACAATAATGCAAAGACATGTATTTTGCTGAAAAGGTTTCACTTTCATTTTTACCGCTTGCCCATCCCTCTCACACTGAAGACCAGTACAGATGGCCCTAAAGAGGTGGCTTGACACCACACCTTTGAGCACCAGATCAGGGCCATAGCAACCGCGCACCATGTATCCGATCTAGCATTTTGCCAGCCCAAAAAGAAGCAGCAAACTGTAGTTCCTTTTTGAGGTGGAAAATAGCCATCCTTTCTGCCACGGCAGTGGCTCTTCTGCACTCCTGTGTCATGCATCATCTAAATGACACACCTCTACGCCACCCCCAAGCCGATGCTTACTGCCAGTCTGTTTCTGCCCATAGTTTCCTCTACAGATCTATTCCACTCCCAGTCTCCCAACAATCTGTTCCATTAATGTTTTCAAACTTAGCACTTAAGAGGTAAGAGACTGGTTAGCTTTGCAAAAGAACAATGGGATCTATGCAGACACAAACTGACATATTTGAGAAGTGTAAAACCAAGCATCTGTTGTAATATCCTCAAGATAGTAAAATTGCCCAATAATCTTACAGAAACCTCTGAAAGAGCGTGACATTGTGACACTTTTAATGGATTAATGGGATTCATCTGCCAAAATATTGAACCACTGCATAAATATACATTCCCATGCTATTTACCATATATACTCGACTATATGTCGATCTCAAGTATAAGTCAAGGGCAAGTTTTGGGGACAAAATTATGGACTTTGCTATGACTCATGGATAAGTCAAGGGTAAAACGTAGGGACATATAGCAAAGGATTCTAGAGGATGAAGCAAAGCAAAACAATGTCAAAGAACTTACAAAATTCCAGCAGACATAACTCTTTATGCTTACTCTTAAAACTGGATAGATGAAAGAGTAGAAGAGTTGGTGCTTCCACAATAGATTGTACTCTTGCCTTTCACCAGAGGCTGGTTCCTTCTTTTAAATAAGAGTTAAGATACAGTACTTACATTGACCCGTGGCTAAGTGGACTCATGTTTTTTTGGTCAATTTTTTGACCTAACTGTCTAGATTTATACATGAGTATATACAGTAATTAAAAACTAATTCCAATTTCATTATGAATAATCTTTGATTATAATGCATCTTAAACATAAAACTATCTTTAGAGGGATTTTTCCTCAAAAAGTATTTAAGAAACCCAATTTAAATTTGAAAAATCAATTTTTTTAATATTTTTTAAAATTATGCATTCCATTCATAATCCCTCATTCATGTGGTCAGACACTGTATTCACATTCTCTCTCGCATATTCCACTCACAAAAATTAAGTGCTAATAACCAACATAATAGTGCTTACTCTTTAATTCTGTGCACCCTTTGTAAGACCAGCAGCTCCATTTTTTAGCTGTAGTGTGATGTGTTAAGAGTTTTTAAACTTCTGACAAACTGGAATGCTTGTAAAGATTCCAGATATCTCACTGGTTGGGGTCAACATTTCATAATGGTTTAGCCAGGCCTCTTCCAGCAGATAGATAGATAGATAGATAGATAGATAGATAGATAGATATTGTCTGATCTGTGGTGGTTATGGCTACCACCCACTATGGTGGCTTGTTTTCGAGGTGAGATAGTTTATCTGTTGGGCTGGATGAACAAAACAACTATTTTTAAAACATCTATTTCTTCTGTGGTTTACATATTTTGCAAGTAGTTATGACTGAACTTTCCATTCTGATAAATGAATATGAAAACAATCTATCAACCTGAAATAAGAAAGTAAGTTCGTACTCTGTGTTTTCTAGCTTTTGAACAATTATATAAAATGTTCACATTTTCTTCAGCTTAAATTTCTTAAATATCTTGTGACTAACATGAGCCAAAATTTAAATATGGGAAGCTTTAAATGTTAAACTCATAATGTTAAGAGTAGTTTGCTTTGTATATGCTTTGAAATTAAATTACAGCCCTTCCTAATGCATTGTATATCAAGAGACAAATCATAGCATTGGTATTCATTGTGGTGTTCCTGGGCATACTATGCACACTTACTTGGGAATGAGCTTTGTTGAACTCAGTAGACTTGCTTCTGAGTAGGCAGGCACTAGACTGTGCTGGTCATGACAGTAAATAAGGCATCTTGATGTAGAGCTATAATCTTTCATGGCAATGCTCCCAAATGTATATATATTCCTGGGTACAATTTCATGTTGTTTTCATTGTGAAATCAGCAAGTGTCTATTCTATTCCTGGTCATGTCAGAGCATCAGTAAAACAGCTTCATATGTGTCCCATGAATTCACCCTTGTAATATCATGACTATTCTGAGTAAACATGCAACTAGTTGATTTGGGGGCAGAACAGATGGGCAGAAAGGAGCAGCTAGAAACTGCTCTGAGCCCAATCACCCCAGGGCCGCAACAAACACATGCCGCAGCCCCAAGGGTGTCTCCTCCCATGGTCCCAAATAGGAGCAAAAAAGATCCGTTCCTTTTGGGGCTGGATTTGGGCCACCTTGGGATGGTTTCTGGGTGCTCTGGGGCATGTGTAATATAAGTGACCCATGGCCGGAAGCCACCCCCATCTGCCTGTCTGTTTCGGGCCTTTGTGAAGCTCATGGTTAACATTCAAAGGACTGGATTTTAAATTCTCTCAGAAGTTGTTACTGTTCCAAAGAATGCTTTTCTAGTCTTGAGGACATTCCCCTTCCTTCCTCTGCCCCTCAGCTTTGCAGATAAGTTGCAATGTCTCTTACTAGAATGGGTTGCAGTGCATTGATGGTTTTGTTCTAAACAGCTATTTTTATGTTACTGTAGTAGTTGAGTCATAATGCATGGGGGTCAGACTGATAATGAGGATTTTTGTGCTGCTGTTTGTTGTACTTTACATGATATTTATGTATTGTTTATTTATTGCATTTTTATTTATAATTTCTTCCTTCCTTTATATCATTTCTGCTCTACCAACCCAAGATTCCCTTACATATATGTGCTAAGGGGACCCTGCTTTGGGAACTGCTTCATGGCTCTAACCGTCTTAATCTGAATTTGGCTGAAAATACTTAGAAATCCCTCCACTGTTGGCAACTCTATGTAATTGAAATTCCCATATACTAGGGAAAATTACCAAGAGCATTGAACTAACATGCTTAGAATCTGACTTCAGACATTTATGCTCAACAGGTTTTCAGCCAGGATAGTGATGTTTAAACACATGCCCCTACTTACTGCTCTTTTAAAAAAAACATATTCACAATGAATTCATCTTGGATGAAGGAATCATTCTGGGAAGAGAATGGTCATATATAGGCACAATTATGTCTAAACCTCCATCAGGAGTTAGTTAGCCACATATTTAACTTTCCTCACCTCTGAGAGTGCTTAAAACGGACCAAAAAGGAAGTGGGGAGGAATTGTCAGCACCCTTGACATCCACCCTGTATCCCAATTGGTATGGGCATTTATTTACATTACTGAGCTCATTCTTGCTTTAAATCACAACATGATAGTGTAGAGACAGATTGAATTACACAGTAATGGCAAATGAAAGGCAGAGTTTGGCATTATCAGTTGGCAAGCACAGACTTAATTTTGTTTAGTGCCAGTTCAGTGGCACTGTTATTTGGGTTATATATGAACATTTTAATTTAAAATAAAATATTGATTTGCACATCCCCCCATATTCACAGAATCCTTATCCACAGCTTGAAAATGCTAATACACACACACACACACACATATATTCCAAAAGACAAACATTGAGTAAACAGGATATGCCATATATACTCATTTATAGGTTAAAAAAAAATAGATGCCCAAAAATTGCCCCCAAAATCCCAGGCTGGCTTATTTATTTCAGTATGGTAATGTGATAGCAGCTCTTTCAGATTTCCCCATACGATAGAGAGAGCAGTTTCTTTCTCTCTTGAGCCAAGCAGAAAGAGTCTTGAGTCATTGATTGCTGTTGAATAAATAGAGTTACTCTCCTGCTGTCTGCGGAGAGAAGGCTGAAACCAAGGGTGAAGCAAAAAGCTTAGATTGGAGTCCCTCTTGCTGTGCGCACACATACACTGAAGAAGTCTCCAAGTTTTGCCCACAACTGGTCCACATGCTGTAGCAAAATCCATAATTTTGGCCCCAAAACCTGCCCTTGACTTAAACATGAGGATGGCTTATAGTCGAGTATATACGGTAGTCATTGCACAATAGTTCACCCAACATTCCTGTTTTCAGGGAAAGGCAGGTTATTCAAACCCTACTAATGTCGCTTTTATCTGGCATGTACTGCATTGCTCGACTTTTTTCAAGAATAAATTTATTCCAGTAGTGACCGGATCAACTTACTTAGGGTGGATAAAGTATATGGCATCAATCAAGTGTAACAACTACAGCATAAATACCTTGTATGTTGAAAGCAGAATTGATCCTGTAGTTCCTGCTTTCCTCCAGACCTCTAACCATTTCCCCTAATTCTTTTTCCAGCTGGCTAATCTTAAATGACACAATAATTCCCTCTTCCTGGCTATTCTCTCCAATCTCCCTACTAAAAAGCCAAAGTGACTCCAGTTCTATCTACCCCACCACCACCTCTGCCATGTCCTACATTCTCCTGCATATGGTACTCTGTGCAGGTTCCTATCTAGCACAGAGAATTTTCTGAGCTGTAGGATAGAAAGGGCCAAAAATGATTTTTAATGCAAACTTCAAGCACATTGTACTGAGTCTAGAAAAGGGCACTTACTTGACCTTCTCCCAATAGAGCACAGCAAACTGTTCCTCAAAGGACACTTTACAAATGGAAAATCACCTGGCAAATCTAATCCTAACAAAGTCTCTGCAGGGAAAACAATGAAACTGTCAATACCTTTGAAACAGCTTGAGGTGTCCCATCAGACTTTACCCCTGAAAATTAACAATTTGTTATGCTTTCAGACTCCAAAGTAGCATGGGTCATCTTTAAACATATTTCTTCTACTCCTCCAAGCTTAGCCCCTATCCTTATTTTTGATTATTGTAATGGAACTTGTTTCCTTTGACCCAGCTTTAACAATAAAGCTTAGCTGTGACTCTATAATTTACTGAACATACCAAAGCAGATGAAGCGTGAATTATATTGCTTTTTATTGCTTTGTCTCTTGCAGACCTGTTGCCAGACCCAGCTATGCTGCATACTCTAATCTAGATCACTGTGCCAATAAAATTCTCAGAGACATACGTGCAGGCATGTATGTTCCAAATGCATACACACAATAGACAGAGAGCCACAAGGGTACTGGTGTGCTATGGTGATGTCCAACACATCTGTGTTATGTGCATAACAGAACTGCCCTCTCTGTGGTGGAACCAAGTTATGGAATTCAGTCCCTAGGGAGCTTCCCCACTTTCCTGTTAATGTTTAGTTGTACAGGGACATTGTTTCAGAGAGTATTGGGGCTTGTGCTTAACTGATGGTGGCATTGTTTACATTTTTATTGTTTTCCAATTGTTCTATTCATTGCTTTGTATGATATTAAGTTTTTATTTTTGTGAAATCATTGGATTCAAAAAGTGGGATGCAAAAGCTTAAATAAACTGTACAGTTAAGGCTTAAGACACGTGTTCCAACTCCACAGCAAGAGGATATTTCCTTGCATGTTTGTTCGATGAGGACTTATAAAATAATATTGAAAATGGAAGACATCACTGAGAAAGCAGTGGAACTAGCATAGGGTTGCCATATCCCGCCTGTGGGTGGGACTTTCCCGGTTTTGGGCGGGTCTGCAGGGTCCCGCCCCGGGATTTCCCCCACCCCCAGGCTGAGGGGAGGATTCCCTCCCCACTTGGGCTCCGCTGCTGCCTCCGCCGCAGCAAGGCCAGGGCCCAGGCCGCGAGGGAAAGCCTCCCTGAAGGAAGGATTCCCTCCCCGCTTGGGCTCTGCTGTCACCGCGGCGAGGCCGGAGCCCAGACCAGGAGGGAAAGCCTCCCTGAAGGGAAGATTCCCTGCCCGCTTGGGCTCCACCACTGCCGTCGCCGCAGTGAGGCCGGAGCCCAGACCGGGAGGGAAAGCCTCCCCTCAGAGAGGCTCCTATTCAAATGTAGGACACAAAAAAGTGTCTTACATTTGAAAATTTTGTCCCACATTTTCCCGGTTTGGAGGTCCTGATGTATGGCAACCCTAAACTAGCATATCCACAGGAGGTACTCCTGTAAAGTTGCAATGATGTAAGAATCTTAAAATGGTATGAAAGTATGTGGGAAATACCATACAAAGTTTCACTGGATGGTCATAAGATCAATATGTAGCATGTAGATTTCAGCTTCAATCTCTTTGGTGTCTCCATGACTCAGAACTCTTGTTTATTTTATAACTTCTTCCATCAGTATAAATCTGTCCCTAGTGTGGACTGCAAGAGAGAGTTTGAAAATGTTGTCTAGGATCCATAAAACAAATAATTCCATGACCTGAAAGCAGAATTACGACATATTTCTTAGTTGAATCCATAGTATGTTATATACAGCATAGCGCCAGCATTATGATGAGCTGACATTATTACCTTTCAGCATTTTCCATAAATTATTTTTAAAATGTGAATATTTATACTGATTTATTTTCTGACTTGCTGGGATCTTCCCAGAATTGCTGGGTTCTTCCCAAACTGTTTCCCTACCTTTCACTGTTAGCGCAGATGAGGGTGGTTGCAAACTCCCCCCACTTTCCTACCTCCTGGAAGTGGGATTTAACCCTCCTTCCCAAGACACAGATTTCCCAGTTCTTGTCCAGTTTTGTCTGATATCAGTGCTACTTGTACTCCCCCTAAATCCAGCAGGAATATAGGGCTCTCCTTCCTCAAGGGTGCCTTCCTCACTTGTACTTTCCCTTGTCCCTTGCTACAGAAACCCTTAGCCAGTGAACGCAGTCCACAGTTCTCTCCAGAATATGGGTTACAGCTCTAGTGGGGATTCTCCTAAAGGGATTCTCTTTGGCAGTGACACTGCAACTGAACACAGACATCTTCCTTGTGGATTTTTATTGTCAAAAGAGAAATATGGCTGCCACTGGTTATTAAGAACAACCAGAGTATAATAAGCCTTGTGTTTCGGCACAGTTTGGTTGGTACAGAAGGAATACAACTTTAAGCCCAGAGTTATTTGTTATTGTTGTTGTTGTTGTTGTTGCATGCCTACAAGTCATTTCCATCTTATGGTGATCCTAAAGCCAACATATCATAGAATTTTCTTGGCAAGATTTGTTCAGAGGAGGTTTGCCATTGCCTTCCCCTGAGGCTGGGAGCATGTGATGTACCCAAGATCACCCAGTGGGTTCCATGGCTAAGCTGGAAATTGAGCCCAGAGTACCAGTAAAGAAAAATATAGCAATAACTCTGACTGCATCTAACTATTTCCAGCTCTGGGTTTGCTGATCAAATGGCCTTCAGACAATCGCCAGGCTTCATGGTTCCTCAGAGAGAGACTTTAACTGCATTCATACTATAGAAATAATCCAGTTTGACACGACTTTTAAGTGCCATGACTCAATACTATGGAATTCTGGTAACTGTAGTTGTGTGAAGCATTTAGTGTCTGTCAGAGAGCTCTGGTGCCACACAAAAACTAAAATTCCCAGAATTCCATAGCATTGAGCCATGGCAGATAAAGTGCTGTCAAGATGGATTATTTCTGCAGTGCACATATGGTACATCCAGAGTGTGTGTACATCCTGCTTTTTTTTTCCAGGTTTGAGAAAGAGGGGAAAGTTTGGCACCTTCAAGCTCCTATAGGATCCTGATTGGTCATTCTGTCTTCTCTGCCAGGCTCACCTCTGTGGTCCTAGGGCTTTCTAGGAACTGAGCCAAAGTTTGCTACAATTTTTCAATGCTTACCTAAAAGATGTTATCTCCCCACTTTATATCATCGCAGTTTCTCTTATCCCTGTTGCCCACGTACAAGGACTACTAGAAAGAGGGAAATCTTGTTTTAATCTGGGAAATTTACTAATCAAATTACTTTGTTTTTTTCAGCTTGGAGAAAATTGTTTTTTCAGCTTGGAAAAATTAGATAGACTTTCCAGTATGGAATACAGTTGGCCCTCCATTTTCACAGGGGTTAGGGCGCGCAAGGCCCCCGTGAAAGTGGGAAAACCGTGAAGAAGCGGGGGAAGGCAGGAGGGATGTGCACGCATGCTCTTCTTCCTCCCCCATGCTTTAGCTGCCTTCCCTTACTCTAGGATTCTTTACCAGTGTCTTTTACCTAGATTACATTTATCTCAGATCAAAGATTCCAGACAAGACTTTCAGTCCTGGACCCATCCAGACAAAGCTTTAAGCCTTGCCATAATTTCAGCTAATTCATGGGTGCTCATTTGCAGATGGGAAGAGGGTGTCATTCAGTCAGCTTCAGATATGGCCTGAGGGTTGCTTTAGTTCCTGACTCAAGCCTCTATAGCTAGTGTTTTCTGTACTGATAGGCTCAGTAACTACAGCTCCAGTGTACTGATGGCCTGGATAAACTATCCTATGCCTTGGTTACAATATGTAACAACAATCATGGTATTCAACATTTCTCTGTATCAAGGATGGCAACTGTGAATAAGTTGATGGGAACTGTTTGCTAGAAAGGACCACAGTTATCCACCCTGCTCTATATGGTCAGTCTCACTGCCCACTGAAAGTGCTGTATCTGCTAAGCACACTACAGGCACTCTAGATAGCTGATTTAGGCTTTTGTATGTAGGGGTTTATGAACTATCATTCTTGGCACTTAGACAAACCCTTGGTGCTTAGCACTTACAGTTTAAATATAGGCCTGTTACAGACTGCCAAAATAAAGCTGCTTCGGGTCTCTTTGGAGGTATGCTATTTAAATGATGCATGCATCCAAAGAATCTGGAAGCTGCACCAAAGCTGCACTCCAATGCTTAGGAATGGAGTGTGGCTTTGGTGCAACCTCCTGACTCTTAGGACCCAAGCGTCATTTAAATAGCATACCTTCAAAGAGACCCGAAGCAGCTTTATTTTGGCAGTCTGTAACAGGCCATAGTCTCAATTGTTGTTGTTATTTCCCATAAAATCAGATCGAACTCATGGTGATCCCATCAAAGAGAAATCTAAAAACGTCAGTTGGTTCTTAGCTGCCTTGAATGAATCATTATACCTGTAATGTGGGCTTTTTTTTTAGTTCTGATCATATAATGTGTTCTCTTATTGATTATTCAGCATCCCCAATCATGGTTTAAATTTCCATTTAATTTCTTTGCTCTTATGGAAGAGGTCTCTTGTGCTACCTTTTTATTGACTCCTTCTGTTTCTTAGAATTTATTCTTATAATAGTTTTGTTTATCCCTATGCAGAATTCACTGAGCAGTTGCATTCAGGATTCTGGTCGTATTTCTGTCACCTTTTGCTTGTTTCTTGTCTGTAACAATTTGAACAGCCTCATTTATCAGCCAGTGAGGTTTTTATTTCTTCTTAGTGACAGATAGAGTGTTTTTGCATTCATCTCTGATAATTTCCCTGAATAGTTTTGGTTCATTGAAGATCAGGCGGAAAAGGACGGAGCTGGACAGGTATAAAAGGCTTTGCAGAAAGGAGCTTCACTGTCAGAGGCTTTTTTAACTGAGCTATGGCTGTAATGTAAAGCATTAAAAGTAAATTATGCAAATAATGATTCTGTGAACAGAAACCCTGGTGAAATCATTTGTGGGGAGGAGAGATGGTGGAAGAAATAAGAATGATATTGTTATGGCAGTACACTACACACAGCCTTGTTGTTGTTAACTGCCCTCATGGTGACCCTGTGGATAAGACAGATCAAAGCCACTCTACCCTCCACTGCTCTCCTTAAGTTTTGTAGATTCAGGCCCGCTATCTCCCTAATTTAATCTACCTGTCTGGTTTGTGGTGTTCCTCTCTTTCAGCTGCCTTCTACTTTTTCTAGCATTTTCTCCCCCAGTGAGTCAGGCCTTCTCATGATGTGATCAAAGTATGACAGCCTCTGTTTCGTCATCTTGGCTTCCAAGGAGAGTTCTAGCTTGATCTGTTCTAGGACCCATCGGTTTGGTTTGGTTTGGTTTGGTTTTTTGGCTGTCCATGATCTCCTCCAGCACTACATCTCAGATGAGGTTTTTTTCTTGTCTGCTCTTTTCACTGTCCAGCTCTCACATGCATTCATCATGATGGAAGATACTGCCGCTTGGATGATTCTTACTTTAGTGTTCAGTTGTATGTCTGGAATGCAGTGGCTTAGTGGTTAAGACGCCAGTTCTGATAATCAGAAGACCAGAAGACTGGCAGTTCAAGACCCGAGTGCTGCATGATGGGATGAACTCCTGTCACTAGTCCCAGCTTCTGCCAACCTAGCCATTTGAAAGCATGCAAATGCAAGTAGATAGATAGGTACCACTTCTAAGTGGGAAGGTAACAGCGTTCGGTGCACTCATGTTTGCCATATGACCACCAGAGCAGTCCTTGGTCAACAATAGCTCTTCGGCTTAGAAACGGAGATGAGCTCCGCCCCCTACAGTTGGTTAAGGGACTACCTTTACCTTTACCTTACCTTACCTTACTGTATGTCTTCACTCTTCAGGATCTTTTCTAGTTCTTTCATAGCTACCCTTTCCATTCCTAATATTCTTCTTATTTCTTGGCTGCAGTCCCCATTCCATTCAATGTTTGATCCTAGGTATGGGAAATCTTTAACTATTTCAATTTCTCAATTATCTAGGTTGAATTTATGTATTTCTTCCATGGCCATTATTTTTGTTTTCTTTATATCCAGCATTAAGGATCTCTTTGCATTTTTATCTTTGACCTGCTTTGGTAATTGTTCCAGTTCTGCCCAGCCAACTGCACAGCATGATATTACCACCCTAGAAGAGAAAGCAAAACTTTCACAGAGGCAATTGGCCATAGTAGCAATGAGATTCCATTGATTCTATTATCTGATGGAAGTTCAACTCTGCAAAAATGTATGTAAAGGGATCTTGTAGCACCTTTGAAACTAACTGAGCAAAATAAGTTGTAGCATTACCTTTTGCAGATTTTGTCTACTTCCTCAGATGCATGGATGCATGGAGAAGAAGCAGACCAAGTCTATGAAAGCTAATGCTACAACTTCTTTAGCTTAATTCTTTCAAATGTGCTATAAGATCCTTTTGCATCCAGACTAACATGGCTATGCCTCTGAATTCTGAAAAAAAAAGAGGGGGAGACTATGCACTAAATTTTTGACTTGTCTTCTTGACAAATTTTACTGTAAGAAAGTGGAAGAAGGCGTAAGAGGATTTGCTGTTCTGTAATTACTGGTAATCCTAACCAAAAGAGAAGAAATGGTTGATGAAATGATAAAAGGAAGCAGACCATGTCAGCTTAGTGGTAATAGTCAGAGCTAAGAGAACTATGGCCCGTTACACACGGGCTCTTGAGGCGCCCCCATTACGTGATAGGGGTTGGCCAGGGACCTAGCGTCCACACCGGCCTCACCCCTATCATGTGACGGGGGCATAATAATGGTGGCGCCTGATACGCACAGGTGCCTCCATTATTACGTCTCGGACGCATAGTGTCCACACGTCGCGTGGCACTTATAGCGTCACGAGTGTGCGATTGGCGCCTCACGGCATCATAACCACACCACGGGAAGAAGCGCCATTTGGGGGCTACTTTTTTGCTCCGCGCGGGAGCCGTGCAGTTTGGCTGCTGTGGCTCCCTCACAGAGCAGCTAGCAGCGCCGGCAGACCGCCGCTTTTAGGCGGTCTGTAACGGGCCTAAGTTTAGAAAGACCAGTTTAAAAAATGCTTTTGTTTGCACGTTCATGTGTCTTCATAGTTTTAAATTTTATAGTGAAATAGCTTTCCTTCTCCCTCAGGCAGAGATTCCAAGTGCCCTTCTTGCCTTTTCTTTCCTCTCCAGGGCAGAAAAGGTTTGGAAAAAGAAAGGGGAATCAGGGCTTCCAAGTCTCATATCCCCTTTAGCAACTCTCATTCCCACCCCACTATTTGAAAACCCCTGCTATAGCTTGTAAAGAGAAGCAGTTGCTTATCTGCAAGTACTGTAGTTCTTTTGATGGTCACTTAATTCACATCACATAGGTCCTAGAACACTTTGGGATCTTATTAGGAAGGGAGTTACACCGACGAACATGTGCATTGCAAGGGTAGAGCTTCCTGCCAAAAAACTTTTCAGCTCTAGAACATTTCAAACAAAGTGATGGGCAAGTGAAAAACCCATATATGTGAATGAACATACTATCACTCAAAGAACTACAATTATGGATAAGCAAACTGTCCTTTGTAAGCAACCCTTTTTCTTTGGGTCAGTAAATATGGGCAGGTGCTTGGCAGAGATCTATGCAGAAACTGGTGAGAAAGAAAAGCTGCAATTAAGATCAGAAGTTAGAGTCTGAGACTGGTTTGGCTCCAGCTTCTGTGTTCAGATACAGCTGCAACCAATTTTATCCTCATTTCTGTGCCTCAACTGTGATTTTCACAATATAAGCTATTACTTACTGATGGTCAGTACATTTTTTTAAAATTATAATTGTAATAAAGTAATTCATAGTGAACTTAAGAAAGGAACTTGAAATGGAAGTGAAGGTTGCGTGATTTTGGAAATGGAAGAATATTATACTATACATTAATAGAAGAATATTATACTATAGACTGCCCTCTATTGGATAGTGTTCTTAATCAGAGAGTGTAGACAATTGCATTAGAGCCAGCATGCTATAATGGTTGGACTGATGGACAAGGACTTCTGTTCCTTTTTCCATAAGGGTTGATGATTTCATGATTAAGGATTGTGCACATTAATCCCACTGTGTTCTCTTGTGATAGTTTTTGCAGAGGATAGCCATGTTTTAAAAAACCCTTCCAAAACTCTTAACTGACAATAACAGTGGGCACGTAAGTGTGTTTCTTCAGGAAAATATGTATCTCGCATACCACTTCCAACTCTCTAAAAGAGTCGTGTGCAGGTTTATCCTGCTAGGTTGATACATTCTAGAATTAGGAATGGTGGTGATGTTACTGTGTGCCTTCAAGCCAACTCTTATTTATGATAACACAGTCCAACGGTTTTCTAGGCAAGATTTATTTGGAAGATGTTTTGCCATTGCCTTTTTGTAAAACAGAGGCCTGTTACAGACTGCCCAAATAAAACTGCTTTGGGTCTCATGCATCCGAAGAATCCGGAAGCTGCACCAAAGCTGCACTCCAGTGCTTAGGAATGGAGTGTGGCTTTGGTGCGACCTCCAGACTCTTAGGACCCATGTATCATTTAAATAGCATACCTCCAAAGAGACCTGAAGCAGCTTTATTTGGACAGTCTGTAACAGGCCTAAGAGAGTATTTCTTGCCCATGGTCACCTAGCAGGTTTTTGTGGTAGAGCAGGGATTTAAACCTTGATCTCCCAGAGTCCCAGTCTGAAACCACTATATTGCACTGGCTTTTAAAGAGTGTGGTCCAGCTCTAAAAATGAGTGGCTACTTATGAAGTGCTGTTCCCACTGTCAATTCTCTACTGTTACTGCAACTAGTGCTAGCTTCTGATGTTGATAGTATAAATAGGGTACATATGCTCCATTCCCATTTAGCAGCTCTAGACAGCCTCTTGCACATAAATCTAATCTGTATTATGTAACATGTTAGACAGAATCACATGGATTTTCTAATGTCAACATATGTGTAGCTTATGATTTAAAGAATGCAATGGTTACCTTCCCTCATTTTTCTTTTATTTGCAGAAAACTGCTGCAGATGGCAAAAGGCAGGAGATCATTGTGTTGGATTCCAAGCGGAGCAATGCCATCAATATTGGGCTGACAGTATTACCCCCTCCAAGGACGATCAAGACTGCAATTTTAAACTTTGACGAATATGCCTTAAATAAAGAAGGAATAGAGGTACGCGGGGAGGGAACAGTTCAGAGCTGTGAAGTTTATGTCATCCCTCTTTATCAAGGTACAGGAACCTCTATATCAATCTTGCTCCAGGTGCACAAGCAGACTGCATGGCTCCTGTAACATTATAAGTTGTACAAAATAGGGCATTTCAAAAAGTGCAGCTCTTCTCTTCCCCATATGACAAGTTACAACTGCTACACATCCCACACTCTACACAACTATTAAATATGCAAGTGCTTTGGCACCTAATATCTTCCTGCCTGATGTTTTTTCCAGAGAAGCCCTTTTTTTTCTAAGGGTGGGAGTGCCATTGTTGCAAACCACTTTATGTTAAGGTAGGAGTCTCTTATCGTTTCTAACATGCTTAAAGGTCTAAAACCTCACCATTTCTCAAAGTTAAACTGCTGGGGCCAAAAGTAGATGAAACGCTAAATTTTATTCTGATTTGTTTTGTTGGCAAATACTTCTGTACATCTATTTTATGTTTGTCCATTGTATATAATTAAATATCTAAAGAAACATTTCAGGATGAAAGGAAGGAATTCTGGTACCTGTCATAATTTGAAAAAAAGATAGGTTGGTTTAGTTAGATATGTTGAATTTTCTTTATATTTGTGCAAACAAGTTGTGAGGTCTATGTTTTTGCTTCATTTGAGGTTTGATTTATAGCATGGCCATGCAGTAAATCTCAGGGCAGTGTTCATATGCGAATACCATTTATTTGTGCAGATACTAGCTGAACAAGCATACATATAGAAGCCTCTGTACTCTAGTATATTACCACTGCTGGACTGTGGTCCAGCCAAGGCTGAAGAGACAAAAGTTTATAAATATATTCAAATTGTCTAAAGATACAATAGTTTATAAATGTATTTTAATTGTAATAAGTTTTGAAAGCAATTGCTGGGGTTTACAAATCAACTTCCCAATACTTTTTATGGGAAAATTGGGGTGCATCAAAATGTACAAAGACCACTTTCGAATACTGTGGATACTGATTGCAATGGCTATCTTTTGTTTAATTCTGTGTATTCAGTTTATGGTTGATGTCTTCCTAGAAAATTCTCACAATGATTCCCACTGAAGAGGAGAAGCAGAAAATTCAGGAAGCTCAGTTAGCCAACCCTGATACCCCACTGGGCACTGCTGAGCAGTTTCTCCTGACTCTTTCTTCCATCACTGAACTTACTCCTAGACTTCAACTCTGGGCATTCAAAATGGATTATGAGCTTGTGGAAAAGGTAATTCCTTATTGGTCAGTAATTGTAATGTAGTTTGTAGTATTTAATTAAATTTTTAAGTCTCCACTACAATGAACCTTTCACGTTTTCTTAAATGGCATTTGAAGTAAACATCTGAATAGGCAATAAGAGCATTGAAAACTTCCTTCCCCAAAAGAAAAAGGTTTGTATTTTCCTTCTGAATTATACTACTCTGATTGAAGCACATGGAAGCTTCACTGAGAATGAGAGTATCCCAATTTTCCCCAAACCCATAGTGTTTTTTTCAGAAAACTGCCTTGAATCCCATTTTGGAGAAAGATGAGATATAAATCCCTTAAATAAATACAGTCGGTTCGGGACACCCACATGCCCGCACGTAAAGCAAAAAGCGTGTATGCTCAAGCCCCATTAAATAGAATGGGGCTTAGGCTTGGCATGCACACCATTGTTTTTACTGCTGGGCGCTTCAGCGTATGCTGAAAGCCACCTATAATGAGCCCGCATATGGCGCGGGTTCACTGTACATAAATAACAGCTTAAATAAATAAATACAGCAGTAGCAGTAGTAATTATACTTCTAGTCTACCAGTAGTGTACCAATGATGGTACTAGTCATCATCTGAACTGAATCAATTACAAAATTGAATATAAAAATCCCTACAGCCCTTTTTCTAAAACAAAAAAGAGCCCTCTAAAATGTAATGGCTCTGTCTGAAATCTGAGAATCAAGAATCTACAAACTCAGGATCCACATATGTCAAAAGGAGAGATAAAAAGACATGACAGGTAGGAGGATGGTGGTACTGAATTGTTAATTTTTATTGGATTTATTAATAAGGTTTACTATAATTTAGATAACTAAACTTTGCTACCAAAAACCTGCTTATAAGATTTAATGTACTCCTTTTATGATTAATTACTACATTGTCTTAGAACCTGATTTATTGCCTGACTGCTTAAATGTTCTGATAAACATCTCACTACATGGGAGGAAAAATGATTAACTGCCTTCTTAAGAGTGCTTGTATCATGAATATTTCACTATTTTTATTTCATTTAAGACATTTTTTGTTTAAATTAGAGCAAGAAATTAAGTAGTAGTTAATATATGCATTATTTTCATTCACTAATTACTCACTAATTAATTACATTTTGGATTACATGCCCCATGTAAATGGGCATGCACCAAGATGGCGCTCGGGGGAGGAAGAAGGACTTCGAGCATGTAAACGCTCAGCTCTTCTTCACCCCTAGAACGCAGTCAGGCCAGAACAAAGTGCCAGTCTGCACTGCCTCTGAATTCCAAGACCTGCTTATTACTTCTATCCGCAATATCTCCTTAAAACATTAAATTAGTTTTACATCTGAGTAGCGAACATGAGTTGAAGCTAGTTCCAAACAGCAAAATACAGATTTAGGCATGGGTTTTTTAGAGTTCCACCTGAGAATCAGATACGTCAGATTCCTCAACTCGGGCCTGATCTGCACTGCAGAAATAAAGTAGTTTGACACTACATTAACTGCCATGGCTCTATGCTACGGAATTCTGGTATTTGTAGTTTTATGAGATATTTAGTCTTTCCTGTGAGAATGCTCTCGTGCTACAACAAACTACAAATCCCAAGACTCCACAGCATGGAGCCATGGCAGTTAAAGTGGTGTCAAACTGCATTATTTCTGCAGTGCAGTTTAGACCTCAGTCACCTAAAAGTGAATCTACTGAGAATTTTTCCTCTTTGGTATTTAAGAAAGAGGAATAAAGATCTCTTACAATAAAACAGTTAAACCGCTAGTATATATTTCTTAAGCATTTACTGTATCTATTGAACAATGCTTTTGGCCAGCACAGTCTCTTTCTCTCTCCATCCCTGTAGTCAAAAGAAATAAGCTTGGATAATATATTTCCTTTCTCAGTGGTCTGGGGAAAGAGAAAAAGGGGAACCTGTATTGAGTTCAACCAATGAACAGTGGGAGAAACAGGAACAACCTCTATCCTTAAGTTTCTTTCCTCTAATCATTTAGTTAAAAACTTGCAATTTCTCATTCTCACTGTCTCAGGATGCAAAATGGATTGCACCCACGTTATCTTGGCATTGATCTGAAAAGAAGTGCCTGCCCAAATTTTCTTTATTATTACCTAACAGCATAGCCTAGGCAAGAATAAAGCTGAATCTGCATTGCAGTATTAATGTAGTAGGACAGTTATAGCGGCCCTTCTACAGTGCATAAAAAAGCCCCTTTTTGCTCTGTGTGGTTGCCGCGGCCTGCTTCCGGGGCTCGAAGGGGTGGCATTAAGCCACCCATCTGTCGAGTCCCTCAAACATGCCCCTTAGGGAGAATTTCAAGTTTGCTGGAGTTCAGATTGACAATCTTTTGACTAATTAAAAATATTAAGTTGATATAGAAGAATGCACACAATATTCTCTTCTTCTTTCTATTAATGATAGGAAGTTGCAGAACCACTTTTGGACTTGAAGGAAGGAATGGACCAGCTAGAGAACAATAAAACCTTGGGATTTATTCTTTCTACTCTACTAGCCATTGGAAATTTTCTCAATGGAACCAATGTAAGGATTACATCCATCATTATTTTTAATCAGATTTTTTCTACTGTGGTTATGACAGGACAGGAGAAATCGCAGAAAGAGGAAACACAAAGAAAAGAAGACGTACATCATTTTCTTTTACCTCAACCTGTCTAGGACTCTTGTCCTTGCAACAGCTTTCTGGTTAACTTGCAGGAGGAAACTTGTTCTCTTTCTGTTAGTATTTGAAGTCATTACAATCCATTTGCTGCTTCTACACAAATTTGCAACCCAAGCCAGCTGATGCCTACTACCTTCTGTGAGTGACACTTAGAGACCTGCCACACTGCAGAAATAAAGCAGTTTGACACCACTTTAACTGTCATGGCTCAATTCTGTGGGATCCTAGGATTTGTAGTTTGGTGAGGTATTCAGTCTGGTCTGTTAGAGAGCTCTGGTGTTTCACCAAACTACAAAGCCCAGGATTCTGTAAGGTCATGGCAATTAAATTAGTGTCTCATTGGCCTGTTACAGACTGCCAAAATAAAGCTGCTTCGGGTCTCTTTGGAGGTATGCTATTTAAATGATGCATGGGTCCTAAGAGTCCAGAGGTCACGCCAAAGCCACACTCCACTCCTAAGCACTGGAGTGTAGCTTTGGTGCAGCTTCCAGATTCTAAGGATGCATGCATCATTTAAATAGCATACCTCCAAAGAGACCCGAAGCAGCTTTATTTTGGTAGTCTGTAACAGGCCATTGATTTGTTTATGCAGTGTGGATGCACTGTAACTGTGACAAAGCAACTGCCATGACAGTACTGTATTTATGCTTCTATTTATATGTATGGTTTATTAAAACATTTTAAATTGCCTGATATAGAAATACAGTCTGCTTTGAGCTTACGCGGAAGGCAAACCCTGGTAGAAATAATGGGGCACATACTTGCACTGCGCAACCCATGTGCCGCAACCCATTATTTTCTGTCGGGCTTGAGCATATGCTCTTTTCCCCATATGTTGGGGGGGCGGCGGTCCAGAATAGATCCTCCACATATGGAGAGGGTGGAATGTATAACAAAACATGAACATACAATTAAGCAATAAAGACCCCAGAATATATGATCAAAACAAAGAAAATTAGAAAGGAAAAGAAAGGAAATGAAAGCTCGCCCAGACCAAATTAGGCATAAGACTTTCCTTAAAGGCAAAAAATGGTTGAACTGCTGTCACAACAGTTACAGTGTTTGTACCAGTCATATCTACATGAAGAGGGCATTCCATACCTGGCATGATACAACTGCAGACTCTCTTCTTGACTAATATTTAGGGTGACTGAAGTAGTTGGAGAAAAGCTGCCCTGGGTGATAAGTTAGGACTAGGGTGAAAAACAAATCTAAAAACTTAGGGGAGGACAAATAGTGGGGTTTGCAAGAGTTGGGAAACCCCAGAGAGAAAAACCCTATAGAGCCTATTCCCTGGCAGGAAGACCCAGCCCTGAGATCTTGTGTCAAGGCAAATTAGGTAAATCTCCTCATTCTCCTAGGCACTGTTTTCCTGAGCAACTCCTGACACAGCTATATAGTGGTTGGCTTATGGCAGTAGGAGCTGTCAATTGTCCAGTTATGTTTTGATTACTGGATGCATAATGTCAACGTCATCCTGCAGAACTTCCAGGAAAGGCCCATGAGATCCTGCAGGATTCCTGTGTCATGGTGCATTAGCTTGTCAGAACACAGGCAGACTTGGCTATCCCCACCGCCCCCTGGCCAGGAAAACAGTGAGTCTCTGGGGGGAATACCTTAATGTGTTCTGTGCAGAGCTGACTTTGAAGAATGTTCAGAAACTTCAGTTGGTACAAAGAGCTGCAGCCAGATTGTTAAGTAAAACTGGCCACAGGGACCACACATTTTCTTTGTTGTTACAGCTCCACTGGCTGACAGTGTTTCCAGGCACGAATCAAAGTGCTGGTGATAGTCTATAATGTCTTATATGAGTCAGGTCCAAAGTTTTCTCAAGGACCATATTTCCAGTATGAGTTTGCTCATGTCTTCAGATCTTCGGGGGAAGCCCTTCTCTCTGTCCCACCACCCATAAAGGTACATCTGATGGGAACACAGGAGGGAACCTTCTTAGCCTCGGAGGTAGAGAAGAACTGCTGGCCCTCATCCCCTTCCTCTCCACCACTCCCTTCTCTTTCTGCGTTGTGTCTTTTTAGGTTGTAAGCCTGAGGGCAGGGAACCGCCTAATTAAAAGATTATATGTACAGCGCTGTGTAAATTTACAACGCTTTATAAATAAAGGATAATAATAATAATAATAATAATAATAATAATAATAATAATAATAATAATAATAATAATAATAATAATGGCTGCTTCCAGGTACTTTAACTCCCTCCCTAGAGTAGTTATTCTAGCACTCTCCTTGCTATCCTTTCTAAGGCAGGTAAATATCTTTTTGTTTTGGCAGGTCTTCAGTAGCTGACTGCTCGAGGAGAAAGAGCCTTTCATGTGCTCTGTTTATGTTTGTTGTTCTTTTTTGTTGTTCTTTTTAGTGGTTATGCTTTCAATTGCTTTTAATTTTATTAATAGTTTACATTGGTAAGTTTTGAATGGTGTAAAATATTAGCTGTATCTGAATTTGGGGGGGGGGGGGGCAAAGTGTTCAGACAGCTTCTTTTTATGTCCTTTCCTTTTTTAACATTTGGGAGTCACTGAGAAGAAACATAAGGATGACACATCAAATGGTATGTCTAACATTATTTGTGTTTCTCTTCTTTCCTCCACACAGGCCAAAGCTTTTGAACTGAGCTACCTCGAGAAGGTTCCAGAAGTCAAGGATACAGTGCACAAGCAGTCTCTTCTACATCATGTCTGCACAATAGTGGTGGAAAAGTTTCCAGACAGCACAGACCTTTATTCTGAGATTGGGGCCATTACCCGATCAGCAAAGGTATGTCTGTTGTGTAGATATTTATTTATTTATTTAATGTCAGAGAAAGGAACTTTGTCACTCACTTTATGGAACTAACCTGGTTTAAGTACAACATTCAAGTTTTGTTTTCCTACCAGTTTTAGCTATTTGGATATCATGTCATTAGACATAATTGGATTTTCCTTCCTCTGGTTTGTAATTTGAAATTTTTGTGGTATTGATTTTTTTTCTTTGCTTTTTAGTCAGAAGGTTTTCTAAACAATGTTTTTAATGAGTAGTTATTAATATCTACAGCTCATGTAGTATTTTCTGGAGCTTTACTAAAGGCATAATGGAATTACAGTGGACCCTTGTTATATGCTGGTGTTTGGTTCCAAGATCCCCCATGTACAGTATAACAAAATCCGTGTATGCTCAAGTCCCATTAAATATAATGGCAGAGCAAAACAGTGTCCCTTATAAAAAATGGAAAAATCAAGGTTTGATCATTGAAATTTATACTTTTTTGGAACATTTTCAAACCGTGTATGCTTGAATCCGTGTATAACAAATCCGTGTATAAGAAGGGCTGACTGTAGTTGTGTAAGAGAGATGCTATCCAGAAAGCAGTGTCATCTTGCATATGGTTGTTATTTTTATTGTACCAAGTATAAGACTGATATCCTCTGGAAATCAAAATTCACAAAAGTGTCATACTTTTATTGGCCAACTGAAATGCAAAAAATACATAATGCAAGCTTTCAGAGTTTCACTGGCTTCTTCTGGCAGTGGTGTTCAGAGTTATACAAGAGAAGAAAAGTGGCAATGGTAGAATTAGAGGCCTATATTTTGTCTTAGATGTTTTTCCCTTGTCAGTTAAAATAGCAGTGATTCCCAAACCAGGGGAGGTGGAAGAATCGGGGGGTGAAGGAAAGAGGGGCAGCAGGGGGGATGAGGGAAAAGGGGGCAGCAGGGAGCTCTTGCTCTTCACCTGGCCCCACACAAGCTAACTTCCTTAGCTGTGTCTTTTGCTAATAGTAGTGATATCAGGAAATTCTTGTGAGGCTTGAACTCAGGGCATCACTTCTGTGGCTTGGAGCATCACCATTTTGTGACAGACTGACTGAGCAAGGAGTTAGATCACATAACAGTGAGGTGAGGGTGAAGCAACAGCAAAAAGGAGCTTTCAACTTTGGGACACTGCTTAATCTTTGTGAGCTTTGCCAGGACTTGGCTAGCAGGTTGGAGCTATGCTCATGCTTTCTCCTGGCGGCACAGTGGTTAAATGCCTGTACTGCAGCCACTGACTCACAAACCATAAGGTTGCGAGTTCAGTCTCAGCTAAGGGGGCTCAAGCTCAGCTCAGGCTTGCTTGCATCTTTCCAAGGTTGCTAAAATGAGTACCCAGATTGTTCGGAGCAATTAGCTTACAATTTGTAAACCGCGTAGGGAGTGCTTTAGTGCACTGATAAGTGGTATAGAAATGTACCTGCTATTGCTATTCTTTCATCAGACAGGTTGAGGAAGAAGTAGAAAAAGAAACAATGTGGGAAAGCATTCTGGGCAATAAGGGGGAGAAGTATCTGTGCTTGATTCTTCAAAAGAATCCTACAGCTTGGAGCAACTCCTGTAGTTAAAATATCTCCCTTTCCCTATCTACACCAGTCTCCAGTCCAGAGCATGTGGTTTCTCTATAAACACCCTACACACACACCATTTCGGCCCCTTTCTGTCCCAGCAAAGAAGGAACTGAGAGTCCTTCCTTGTCAGAGAGATGTTTCTCCCTTTTCATCTAGTCACCTTAGGAGCAGTAACTGAGCAGCTGTCTGAGCTGTGACCAAGAAACCTCTTGCTTGCACTAGTCTTTGCCATAAGGCCAGCATGGTTGAAAGGCTTCTGAGTCATTGCCCAGCCAATTGCTTGGCTGTTGTTCCCAGGATAATCAGGTACAAAGGGAGCAGTGATCAAGCAGCTGGCTGAGTAGCCTCTCTCTTGCACTAGTCTTTGCCTCAAGGCAGGCATGGACAAGAGGCTTCTCAGTTGCTGCTCAGCCCGCTGCTTGTTTTATGCTACCAGTATGACTGGGTGCAAAGGGATCAGCAACCAACATCTGTTGTTTTAAATTTGTTGTTTTAAATTTGCACTAGATCAATAGAACAAATTTACAGTCGATCAGTAGAACAATGTAGAGTAAATTTGCCTTAGAACAATATTAAGAAATGGACATAGTGGTGCTACAGTTGTTGCCCAAGAAGAAAAGGGTGGCAGCCCAACCAAGTTTGGGAACCACTGGACTAGTGGGATATCAATGCAGGCAGAGACCACTCCACTTCTTGGTCAAATGAGTACCAGGGAAAAGGGCAATAAAAGACAGGTAATAAAATTTCAACTCCACTAACAACAGAAAAGTAACTAACATTGTACCCCCTGTCACTTCAGTAAAAAGTGCAGTCCACAGAAAACAAAACAAACAATGGGAAACTAGGTTCTGGAAAATGGTGTAGTGCCCTAATTTGATATTCTCAGAATGTAAGACAAACAAGGTCTATCCACCAACATCAGCATTCAACCAATATTATAACACTGTACAGAAGTAGACATCTACCTGAAAGAGAGAAGTGTGTGCATAGGTAGAGTACAAGCATCTTCCATTCCTCCAATTGTTTTTTCTAATGTCACTATATGTTATCCACTTAGTGCCTCTTAAATCCCATTTACAGTATGCCTCATATGGCAATAGCCACCCTGGCATTTTGAGGCTTAGTTTCTCTTCATAATTATTCTAAATTCTTGGTAATATTTTCCTTATAATGTGATTTTAAAATTCTGCATTAGCTTTGACCTTTCCATACCATAAGAACACATGCCAACCCTTTTTCAGATCATGTTCTTCCAATTCTAAGCCCCTTTTATTATGCTGCATCAAAATATAATTTCATGTCTAGTAATCCTAGAGCCCATCTCTTTCCTTATGTCTGTTAATAATTTCCATTTGATTTTTGACTTTACCCAACCAAATAAATTTCAATATTTCTTTTTTACCATTTGGAAATACAGCATTTGAGAAAATAATTGGTATGGTTTGGGATAGGCACGTTAATCTTGGTAATACCTTCCTTTTAATAACCAATATTTTCTCCATTAATGAAAAATATATTTCTTTCCATATAATCAGATCTCTACTAATATCCTCCTATACTTTTACATCAATATTTTTAAATAATTGTTCAATTTGTTGACATTGTATTTATTCCCAAATATCTCATCATCTTAACATTTTTGAATCCAGTTTTCAACATATTTTTCATTCTCTAGCCTATCCATATTTATCATTAGAATCTTTTTTTTATCAGTGTGTATTTTAAAACCTGCATATTTGCCATAATCTGGTTGTTGGTGATTTTTGTTTTTTTCATAACAGAGGGGAAATACTTTTTAATGGGTCTTCCTTCATTGTAACTAAATTGTCATCAACTGCTTTAAGTTGCTGAACCCACGGGGCCAGGCACCCCATTTCAATGTTGGAAGTGGCAATCTCACTAGCCTCAACAGAGGAGTAAGGTAAGGGGTGTACAATGGTAGCAGGTCCATGGCGTGGGTACAGGTACATAAACACACATACCTAAGCACCTGCACAAAATCAGTATTTCTGCTTAAATTTTTAATAAAAATTATAAAACTATAAATAAAACAGCTCTGCCTAACAACAGTCAGATAGGTACTCTATAGGTGATCTGAACCTTTCCACTTTTGGTTGTCGTCCTATTCCTATGTAATATTCATTGCTAGTAAAGAAATCTGCAAGCTAGCCAAAATAGCGCTCCTGTATTTATTTTAAAATACACCTTTTTCAGTGCAAAACAAGTCACAAACACACCTCAGTCACTGCTCTCTCTAGACTGCAGGAGAGAGCAGAATGGTTTAGCTGATGTCAAAATTTCATAAACCAATAGAAGATTCTGCCAAGGAAAATTGACACTTGACGTAAGTTTTGAAATATGGAAAAATATTTCATAGAGGACTAAAAATGAACAGATAGTATGTTGCTTAATGGGGGAATACTGCTAAAAGTGCTATATGGGATTTAGTACATGAGCAAAGATCAGCTAAGTTTCTGGCCCAGGCTGCTCATAAACCTTGACTTAGCCAGACTTTGGGGATGAAAATGGGGATTGCAGAATCAAGATATATGAGAGACATGTCTCAAAAACAACAGTGAGTTCTTGAATTAAATAGATTGTAGGTTATATAGTTGCTGAGCAGCCATGATGAGAGAAAAATGATAGCTGCACTTTAAGTATCTTTTAATAGTGTAGCTGTGAATGAGTAAAAAATAAAAAATAGACATGCTAGGATGTATGATAACTATGAGATAATTTTTTGTTGAATGTAACTCATGTAAACTTTAGAATCTTAAATTCATCCGAGAAATGTTCCCTTTTCAAATTCTATTTCAGTCTGTGCAGTTATGTATTCACATGCTGTCAGAATTTGTTAAGCTATGTTCATTCCTACCATGACTGGAAGATTTTTATTTGCAATTGTTCTACACATTTAAAAATCCGAAAATGCTTGCTTTTAGTAAGTTCTTGTCCCACTTCTCAGGGTAGCCACAAATCAAAGTGTCTGAAACTGGAAATAATCCAAGCTGCTTAATGGTACAGATTCCAAAAGCATGAGAAATCTTATTTAAGGAAAATTGGCATAAATAAACTATAAATATTTCATTGAGGGCTATGTTACAGTTTGGACTCCATGTGACCCATATATCTCTTCCAAAGAAGTTAAACAGAGGCTGAACCATTTCCCCTGTGTATTTTTTCCTACTTGAACTTTAGTGAGTATGAATTAAGAAAATTAAAGCGAGAGGGAGAGTAGCACGGTAGCTACATAAGATTTCTATGGGGCACTGCATTGGCACAGCCCAAGCTTCAGGGATGCAGATGGGCTAGATAAGCCCTAGCCTCAAGGAATTATTACTTCCACTGCCAGGAGAAATGGAGTAGCATACTGCTGCGGCATAGTCCATGGGGGCAATTGATCTCCTAGTGGGAACTAGGCCCAAAGGCAATGATACCAAACTGGGGACTGGAGGGTATGGTTCTACAGAAGGAGAATAGAGAGCAACGGTACTGCACCCCCTGCCTGCCCCCATTTTGGTCCAACATGATTGATTGCTTTCCCTAGTTGGAAAAGGCAAAGAAACAGAGTGAAGAAGAAAAAAGAAATATGCTTCTCTTGTTCATTTCTGCATGAATAGCTGCCTTCCTGGTTTTTAAGTTGGATACCTAAAGCCAATATAGTATAGTGTTCGGAGCATTAGACTGTGACTTTGGAGACAAATGTTCAAATCTCCATTTGGCCATTGAAACCTGTTGGATAATGTTGGGCAAGTCACAACTTGTCAGGCTCAGAGGAGGGCAAAGGCAAAACCACTCTGAACAAATCTTGCCAAAGGGGGGGAAAAACATTATAGATTTGCCTTAGAGTCACCATAAGCTGGAAATGACTTGAAGGCACACAACAGCAAGATGAAGAAACCACCAGCGAAAGGAAGCTGGAAGGAAATCTGATGCGTTTAATTTCCCCTCAAATTGCTTTCTCCAGTCTGTCATAATAGCCCCCCATTTAACAGTCCTTGTGTTAATAAAACCATAAAACTGGAGGAGAGGGAAAGATTTTAAACCAAGTATGCCAACACTGATAGAAAGGTTATCACCTTTATGGACTGTTTTTTTAAACTTCCTTAGAAAATGGAAAATTGGACTTCATCAGGCAGGGACAAATCCATTCAGCTGTTTCCCATGAAAAGAGTTGACATTTTCCACAGTTCTCCCTTCTCTTTGTGCACACAATTTCCATCTGGTTTAAACTGTTTGGAATCTATTCTGGCCAACACTCACTATGTAATTCCCACTGTAGATCATCCACTAAGATAACTATCTCCAAATGAGGCCATAAAACAAATTGGAAAAGACTGAGGTCCAAAGCACACTGCAGAAATAATCCAGTTTGAGACTGTTTTAACCACCCTGGCTTAATGCCAGAGAATTCTGGGAACCATAGTTTTGTGAGATATTTAGCCGCCTCTGTCAGAGAGCTCTGGTGCCACAGTAAACTACAATTCCCAGGATTCCCTAGCACTTAGCCAGGGCAGTTAAAGTGGTCTCAAACTGGATTATTTCTGCAGTTTGTTTTGGACCTGAAATAATCACTTTCATCTAAGGACATTTAATCACCCTGTTTAAGACTAAAAAATTGTAGCAATTATCCAAAAGGATGGACAAAGTTTTCTTCAACAGTGACCTAACCATGATCTCTTTCCGCTACCTTCAAGGGTATCACCACTGGTAGTCTTGACCTACTAGGACAGGCAATGGGTGAGCAAGCAGTGTGGTTTGGTTGAAAATTGCTGGAACCTATACACCAAAATAGGATATAGAGACCTATGGGCACTAGTGGATGTAAACTTGGAGACCAAGTTTACTGCTGCAAACTTGGAGACCAAGGGCCAGAGCAGATGGGCAGGAAAAAGAGGCTCCATCCTGCCTTATCTGAAAGCAAGTCAAACGGACCACACTGAGGGTGGCCCAAACATGCATGGGCAGTCTACATGGTACAGTATCAAGCCATGTGGTGCCATTTTTTTCACCTGCCCATCAACATCATCATCATCATCATCAAATAATAAAAGCTTTATTTTTACCCCACCTCTCTGTCAAAAAGACAATCGAGGTGGCTTACATTTAAAAATAAAACATACAATACCCCATATCCCAATTATTCCCTCCCTCCCCTAAAACATCAATTAAACATTAGGCATTAAAAATAAATTAATTAAAATAATAAGATGCAGATGTGACTGCAGAATACTCAGTGGGATGGTGGATTCAATTGGCTGGGTTTGCTATTCAGAAAAGGCCTGCTGGAAGAGATCCGTCTTGATAGCCTTTTTAAAGCTGTCCAAGTTGGTGATATGACAGATCTCCTTCTGCAGGCCATTCCATAATCTGAGAGCAGTTGAAGAAAAGCTCCTCTGGGAAGTTGCAGTCAGCCTGGTTTTTATAGGTTGCAGTAGATTCTTCCCAGAGGACCTGAATGTGCAGGGTGGATTATACGGAAGGAAGTGATCCCGTAGTTAGGTTGGACCCAAGACATGTAGGGCTTTAAAGGTTGTTACCAACACCTGGTACTGTGCCCAGAAACTGATAGGCAGCCAGTGAAGCAAAAAGATGTTATGTGGTCACTTCTAGTTCTCCCAGTGACCAGCCTGGCTGCCATATTTTGAACTAACTGACGTTTCCGCATCATTTAAAAAAAAAACACCACCAGCGACCTCCAGTTACTTCCCTCTTCCTGCATAGATGCCATTCCATTAGACACCTGCCCATATGATCGGCCACACAGTTACATGTGCAGTGCACTGCCTGTACAGTGCACCGGTGCTCCAGTGAGCCCAGTGGCAAAGCACAATCATAGAGGTCCCCCATAATGCCTCCTTCACCCAATATCCCCCATTGAACTGTTTGGTTTGTGTATGTTGTAATTACATGCATTGCATTATTGGTGATCGTATTTTTGCTTTACCACACTCCCACACTAATGCTGGGCCATTTATACGCTAATGCAAAGATGCACATGTTCTGCCTTGAATCAGAGTATCCCAGATTCTTTTTGCTCCAGGTTTAGTCCCAGAGCGCAGTTTGGTTTTGCTTCTTAATCTCTTTAGCCTCGTGTATCAACTAAAACCCTCCGCTACCTTCAAAACGGCCAGAAGTTGCTTTATTTTGCCCATGTGTTTCACCCCTTAGCTAAAGAGAATACAAGCAACCTTAATGTGAAAGTGTTTTGCAGATTGGTTACATTAAGCTATGAAAGGTTTCTCCCATCCATCCTTGAGAGTCAACTGTAACAGTACTTTCAGCACTTGAATTAGCTCCTGAGTCAACTATAACAGTACTTTCAGCACTTGAATTAGCTCCTGAGTCAACTATAACAGTACTTTCAACACTTGAATTAGCTCCTGAGTAGATGTAGCATTTGTTTGCTACCCTCACCATGACAGAGCAGCACTAAAATGTATTATTCCAAGTTATCCTGCACTGCCATTCTAACCATCTTCCCAAACACTTCATCACCAGCACTTTCCTAGAGGGCTAATGGTACATAATTCTAGAAGAAAACCCGTATATTTAAACAGAGCTTTCAATTACTCTTTCTAAAGCTCTGAATTCTACTGTTTACATCTTAATCCTGTGCCTAGAGTAGCCTCCTGAAAAAATGACAAAGGAAAATGGCAAAAGGGATGTTCCACTCAGCTTTCCTACAGGTATTGTTGATTTAAAACAACAAACAAATAAACAGAAACATCAGGCAACTGTTTTTATGTGGCTCTCTAACCTCTATATTGGCTCTGAATTTCAGCAGAAATCAGATTGTTCCCAATGAGGTGCTGCTTGAAAAGCATCTATGCCAGTATTGGCCAGATGTTGTCTTTAAGCACATATACAATTGAGCAACTATGTCCTCATTTTCAAGATGAGTCAGGAGTTTGAAAGGATTTCATAGTTTCACATTATTTACTGTTTCCTTTCAGGCCAAGAAATGAATTGTATTTTAAAGCAAGGTAGGAAAAATCTCATCATCAGAATAGCAAGTGCAATAGGCTTTTATAAAAGAAAAGGAAGGGGGGGGAAAGAACTTGGTAATAAATTTTCCAAAGGCCTCATAATACTTGGTGTACTTTCTGGGACAGGACAAAATGGGTCAGGAATAATATACCAACACTTTTGGAACATCCCCATACATGTCTACTCACAAGTAAGTCACAATGAATTCAGTGAGGCTTATTCTTAGCTAACCAGCCTTAACCAGTCAGGTATTAACATCTTTTAAAACATGAAATTATCCTAATCTCTGGAATGCTGGAAAATGGCAGCTGTAGAATATCACAGAATGGGCATTTCTACCGAAGTTATATGTCTGTCTATATGGCTCTGAGAGCCATACAGACGTCAAGATTTTCTGCACACATCTGTATTTATAGAGAACTATGACAGATGCTGGAGTATTGGTTAATGCTTATTAGATTTTCCTCATAACACAGAATTACAAAGGTGACTTGAGAACAATCTATGATTAGGTTCATTGCTAAACTTTCTGCAGAACAAACTATAATGCTTTAGCTATCGATTTTCTGCATCAGCAGGACCCTTTTCAACCTACAGCTCTGATACCAGACTGGTATTGACTTCCCAGAGGATGTTTTCTGTTGCCGCTCCAAAAGTCTGGAATGACCTGCCAGAGGAGATCCGCCATATAACATCTTTGGAGGCCTTTAAAAAGGCAATAAAAATAGACCTCTTCCAGCAGGCCTTCCCAAATTGACCTCCTCAGAATGTTTGCTCTCCAGTTGGAAATTATTGTTTTTAATGATATTTTAAGGTGGGAGGCAGATAGGGAATTGGATTTTATATGCTTTGCTTTGTTTTTTACTTGTGGTTTGCTATGTTCTATTTTTATTGTTCTTATGTTTGTTGTTACCCACCTCGATCCAAAACAGGGAGAGGCGGGATACAAATAATATTATTATTATTATTATTATTATTATTATTATTATTATTATTTACTGTGAAAGGAAGTTAGGGGGAATGACAGGTGAAGGTCTAGAGGAGGGAGCATATGAGCAGCCAGTTCACTTCCAAACTTACAATTATTGCAGAAACTGAGAATATTATAAATACAGCACCCTCCATTGAGTATTGTTATAAAAGATTAATGATCTCATATCCTAAATATGCATTCCTTTTGCCTTTTTCTTCTTTTTTGGTAGCACTGCTATATTTATACTGAAATAATCTTCTGTAGGTCCTCCTTTGTCTCTCCTGTCCACAAATCTTACCTAGTTATAGGAGCCCTGGTGGCGCAGTGGTTAAATGCCTGTACTGCAGCCATTCACTCAAAACCACAAGGTTGCGAGTTCAAGACCAGCAAAAGGGCCCAAGCTCGACTCAGGCTTGCATCCTTCCGAGGTCGCTAAAATGAGTACCCAGACTGTTGGGGGCAAATTAGCTTACTTGCTAATTAGCTTACTTGCTGTTCACCGCTATGATCTTTGGAATAGCGGTATATAAATAAAACCAATTATTATTATTATTATTAGTTCATTTCACTGTTTTATAGCATTAGCACCTGCAAGTACCATATATACTTGACTATAAGTCAACCTCATGTATAAATTGAGGGCAGGTTTTAGGACCAAAATTATGGATTTTGAAATGACTCGTGGATAAGTTGAGAGTAAGGCTTAGGATCTGAAGGATGAAGCAAGGGAAGACAATGCCAAAGAACTTACAAAATTGTAGGAGGCATAACTGTGTTAATACTGAAGGATGGATGGATGAAAGAGTAGAGAGAGCTCAGTGCTTCCAGGAGAGATTACACTCATGCATTTCACTAGGGGATGGTTTCTATTTTTATGAGAGTTAAGGTACAGATTTTATGAGAGTACTTACATTGACCTGTGGATAAGTAAACACAGATTTTGGGGATCAATTTTTTGACTAAAATTTCTAGACTTATGCATGAGTATATACCGTAATACTACTATATTGTACTTATCAGTTCCTTTTCTACACAAAGGATTTGTCCATTTCTAGTTGTTTACAGAAAAAGGTCTTAATGTACTTCAGATCTGTGTTCTGTGTTATTATATAATGACAAAACCATGGTGGCTCTCCTGTTTCTACCAAGTTCTTAGTAAAATCATACAGAGATCCCTGTTTTTAACAACATAAACCAGGCTATAAGGTTCTTCTGTTTAAGCACCTTTTATGGTTAATGAACATGAGAGTCCTCATCTTGTTTAGTTTATTAAGGAATGTATTGGCTGCCTTCACATTGAGCTTTACTTGAAGCAATGAAAACTTGTTGATATAAGGCTTTCAAAGTTCTAAAGATATCTTGTTTCACATGTATGCATTCACTTATTCAAAAGGAGGTATAAGGATTTTGCTCAGTAAATACAACTTTAGTAGAATAATTATGGTACGTTGGTTAGTGATTTTGCTAAGTTGATGTTCACCTAGCTCCATTTTCACATTTCCCCTCATTTGACTGTATTACAAACTGAGCCCATTTTACCCAACATTTCTTGGGTTCAAATTGTAATCCGAACAACTATAAAGTCTCTTTTCTTCTTTGCTGTCCCATGTCAGAGTTTCAGATGGTATTTTTAAAAAGGAACTAATTACTTTAGATGTTATTCTGATCTAAATTGTTAACAGTATCATAGCTGTTAATACTGTGCCATTGGAAAATACAGATTAATACTCTCTGGCTTCTCCCCCTCCCTACCTCACATGGACAATTCAGATATTACAGTATAGACATTCTGGGGGAAATGCAGATGTCACTCATGTCATCCTTTTCCTCATTCATTTGGCCAGGCAGAGCCAACACACTCAAAGAGGAATGAATAACACAGAGATAACACTTTCCTTTTGAGAGTAGGAATTTCCATAGAAATTTCATCAATGGTATCCATGGCTATTACAGACCAAAAAAAAAAAAAAAGTAACTGATCATTTCTACAAGAAATAAATAATTACCAAAGTTATTCACCAGAAAAATGAATTACTTCGTAGCTGTGCCTGGAATGCCGTGTCAGCAGCATTTCAGACCCTTGGGAGCCTATAACATGCAATTTTCCCAAGGCTGTTATGTCCTTACTATGGATTCCAGGCGGATACACAGAAAGAAATAGAAAGGGGGGCCTGGACACCTGTAGCCCCATGTGTGTGCGCTGTGTGACTTCAGGTCATTTCCGACCCTAAGGCAAACCTATCATGGGGTTTTCTAGGCAAGATTTGTTCAGAGGAAGTTTGCCATTGCCTTCCCCTGAGGCTGAGAGCATGTGATTTGGCCAGAATCACCCAGTAGATTTCATGGCAGAGTGGGAATTGAATCCTGGTCTCCAGAGTCATAGTCCAACACTCAAACCACTACACCACACTGGCTCACTGTGCTGCCAGCTAATTCTTCCAATTCAAAATATATTTCTTTATTTTGAAAAACCTGGCAGACTTGCTCAGAAGCCAGTCAAGCTTCCAGCTAATTCCAAACAAGTAACCAAAACAAAGAAAGAAACATCAAACTCAGGAGTCTCATCTCAACAGAAGGAGCTTTGGGGCTGAGTACTGTCCTCTCAAATAGGGATATAATTCTTTGTTAAATTTCTTCTCAAAATAAGCAATGAATAATTTTTGCAATTTCCTTCCCACTGCAAGAAAGTCTTTTAAAAACCGCAGTTTTCTAACATTAGGAAGCTTTACTGCCACTTCAAGAAATTTTCAAAAACCACAAAAAGTTTTCACAATTCAAAAAGTTTTCACAATTCAGGATTTCTTCTGTGCAAAATTCACTCATGGATGTTTGCACTGAAACTGCATATTCTGCACAGACAATATTTCTATGTAGAAATACCATTTTCTGTGCAGAAAGGGCAGTTTTCTGCACAAAACAACCATGTGCAAATTTTGTGTAGAATAAGTCCAACATTACAAAAATTATTTTTGTCCAGATTCTTCTTAACACTCAAAAACTTGTTTAACAATTTTTAAAATATTTTCAAATATTCTTTCCATTCCTACTCTCAAATATGTACTCATTGTTCTTCATCCACTGATGTTGATGTACATATTGCAATCACAAAATAAATTTATTTAATCCCAATAATATATAGCTGAGGAGCTAGTAGCCTTCTTTTCTTACAAGGTAAGTAATAGAATTTGTATGGAATTTCTTAGACTGCACAGGCAATTTATTACAGAATATGTGTCATGTTAACCATTCTCTGTTTTCCCATCTTCTTTTCAGGTTGACTTTGAACAACTTCGGGACAATTTGTGTCAAATGGAGAAACGATGCAAAGCATCATGGGATCACCTGAAGGCCATAGCAAAGTATGAAATGAAATCAGCATTAAAACAAAAAATGTCTGAATTTCTTAAGGACTGTGCAGAAAGAATAATAATATTAAAGATTGTTCATAGAAGAATAATTAACAGGTAGGTTACCAAACATAGTCATTAGTGTGTTGTTAAAGCATCTCTCCTAACATTCTGTTGTTTCAAGACATTCAGATGGATTTTTCAATTAATTTTACTGCTAGTAGAATGAATCTCACCTTTGGAATAAACTGATATCTGGACTTGAAAAACTAAACTATTTCATCCAAAAAAACATTTAAAAAAACAATTATTGTAATTATTCCAACTCCAATAAATTCATTGTTTTGGTTGCTTTTAGGATAAAATTCTCTCAAGGCATCTTCCTTAAAAACTCTGCCATACAATATGCACTGCATATTATCATTTTAAAAATATACAGATGCATGGTTTATTAGAAAGAAGTAGTTAAACAATAATATAGTGCATTTACAGACAGTAACAACCCAGAATTATAATATTATAGTGTGAAACACTTTAAAACCATTTTGTCATCATTTGAATAAGCAGTGTCATGATAGCTTTTCTTAAGAGACACATTTACTAACTTGCAATAAGGAGTCTTTAAAGCTTACCTAAAGGCCTAAATTAGTAAATGCACAAATACCAGTCAGAACAGCATTTACCATGGACCACTATCAAGTAGGTCCCATTCCTGATGCTTGCCAATCCAAATTCACAATCCTGGATTTTATTACAGTACTTCTTAAATCCTGGATTTTATTACTTCCTTTGTTAATAGATTTTTTTTTTTTTGTTCTCATGGTTTGCCTGTAAATTATTTTTCTTTTCTAGACTTTTCTAAAGATCTTTGAAGTTGGACTAGTTCATTCAAACAGGGAATTTAAATATAATAACTATATTATTCAGTATCCACTATCCAAACATGGTGTATTTCATTCATTACTCTATTAATGGTAAAACATGATTTCATGAAATATAAATATAATAATAATAAATCGTTTATTTATAGCCTGCCTTTCCTTGAGATCAAGGCGGGTTACAGCATAATGGAAATAACAAACGATGAATACAATACAATAAAAACAAAATCAAACATTAAAAACAGAATTAAAAACACAGATTAATATTCTACCTTGTATGCAACAATGTGTGAAAGTAGAATTAGATAACGTTATTAAAGAGTTCTCTTTTGTTGTCATCCTGTTTTTAATGATAAGCTCCAGAAATAATGGTTAAAAGCATCTTTGATGAAACAGGACATAGAAAGCCTTTTATGAGTTCACAGTTCCAAAATAGATTGTTCAGTTTATCCTTCCCTGACCAACTCTGTCCTATTGAAAAACGTACAGCTTGCATTTTCTATAGGCCGGGTAAAAATGTTTTCCTAATACAAATCATGTTGTATTCTCTAAAAATACTCAGATTGCAAGAGTTTCAGATAACTAACTTATTCTGCTTTTCTAGGTTCCACGCTTTCTTGTTATTTATGGGTTATCCTCCTTATGCAATACGTGAAGTCAACATCAATAAGTTCTGCAAAATTATTAGTGAATTTGCTCTGGAGTATCGCACCACCAGGGAACGGGTTTTGCAGCAGAAGCAGAAGCGAGCCAACCACAGAGAAAGAAACAAAACTAGAGGGAAAATGATCACAGATGTAAGTGGCAAAGTATATTTCACAGATCTAAAATAGAAAATTGGGGGGGGGGCATAAGTTAACAATGGAGTTCAACTATTCCAACTGGCAATTATTTTTCAGGAATTTCGATGTAAGAATGGAAGGCTGTGCTGTAAAGCAGGTCTTCTTCAAGGAAAAGGATCTAATGTAGCTTCTTTGGCTTCAGTGAAGCTATTTTGGAATTAAGGTTGTATAAGATCCTCTCTCTGGATCAGTACCCAGTCCAAGTGCAGTGTGCATGGTTGATATGGTTGGATGTTCATAGCTAGCTGTATCAAGGCATGAGACCATGAGTTCTCTCTCCAACAGTCCCTCACCTCTGTCATCCATACTTGTACTTTCCTTCTCACTGGGCTTAACCATGGTTAAGTGTACATTGATAATACTGATATTAAATTCAGTTAATGCTATCTGGAGTTTGCAGGCTATACTAAAACCTGTATTTTAAAAATATTAAATGCAGTCAATGCTAACTGGAGTTTGCTAACTAGATTAAAACATGTATTTTTTTTCAAATCCTGGCTAAGGGGGAGCTGTGGTTAGCATCACCTGCAGTTCATTGTACTGTACTGTAATATTTGTGCTGATGTAACAACACTTAGCCATGGTGAAAACCAGCTAGGGAATGACAGGAAGAATACAACAGAAGTAGTCCTTCTAAACTTTCTTTAGAAGAAAGTCTGGTAGAGAATTAGTCTAACTTCCAACTTCCAGAACTCGCTATCAAGGAAAACAAGGCTGGTTTCTTCCCTGTTGTCATTCTATTTTTCTGGTTTTCTTTATACAGGGGTGGCATTTGCAATTCACTGGGTGTTTTTTCAAGTTGGGAGCTCAACTTTCCTTGTTGTTGTTGTCTGTCTTCAAGTCATTTCCAATTTATGGGAACCCTAAGGCAAACCTATCATGAGGTTGTGAGGGCGTGACTTGCCCAAAGTCTTGATCTTGTTTTGAATTTTAATTGCCTTCTTCTTTTATTTGTTATTATTATGTGCTGCCTTGAATCCCATATTTGAGAGAAAGGCAGAATATAAATCTAGCAATTGAATCTAGTCATGATTCCTTGGGCAGTCCCCCATATGGGGTCTTTGCCTGCCCATGCATATTCAAGTCACTGTGCCTCATTATTTCTCATTCAATTGCCACAGCAATAACATTGCAAAAGACTTCTTTTTATTTGAACTTCTATATAAACTGTCCACTGGAAAACCCTCTACTGCAATGTGAACATGTGAGTTTGACACCTAGATGTGCTCCGTATTGGATGTCTTTTCTCTTGATTATCAGTTCTGAGGACTTTGTGTTATCTTTCACAAGGTTTACTTAGCGGAGGAGCCTTCATTGGTAGGACAGAATAGAATCCATATGCACAGGATTCTGGATTATGCTAAACTGCAATAATATTACACTTCACTGAACATATATTTCTTTTTAGTACCATTCTGAAACCACTTAAAGCAAGCAGAGATGCATTTCGTCAGTCTTGAAATCAGTGAAATAAATAGGACTTCTCATTATTATTTTTTTACTTCTAATTCACTACAAGTTATTCTGTGACTTGAATATTGTTTGTAGACTGCACCCATTAAATCAAATATTGACTCTTTATATAAATTCCATTGGTTCAACACATCTATTCTATTTAAAACGGCCAGTAGGATTCAGAGGGGAAAGTGTATATATTTAGTCTTAGATTATGAGACAGAAAGTTATCCAGTGTAATGTAATGAAAGATCCAATCAGAATTATTAAATTAAAATCAGAATGGAGTTAATTGCCTATTAAAGATTATGAATTGGGTTTTAGGTAATGGGGCACATGGCTGCCTTTATAAAAACATACTGTAGTTACTTTTTTTCTGTCAAGTGACCTTTAAAAATCCCTTTGGTTTCTAAACCTCATCTTAAATCAGTGCAGTTTTACTCAATCCAGATAAAGTTGAAAGGAGTGCCAGTACTTAATAAAAGTTTCCATCTGTCTTGGACATCCAATTGTGGAGTCTCAGTTAGATCTGAATGCTTCATCACATATGAAGTTACTTCTGTTTGGGCTTTGGCATTGGTAGTTGTGGCAGGGCCAGAAGTCTAGGCAAGTTAAGTAATTAAAAATAATATTAAAAAGCTATGCCAATATAATGAATCCAAATGAGCATGGAATTTAAAGCAGTGTCTAACTACCATTTGTTCATCTTTATTGGCATTTGTTTCTCTGATAGTGGAATTTTAACTTTACTGATGAACTTTCAAATTGTATTGTAATTACATAAGAACTGTTTAAAAATCTAGATGTTTATAAAGAAGTTAGATTTTATTCTGTATAATGTTAGATATTATAGAGCTATGGTCATGGCTCTAATATAAGACTGGGTTAAATTACTTTATATACTCAACTGTAAGTCAATCTTATGTATAAATCAAGAGAAGGTTTCGGGGCCAAAATTATAGGTTTTGATATAACCTGTGTATACATCAAGGGTAACACTTAGGGTCATGCAACAAATGATGTAAAGAATGAAGGAAAGGAAAACAGTGCTAAAGAACTTTAAAAATTTCAGCAGGCATCATTGTTTGTGCTCATACTAAAGGCTGGATCGGTGAGAGAGTAGTCAGTGCTTCCAGAACATGTTCATCTTGCCTTTCACCAGGGGGTGGTTCCTTTTTAAATGAGAGTAAAAGTACAGTATTTACATTGACCCATGGATAAGTTGACTTGGGTTTTGGGGGTCAATTTTTTGACTAAAATGTCTCGACTTATACTTGAGTATATACATTAATCACATTATAACAAGCAATCAAGAGAATCAGCAGATTTTTTTTTACTTATGTTTAAAAACAGCACTGAACCCTGGAGTTGAGGGGAGGTAGGTCTGAGGACAGCCCAATTTTGAGTCAGAAAGTGTAAGAAATTACTAATTTATAGAAGTATAAAATTTGATAAGTAATAAGATTTTCCCATTTGCTAACTCTGCTGGCGTTAAACTTTACAGTACTAGATGATGATGATGATGATTATTATTATTATTAGATTTACTAATTCACTATTTGCACATGCTGTAGTAAATGTTGTGCCTAGTAATAGTACAATGTCCTTGGGATTGTTTTATATTAGAAATGGAAGAGGAGTATTTTAATTTTTTACTGAGGCATGGTCAGTCAGACTCCCTATTGCCCAGCTAGTGAACCCAGTGTGAAGTCAAAGGCTTTCATGGCCAGAATCCATAGTTTTGTGGGCATTTTTTGGGGCTATGTTTTGTAAGAGTTTATTCCTGACATTTTGCCAGCATCAGTGGCTGGCATCTTCAGAGAATGCATTCTCTAAAGATGCCAGCCATAGATGCTCGCAAAACATCAGGAATAAACTCTTCCAGAACACAGCCACATAGCCCAAAAAATTCACAAAAAACGATAGTGAACCCTATGTTGGACTAAGTACTAGTTAGGAGGAAGGCAGGGTGATGGAGAGGAATACTGTCGGGAGGAAGGTATGATGATAAATAAAGTGGTCAGATGAAAGCAAATGAGATCTTCTTGCGGAAGGAATGTACAGGGCCAGAACTGAAGTCAGACCTTTAACATGGCTGGTTGGTTCAGGTCAAACATATTTTAGTGGAAGATTCCATTATTACCATTACTATATGAAAATACAGGAAGCTTTTTTTCTTCCTTTAAATTCTGTCCAGATCTGGCTTTCTCTTTCTTAATGTAATTTCTCTTTGTTCTAAAATCCAAAAGAGTACAATTTTCTTTTTCTTTGTAGCCAACTTTTGTACCCTAAACCAAACTGGAATTAACTGGGGGGTATTAAGTCCTTTCTTCTGCAGTGGAAGAAAATTAGACAAAGACATCAAGAAATGAAACCAGTAGGTAGGAACAGGGTAAGGGCACAACCCATCCCTGGCCACTAAATGTCCGGCAGCCACGTAGAGAAGGGGAGGAGGAGAGAGGCCCAACCCCGTCCCCTTCCCCCCATGGTTGTCTGGCATCCGTGGAGAGAAGGGGAGGAGGAGGGAGGCCTGACCCCGTCCCCTTCTCCCCATGGTTGTCTGGCAGCCGCAGAGAGAAGGGGAGAAGGAGGGAGGCCCGTCCCCTTCTCCCCTCGGTTATCTGGCAGCCGTGGAGAGTAGGGGAGGAAGAAGGAGCCCCATCCCCATCCTCCCCGTGGTTGTCTGGCAGCTGTGGAGAGAAGGGGGGAGGAAGGAGGCCTGTACCCTTCTCCCCGTGGTTGTCTGGCAGCCGCGGAGGGAAGAGGAGGAGGAAGGAGCCCCATCCCCTTCTCCTCCCAGGTGCCTGGCAGCCACGGAGAGAAGGGAAGGAAGAAGGAGGTCTGACCCCATCCCCCTCTCCCCACGAGTGCCTGGTGACCGCGGGAAAAACAAAACAGGGTCGGGGCTCCCCTTCCCCCTGCAGGTGCCTGCGCCAACACCGGCACCTGCGGGGGAAAAGGGAAGAGGAGGTAGACATGTCCCTGTCCCATTTTCCCCGTGCAGTGCCTGCGCCAGCGCCGGCATCCGCAAGGAAAAGGAGAGGGGGGAGACAGGGGGATTCCCAACCTGGTGACCCCCGAGAAAGGGTCGAGCGACCCCAGGTTGGGAACCCCTGTGTTAAAAGCTAGAGGTACATTTTTCTAAGTAGTGAGTAGAAACAGATATGTCAGATATTTCTATTGATACTTACTGTACCAAAATTCTTAGAATTAGGCATTAACATACATAACAATAGTATTCTTTCATTCAATCAGGCACTGAGTGGCTTACATTTTAAACTGCCACTTTCAGAATTTAAAAAAAATATAATATGTGAAGTGCTTTGAACAATCTATATTGGTGGTGATGATTTCCTACACTCGGATACAATACTACTAGACCCCCGCCCTAATATTGGATGATAATATAAGTTTTCTTCTTTGAACTACTCTTGCCCCATTTACTCAATATACATCAAGTGGTTGTTCAAACACAGAAATGTCTAATAACAACACAGACCTGCATCAGTTACTTACATACTATACGTTGATTGTTAGAAACAAAAATATCTTCTTTTCTGGCAGTCAATAATACTAAGTGATTAAATATACAACACAGTTTCGTGGAGGGATATATTTTTACTGGCCATGAAAACACGTACCATAATGTGAATAAGCAAACAGAACATACCTACGGAAGTTCCATTGCTGGAGGACTGGCTCTTTTTCAGTGTCGCTAGGCCCAAAGCAAAACAAACAGCTCCCTCATGGAACAAAGCATACCCTTAAAAAGCAATGCTAGTATGCTATCGTTTGTCCATCCTGCAGCTAAGCCTTTTTACATCAAGTGTGCTGAAAACATCATGAAAGACAAAACAAATGAGGGAATACTTTCATTTCTCATGGTGAATGTTCTGGAACAAAAATAGATTAATTTCAATATAATAATATTTGGACAAGAGTTTAACGATTAGCCTCAAGGTAATAAAAATTAGGCACATTTAACCAAACTAAGGACCTAAAGGCACCAGATTCTGTCTGATCTTGGAAGCTAAGCTGGGTCAGTCCTGGTTAGTACTTTGATGGGAGGCTGCCAGTGAGTACCAGGTGCTGTAGACTATATTTCAGAAGAAAGAACTGAAAGCACTATCTCTGAATATTCCTTCCCTAAGAAAAACTTATGAAATTCATGGGATTATCATAAGTCAACAAGTGACTTGAAAGCACATGCACACAGTGGCAGCACTAGGGTTGGTGTCACCCTATGTGGTAATTCATGGTAGCCCCTTTATTGACCTTCTTCCATACCACACCATACAGAATTTTTAGCAATTTTTTTGTACTAATGTTACTCATAAATTGCAATTCCCGTATATTACTGAATGTAATGGTAATAGTTGTGGCATAAACAACTAGCAAAATTAAAATTATACCTTTAAATTGCAATATCACACACATAGTCAAAATATATTTACATGTACATAGTTTAATGTGGTTAAAATGAAAATTTGGTAAGGTGAGGTGTTCTTAAAGAAAATGTTAAAAGATTTTTTAATATTTTTCCAAAAAAAAATTTTTTAAAAAAATAAAATTTTACAATTTACAATTTCATTTAAAAAAACAAACAGTACCTCTCATTTCTCCTCCCACTGAGCCTCGCCTCACTCAAATCATCTCTCCAGCATTTTAAAAAGATTCAAGAGAACACCATAGCATGATTATGCCAAAAGGCATATGTTTGGGGAGCAGTGGTATCACTCCTCCGGGGTATTACAATGGTGCAGCCTGCAGCCCGCCAGGGATGCCCCTGCATATTCACACACACATATATATGCATTCACACACAGAGTTAGGAAACTAGAGCTGTTATTGCAGATGCAAGAAATCTTTCCTCTCTTTCCTTCTGTTTTTCTATACTGCAGCTAGTGGTGCAACTGAATCTTTTTGTAGCAACAGAACAGGGGAAGGGTGCTTACATCCTTATGCTAATTCTCCAAACAACCCCCATCTACTTTTCTCCTAATGGGCAAAAGATCAGTTCTTTGTATCTTTTTCCTAAGTGGGGAAAACAGATGGAATGAGAAACAAACACCTCTTATTATAGTTTAAAACAAAACAAATAAACAAACAAACAAAAAACCAAAGTAGGCATTCCTTCCACTCCAATGAGAAATGAGCCTGTTCAGTGCTCACTGGGATCCATGTAATGTTTAGTGCCAGGTGGAAAAAGAAGATCGAGGGGAGAGAGTCTACTTAAGCATCTTATTGTACAGTGGTACCCCGGGATACGAATTACCCAGCTTACGAATTTTTCGGGATACGAAAAAATCCCATAGGGATTTATTGTTTCGGCTTACGAAGGTTTTTTCGGGTTACGAAAAACCCCCGGCGCTGTTTTCAATGGAGCCGCGGCAGAGCCGCGGCTTTTTTTCCATTAGCGCCTATGGCAATTCGGGTTACGAAGGTTTTTCGGGTTACGAAATTAGCCGCGGAACGAATTAATTTCGTAACCCGAGGGAGCACTGTATTTTCTAGGAGGAGATCACTGCTGAGTGGAAATGCGGGCAGTGAACTCCTGCCAGGAACTGAGGATATACTGCAATAACTTGCTTCCTCTGGTAGTGTACTCAGATGGATGAGTGTTAGAATCACAGAGTTGGAAGAAGCCACAAGGGTTATCCAGTCCAACTCGCAATCAAAGCACTCCCAACAGATAGCCATCTGGCTTCTGTTTAAAACCCTCCAAGCAAGGAGACTCCACTCCACTGCAAGGGAGTATGTTCCACTGTCTAAAGCTTTGTTGACAGCGTTTGCACAAGTTTGGAGTTTAAAACAGGGCCAGCTACCTCCAAAATTTGCTTAACAGCCTCCATGAGTTATGGAAAGCTACATGTTTGAAAGAAAAACTGGCAAGATTTTGTTGGCCTGTGTGCAGTAGGGGTCTCCAATAACTGCAGGCCATTTGGATGCATAGGGAGCCCTGGTGGCACAGTGGTTTAATGCCGCTACTGCAGCGATTTACAGTCACAAGGTTGTGAGTTTGATCCCAGGAACTCCAGGGTCCACTCAGCCTTGCATCCTTCAGTAGGTTGCTAAAATGAGTATCCAGCTAGTTGAGGGCAATTAGCTTACGCATTGGAAATTGCTTATGGAGTGCACTGATAAGCGGTATAGAAATGCACTTGCTATTGCTATTGCTATTTTATTTATTTATTTTTAATGTCCTGGTCACCACCACAAATTGGCTGCTATTATTTTCCTTAACATAGAAATTTACGTGTACTTGTACATGTTTCCAAAGTGTATCCATTTTTGTAAGCATTTTTACTAATGGGCACACTTTTCCATATGTTCCTCTTAGTTAAAGCAAGTTTATATGCATTTTTCATAAATACATGTTTTTGTTCATGCACATTTTTCAAATATGCTCATGTTTTTTGCACTTTTTTTCTTGAGAGAAACATGGTGGTATCAGCTAGCATTATATAAGTGTATATAAATGTGAATGTGAATATACGTATCAGCAGGACAGCACACAACAGGAAGAACTAAGAAATTCCACAGTGGCCATTCCCTATGGAAGAGTTAGGGGAAGTGTAGGAAGGGAATGTATACTGGAAATGACTGTGCACAGAACTCTTTCCTCCAAAGTTCTCTATGGTCTGAGAAACCTCAGACATCATCATTCCCATAGGTATGAGGATTGCTGTTTGATTGCCTTGATAATGCAGCTTCAGCAGAAGCAAGAATAACATAATTTACTGCCAGTACAAGGGTAGGACATTTTCTGGTCAGGCTAGGAGATCTTTTGAAATTCAGCTTCATACTGGCTGTTTACTATTTTCGTGCTCAACCAACCCCATGATTACTCTTCTTGGCTCATGCTTTGACAATATTTTATCAATATGTTCTGTCCTTTTCTATCCTGTTCCTTGGCTCCTCTGGTAGACTGATGAAGAAGATGACAATGAGGTATGACTGTGCAAGAGCATGCCCTTTTTTCTGTGTGCTGTGAAACATAGCAGAAACAGATCGATATAAGCCTTCATTATCATAGCCTTTGGAAGTCTGCTTTAATCCTCTTAATATCTACCATACCTGCAACCCTGTACTTACTTACCTGGGAATAAGTCCCTTTGAACTCAGTGAGATTTAGTTCCGAATATGTCTGCTAATTTTAATTAATTATTTGAAGGGGAAAAAAAGGATTTCACTCTCCATCTGCAAGGTGCTTGATTTCTGGTATGCTTTTTCATTCAGCATGATGGCAGTAGTCATTGACTTGAAACAGCATGGCAAGTCTAAACATTATAGAAGGTTGAAGAGAATGGACTAACATTGGATTTCTGACCCTCTGCTGCACAAACTATCGTATATACTCGACTATAAGTCAATCTCATGTCTAAATCAAGGGTAACTTTTGGAGTCAAAGTTATGGATTTTGGTATGACCCATGGATAAGTCAAGGGTAAAACTTTGAGGCTCCTCAGGTCCATGGTGGTTCTTCAGCATTTCCCTGGCACTGGACAGAGGCTGTTTCTCTGCGCAGCAAGGAAGCACCAAAGAGCCCAGTTGCAGCCATTTTTTCTTTGGAGTTGGGTTAAACAGTCACAGGCACCCTCTGCCCCTTCAGTCCCACCAAGAAACCTACTTTTACAGCAGACTGTCCCTGGAATGGAAGCTCTTTACTGCTGGTCTGTCCGCAGTTGTCTGCAGTAGCCAACTTGTCTTCTCACAGACGGTGAATTGGTTACGGGGTGAAGAATCAGTTGCAGGAGAGCCAAATGTAAAAGGAGCTAAGGCAGGGTGGGAGAGAACATGTGTGTGCACGTGTGAGCATGCATGCATGCTGGACTAGAGAAACTGGAGAGGAAGGTGTGTGTGCATTTGTGGATCAGCTGTTGCTCCCAAAGAAATTAAAATGATCCTGCACTCTCTCTGCTTCCGGCAGCCCATTTCAAAGCATAGAGGGAAAGTGGGGAGGAAGGTGTACAGTATGTGTATGTGTTGGTCACTAAATGAACTGCCATCATCAGCATTACTGTATTGACTCATATATAAATCGAACCAGGATTTTGGGGTCAATTTTGTGGCATAAATTTCTCAATGTATAGACGAGTATATACAGTACTAATCCATTTCACTTTTCTAATTGTTTTAGCTATTCATGCTTTAAAAATTGTAGTGATAATCCAACACTGCAGAAAAGGAAGATGGCATTATTGTATTAGTACAGGAAGAATAATTGAGACAGAAAGGGCAGGTTGCATCAAAATTCCTACAGCAGTTTAATGACCTCTTCCCTTATTTATATTGTGTCCATGGTAGAAGAAACATGCCGAACAAGAAATGTGACAAGACTATGCAGCTTCTTACACAAAGATGTGGTGACGGTTCTTAACATGTATTTCCTTAATTATGTTCTATGAGAACTGCCTAACATTCTACCTATGAGCTATAAAGTAATGAAATAATTACGTCATATAAATAATTACTTCATATCAATACAGTACAACTTAATTTTGTACTGAATCTGATGGATTCCTGAATGTCCAAGGCTTTTTCCCAGTAGCTACTGCTGCTGATGCCAGCCTTTCTATAGAAAGGTAAGATATGATGGGCCATCATCATGAAGGTCCCTAGGTGCACGATCTAATGTGATAGAATTCAAGGTAGTTCCTGCTTGTTTTTCTAAAGAGCTCCAGGTGTTGAAATAAGCAACTGATGGCTAGAGCATAAGAGATACAAGTGCTGGAGTGAAGCAAACAAACACATTGGAACACAGAAATCATACCTACTGCATGAGCATAAGGACTGTGAATAAAGTATCGCATCCTCAAGTTCTTCATCCAACCAAACTTTTCCAGAGTCCCTTAGAGGTTATTAATGTCTACATAGCAAATGTGATACTGAAACCTTAGAAGTTTGCTATGATGATTCTGCAAGGTGTTTTAAGGAGAAAACTGGTAATCTTTACCATGATTTTAAGGCCACTGTAGAAACAGATCCAAATAAGGGATCCAATGGTTCCAATTTGAGATAGTCAGTTTCAGTCTCTGTAGCCTGGACAAGACACTTGTAGACATCTGATCCAGCACATGCCTTTGCCCATTAAGGCTTTTTAACGCAAGCTGAAGAGGAAGAGTGAATGGGTGAATCCAGAAAGTGGTGAACTGGTGGATTCATTATGGCCACTCAAAAAGATCCTCCCAGTGGGGGTAAGATGCTAAAGAGATGGCTGGTTGACACACATTCAGGAGAATATTGGTACTTTTCTGTCTAGGTTCCAGCTTGGTAATGGCACAGAATTTGTACTTAGTTATCCTAATTCACCCACCACCCTGATGATCATCTTGATCAAGAGAGGGAGTACAATGACATTAATCTTAACTGATCTCTATACAACCTCAAATAACATTGACCATTTTAATTCTCTTAGATTGACTGCGGATTAAGTGTTGGGAGCACTGTTTTACTCCATTCCTACATTCAGAAAAAAGTATTAGACAAATAATATGCATGTTGCCTCAGTTCTCTCCCCACTATCACCACCTCAGTCTTCCCATGGGGAACTTCATTGTACCATCTTGTCTTGAATGGTGCTTAATGGCTGCATTAAGCTACTGGGTATGCTTTGGATATAGAGTTCAGTTCTATCAGTATGCTAATGGCACTGTTTCTTACTATATTTGTCCTTTCCTCTTCTCAAATAATTGGCTAAATGCCTTCTGATCTGGAAATCTCAACTTCTGGCACTATTTCTGGCTTCATTTTGAATTGTCTCACCATAAGTTTTACATGGTAAAAGAGATTCAGAAGTGGTTTACCAGTGCTTCCTTCTGTGCAGTGCTGACAAGTGTTAACTACGGAGGCACTGCTTTTGTCCCTATGAGATACTAAACCAGTATTATACACCAAGAAAGGCAATACTGGTACTGCCCCATATCTGTGTGGCACATTTACCAAAAGTTTGTCTGACCTGAGACGTCTAACTAGTAGAAACATTACTATCACCATAGTTTTAATCATACATCACAGAAAGGTACGACCATGGTGGAACTAATTAGTACTAAGCTAAAAGTGTTGGTATTAAATACAGTAAATGGTTCTACACAACTCAGGAACAGATTATCTTTATATATATATAAAATTCTCTGAGGCCACTGCGATCTTCTTTTGAATGGTATGCCCTTAGCAGTACATTAGCCCTCACTGGTGTGTCTTAGATGTTGATTGTTTCTGGGCTTTGCTCCAGCCATGAGCTTTTAAAAAATTTCTCAAATGCTGAGTGATTTGTGTTTTTGTTCATTTGATTCATTGCTTTAAGGTAGTGGTATAAACCACTTTTAGATTTGAGTGGTCAGGTCTGGAAAGACCTGGCATCTTCCTTCTACTGAATTCTTCTACTAGAATTTATCTTTTAAGTTTTTCAAAATCGAAATGAAAACTGAAAATATTTATTTTCTTTCTGAAGTCTGGGAAATTCTCCAGCAGTTCCCCTGCACCACAGAACCAACCGCAAGGGCTGCAGTATGCTGAAGATGCTGAAGAACATGAGAACATGAAAGCTGTCCTGAAGATATCATCTCCAGGCGGGGAGAACACTACCGTGTTAGGAGTGCGCACTCGAAGCCGAGCCAATCGAGGTGAATACTCTGGTTTTACTTTAAACACTGGTGGTGTATGCTCTCATTTATTTTTATTAGTGCACACATATCACAGTTGCAAGCTTTTTGGACAGTATGCTGTAAAAATATCTCAAAGGCCCACTTTGGTGGAGAAGATATGAATAATGGAAGTGCTAATAGATATAACAGTAGCAAATCAGGGGTCTTGTGATGCCTCATTAGGTTTAGCCCTCATATCTAGTGCAGGAAATCCAAACCAGACTCATAAGATGAAGACACAAATTTCATACATAAGTCCTACTTTGTACTTTGGTTCGGTGTGTCATTGAATGCTAGACCTGCTCAATAATTAGTTGATAGTTTAAAGTTTAACTACCTACAAATATTACCTTCTCTGATTTCTTGCTGGGGAGGACAAAAGAAAAGACTGGCTGACCAAAGAGGAACTCTTGTGGGTCACATCCCCTATCCCTGAAGAAATAGTTGCTACTAGTATCACCTTATCACATGTGTTTAGGGTCCTTTATCCCTATAAAAATCATGTGCATTATTGTTATCTCAAAGTACAATTCTTTACATATCAGCTCTGAAGTTAAATTTCATTGAGTACATTGAGGTTTACTTAAGATAAAGTGAGTCTTTGATTACAGCTTTAATGCTAAATGTACATTGAAAAAAACACTTTACAGGTAAAATTCATATCTGTATCAGAGCATTTCATTGTTGCAGTAGCTGAAATGTCTTAGACCAAAATTGTGGCCAGAATCCTTCTGGAGTATTATGTCCGCATAAATTGGGATACACCAGTGGTTGTACTTTTTAGATGTTTGTTTAAAGAGGTATCCAGAGCTCACTTAAGCAAACTGTTCCCATTTACCCACAGTCCACCAGACCAGCTTAAAGACATGTCACCCAGAATGTCCACAAGAATGTTAGCACTGCATAAGCACTGGATATGATCTCAGCTTGTGTGCTGCTTACTTCCTGAAGAAAATACATGATTGTGCATTTATTTTTATGCTAAAGCTGGGGAGCCAACAAGCAAAGATGAGATCATGAAACTGCTTGTAATTTGAGTGAAGCATTACAGAACTTGTAAAGCCATAAGGAAATTCTTAACATCATATGCAATGTTCAAACCCTGAAAAGAAATGTCCAAGAGGTTTGTCAACAGTCTTTATTGTTGATATATGCAGTCACTTCTGATTCACTTCTTTTTTCAACTGCCAAAAAATGTGAAGACATAGTTTTGGGATACAGATTGTGGAGCAAGAATTAATTTTAAAAGCTGTCAGTTATCCAAAGGTACCTGAAGGCCTGCTTTTTATGGCACCATTAGTATATGGAAATATTGAACACAGCATTTATCCAGACATTCTTTCTACTTATTGTGTTGTATTATTTTGTATTGAATCCAGTCTTGACTCCCAAGATACTTTTTTCTGTACAAACTTTGGATGTCTAATTTATCTTACATTGTGGTGGATTGGAGTGTTCGTTGTTAGCCTATAACTGTCAAAGCATCGAAAAAACTTCTGGCAATGTAAAGAAGTATAGCATAAGCTTTTGTGGACTCCACAACTCACTGCATCAGACACATGCAGGTTGGTGAAGTGGACTTTAGTCCACGAAAGCTTATACTAAATAAAACAAATTCGTCTTTTAGATGACACAAGGCTATTTGTTAATTTTGTCATGTGCAGCAATATAAAGATCTCAATTTTGGAAGCACTAAAAAAGATAAAATGTAAATATAATAGACACTCATCTATGTGATAAACATCTAGGTAATTATTTCACTGCAGATAATAATCATCCTTATGACCAATTCTAGTTGGCTTGAGATATAGCCAAGAGAATAAACTAGATTAAAACTAGAATGAAGCATTAGGAATGAAAAAAATCAGTCTGTTATCAGTCCCTGTTAGTTCTCCATGTCTACTCTCTCAATTTTTGTCACTTTACAATTAAATACACACACACACACATTTATTTTCTCATTAGTTTTTCTTAATAAGCTCATATTGTATGCAGATTTCCCCAGTGTGCACAATTTGTTCAGAGCTTTCCCCAATAAACACATATTTGCATGCAGCTGTTAATCTGAGTACTATATCAACAAATTCAAAAGCTGTGCTGCTTTAAAGATAGCTGTAATGCAATTCACACATATGTCTTTGAACTACAAATTAAGTGAATACACTAAATTGCAGGCCAACCATAGGAGTAGCTATAGAATAAAGTGGCAAACTGAGTGCATTGTCTCCTAAATTTTGCCTCCTCCCATGAAACTTCCCAAATTTCTAGCATAATAGACACTGAAACCTTGGAAGCTATTCACACCTAAAGTATTTGCAGTGTTCACATTCGCTTGGTAACTGCCTGCCCTTTTCTTTTTATTCTAAATCTGTATTTCTAAATTCAAAGAGATACCCATGTTAGTCTGGAAAATCAGTGTGCAAAGGGATCTTGTAGCACCTTTGAGACCTACTGAAAGAAGGTAGTAGCATTTTTGCAGACATGAGACTGCATCTAAGGAAGCAGGCTCAAGTCTACAAAAGCTCATGCTACCACCTTCTTGCTTTCATTTAGTCTCAAAGGTGGTACAAGATCACTTTGCACACTGTATTTCTAAACATTCATCTGAAATTTTAAGTTATTTGCTATGCTAGAAATTTAAGTTATTTGCTATGCTAGAAATTTGGGATCTGAAGGAAAATTTAGGAGGAGTACAATTATTATGGGAGTGCCCTTATTTTGTCTTCCCTGTAGTTACATTCTTGAGACCAATCATATCTCTCCTTTGTTTATAAGCGTTATCACAGTTGAATAGTAGCTGGCTGAAGTCACTGGAAAAAAACAAAACATAGCAGTGAAGATTCTCCTTTGCATCATCGTGATTTATCACGAAATTATCCTAAAGGTACACCAAAGTGTTCTCAAGCAGCTCTGTGTTTTTTGAAATCTGATCATTTTAATTCTCATTTCATCAAATCTTATGCATGACATGGGATTAATGGAGACACGGATCATAAATGGAACAGAATTTCATGCATGGGGATGTCGTGTTTGCCATTTTCCAGGTCGTATTGGTTCATGGAACACTGGCAATGATGATTCACCTAATGCTACAGATGACACAGCAGACGAGATAATGGACCGCATTGTCAAGTCTGCCACACAAGTGCCAAATCAGCGAGCTGTGCCTAGAGAAAGGAAACGATCAAGAGCAAACAGAAAATCATGTAAGTAAAACTGATTAACTAGGAAGGATAATTATTTCTGTACATGTTTCTGTAAACATAGATGTGCACAAGTGTTCAAAAAAAGATCTGTTCAGGCCAGTGATGGGGAAACCAGGCCCTCCATAAGTTGTTGGAGTACAAATCATCATTCCTGCTCATTGGCCATGCTGGAGCTGATGAAAATTGAACTTCAACATCCCTTGGAGGGCCATTGTTCGAATGACCTCTGGAGGAACAAATATTGATTCAGTGATTGAATTACAGAGGGCCAGCAGTGGCTATCACCTTAACTTTTGTAGCAGCACCTTTGTAATTATATGTAAGCATTTGTGTCTCAGGATTTGTTTCTTTGCTTTTCCTGTAATTGGCTTATATGTGTGTTGGAAAAGCAGCGGGGGGGGGGGTGTTAATCCTTTCAAAATTGCATAAAAAGCTTATTGGAACAGAAGATAGTCTTAACAACATACTTGAGCTTCTTCATATTTATTCTATGGTTATGTCTCCACTTTTGCTAACGGATAGTTCTCTGTGAGTGTGTTAGAAGGGATATGATCACATGGTGGCAGGCAAATGGCAAGGAACTGTAAAGGGGAGGGATCCTTAATCATCTGCCAAACCTGCTATCCTAAATGTATCGGTCTGGATAAAATATTGGACCTGGTACCCAAAGACTTACTTCTGCTTCTTAGCAGCTTGCAGTGTGACTATTTTTCTCAGGCTGAAGGCCAACCTGCCTGTAGTGCTAAAT